>NW_028241039.1:0-343949 GCF_964263255.1 Lissotriton vulgaris | reverse complement strand
GGTGAAGAAACCCTTTTTGAGAACTCAGAGTGAGTAAATTGGCCATTTTCATGCACTTTTAACCATTCCATAAATCTTTTGTTTTGGGCCCCCTGGAAGCATGAAAATCACTTTAAACATGCTAATTTTAGCTCTAACACTGATGATCCACCTACAAATGTGAACTGACGTTCAAAAATAAAACATTTGAAAACGGACCATTTTCCACATTCTGAAGCATGACTTAATGGGGGGGTGTTATCTCTTTTGTCGAAAATCAGCCGTTTTTGCTCGAACATTAAAATGCCTCCAAATGGTATTTAATTAACTTCCCGGGGTGAAGAAACCCTTTTTGAGAACTCAGAGTGAGTAAATTGGCCATTTTCATGCACTTTTAACCATTCCATAAATCTTGTGTTTTGGGCCCCTGGAAGCATGAAAATCACTTTAAACATGCTAATTTTAGCTCTAACACTGATGATCCACCTACAAATGTGAACTGACGTTCAAAAATAAAACATTTGAAAACGGACCATTTTCCACATTTCTGAAGCATGACGTAATGGGGGGGTGTTATCTCTTTGTCGAAAATCAGCCGTTTTTGCTCGAACATTAAATGCCTCCAAATGGTATTTAATTAACTTCCCGGGGTGAAGAAACCCTTTTTGAGAACTCAGAGTGAGTAAATTGGCCATTTTCATGCACTTTTAACCATTCCATAAATCTTGTGTTTTGGGCCCCTGGAAGCATGAAAATCACTTTAAACATGCTAATTTTAGCTCTAACACTGATGATCCACCTACAAATGTGAACTGACGTTCAAAAATAAAACATTTGAAAACGGACCATTTTCCACATTTCTGAAGCATGACGTAATGGGGGGGTGTTATCTCTTTTGTCGAAAATCAGCCGTTTTTGCTCGATCATTAAATGCCTCCAAATGGTATTTAATTAACTTCCCGGGGTGAAGAAACCCTTTTTGAGAACTCAGAGTGAGTAAATTGGCCATTTTCATGCACTTTTAACCATTCCATAAATCTTGTGTTTTGGGCCCCGGAAGCATGAAAATCACTTTAAACATGCTAATTTAGCTCTAACACTGATGATCCACCTACAATGTGGAACTGACGTTCAAAAATAAAACATTTGAAAACTGACCATTTTCCACATTTCTGAAGCATGACGTAATGGGGGGGTGTTATCTCTTTTGTCGAAAATCAGCCGTTTTTGCTCGAACATTAAATGCCTCCAAATGGTATTTAATTAACTTCCCGAGCCCCTGGAAGCATGAAAATCACTTTAAACATGCTAATTTTAGCTCTAACACTGATGATCCACCTACAAATGTGAACTGACGTTCAAAAATAAAACATTTGAAAACTGACCATTTTCCACATTTCTGAAGCATGACGTAATGGGGGGGTGTTATCTCTTTTGTCGAAAATCAGCCGTTTTTGCTCGAACATTAAATGCCTCCAAATGGTATTTAATTAACTTCCCGAGCCCTGGAAGCATGAAAATCACTTTTAAACATGCTAATTTTAGCTCTAACACTGATGATCCACCTACAAATGTGAACTGACGTTCAAAAATAAAACATTTGAAAACGACCATTTTCCACATTTCTGAAGCATGACGTAATGGGGGGGTGTTATCTTTTTGTCGAAAATCAGCCGTTTTTGCTCGAACATTAAATGCCTCCAAATGGTATTTAATTAACTTCCCGGGGTGAAGAAACCCTTTTTGAGAACTCAGAGTGAGTAAATTGGCCATTTTCATGCACTTTTAACCATACCATAAATCTTGTGTTTTGGGCCCCTGGAAGCATGAAAATCACTTTAAACATGCTAATTTTAGCTCTAACACTGATGATCCACCTACAAATGTGAACTGACGTTCAAAAATAAAACATTTGAAAACGGACCATTTTCCACATTTCTGAAGCATGACGTAATGGGGGGGTGTTATCTCTTTTGTCGAAAATCAGCCGTTTTTGCTCGAACATTAAATGCCTCCAAATGGTATTTAATTAACTTCCCGGGGTGAAGAAAACCCTTTTGAGAACTCAGAGTGAGTAAATTGGCCATTTTCATGCACTTTTAACCATTCCATAAATCTTGTGTTTTGGGCCCCTGGAAGCATGAAAATCACTTTAAACATGCTAATTTTAGCTCTAACACTGATGATCCACCTACAAATGTGAACTGACGTTCAAAAATAAAACATTTGAAAACGGACCATTTTCCACATTTCTGAAGCATGACGTAATGGGGGGGTGTTATCTCTTTTGTCGAAAATCAGCCGTTTTTGCTCGAACATTAAATGCCTCCAAATGGTATTTAATTAACTTCCCGGGGTGAAGAAACCCTTTTTGAGAACTCAGAGTGAGTAAATTGGCCATTTTCATGCACTTTTAACCATTCCATAAATCTTGTGTTTTGGGCCCCTGGAAGCATGAAAATCACTTTAAACATGCTAATTTTAGCTCTAACACTGATGATCCACCTACAAATGTGAACTGACGTTCAAAAATAAAACATTTGAAAACGGACCATTTTCCACATTTCTGAAGCATGACGTAATGGGGGGTGTTATCTCTTTTGTCGAAAATCAGCCGTTTTTGCTCGAACATTAAATGCCTCCAAATGGTATTTAATTAACTTCCCGGGGTGAAGAAACCCTTTTTGAGAACTCAGAGTGAGTAAATTGGCCATTTTCATGCACTTTTAACCATTCCATAAATCTTGTGTTTTGGGCCCCTGGAAGCATGAAAATCACTTTAAACATGCTAATTTTAGCTCTAACACTGATGATCCACCTACAAATGTGAACTGACGTTCAAAAATAAAACATTTGAAAACGGACCATTTCCACATTTCTGAAGCATGACGTAATGGGGGGGTGTTATCTCTTTTGTCGAAAATCAGCCGTTTTTGCTCGATCATTAAATGCCTCCAAATGGTATTTAATTAACTTCCCGGGGTGAAGAAACCCTTTTTGAGAACTCAGAGTGAGTAAATTGGCCATTTTCATGCACTTTTAACCATTCCATAAATCTTGTGTTTTGGGCCCCTGGAAGCATGAAAATCACTTTAAACATGCTAATTTTAGCTCTAACACTGATGATCCACCTACAAATGTGAACTGACGTTCAAAAATAAAACATTTGAAAACTGACCATTTTCCACATTTCTGAAGCATGACGTAATGGGGGGGTGTTATCTCTTTTGTCGAAAATCAGCCGTTTTTGCTCGAACATTAAATGCCTCCAAATGGTATTTAATTAACTTCCCGAGCCCCTGGAAGCATGAAAATCACTTTAAACATGCTAATTTTAGCTCTAACACTGATGATCCCCCTACAAATGTGAACTGACGTTCAAAAATAAAACATTTGAAAACGGACCATTTTCCACATTTCTGAAGCATGACGTAATGGGGGGGTGTTATCTCTTTTGTCGAAAATCAGCCGTTTTTGCTCGAACATTAAATGCCTCCAAATGGTATTTAATTAACTTCCCGGAGGCCCTGGAAGCATGAAAATCACTTTAAACATGCTAATTTTAGCTCTAACACTGATGATCCACCTACAAATGTGAACTGACGTTCAAAAATAAAACATTTGAAAACGGACCATTTTCCACATTTCTGAAGCATGACGTAATGGGGGGGTGTTATCTCTTTTGTCGAAAATCAGCCGTTTTTGCTCGAACATTAAATGCCTCCAAATGGTATTTAATTAACTTCCCGGGGTGAAGAAACCCTTTTTGAGAACTCAGAGTGAGTAAATTGGCCATTTTCATGCACTTTTAACCATACCATAAATCTTGTGTTTTGGGCCCCTGGAAGCATGAAAATCACTTTAAACATGCTAATTTTAGCTCTAACACTGATGATCCACCTACAAATGTGAACTGACGTTCAAAAATAAAACATTTGAAAACGGACCATTTTCCACATTTCTGAAGCATGACGTAATGGGGGGGTGTTATCTCTTTTGTCGAAAATCAGCCGTTTTTGCTCGAACATTAAATGCCTCCAAATGGTATTTAATTAACTTCCCGAGCCCCTGGAAGCATGAAAATCACTTTAAACATGCTAATTTTAGCTCTAACACTGATGATCCACCTACAAATGTGAACTGACGTTCAAAAATAAAACATTTGAAAACGGACCATTTTCCACATTTCTGAAGCATGACGTAATGGGGGGGTGTTATCTCTTTTGTCGAAAATCAGCCGTTTTTGCTCGAACATTAAATGCCTCCAAATGGTATTTAATTAACTTCCCGGGGTGAAGAAACCCTTTTTGAGAACTCAGAGTGAGTAAATTGGCCATTTTCATGCACTTTTAACCATTCCATAAATCTTGTGTTTTGGGCCCCTGGAAGCATGAAAATCACTTTAAACATGCTAATTTTAGCTCTAACACTGATGATCCACCTACAAATGTGAACTGACGTTCAAAAATAAAACATTTGAAAACGGACCATTTTCCACATTTCTGAACCATGACGTAATGGGGGGGTGTTATCTCTTTTGTCGAAAATCAGCCGTTTTTGCTCGAACATTAAATGCCTCCAAATGGTATTTAATTAACTTCCCGAGCCCCTGGAAGCATGAAAATCACTTTAAACATGCTAATTTTAGCTCTAACACTGATGATTCACCTACAAATGTGAACTGACGTTCAAAAATAAAACATTTGAAAACGGACCATTTTCCACATTTCTGAAGCATGACGTAATGGGGGGGTGTTATCTCTTTTGTCGAAAATCAGCCGTTTTTGCTCGAACATTAAATGCCTCCAAATGGTATTTAATTAACTTCCCGAGCCCCTGGAAGCATGAAAATCACTTTAAACATGCTAATTTTAGCTCTAACACTGATGATCCACCTACAAATGTGAACTGACGTTCAAAAATAAAACATTTGAAAACGGACCATTTTCCACATTTCTGGAAGCATGACGTAATGGGGGGGTGTTATCTCTTTTGTCGAAAATCAGCCGTTTTTGCTCGAACATTAAATGCCTCCAAATGGTATTTAATTAACTTCCCGGGGTGAAGAAACCCTTTTTGAGAACTCAGAGTGAGTAAATTGGCCATTTTCATGCACTTTTAACCATTCCATAAATCTTGTGTTTTGGGCCCCTGGAAGCATGAAAATCACTTTAAACATGCTAATTTTAGCTCTAACACTGATGATCCACCTACAAATGTGAACTGACGTTCAAAAATAAAACATTTGAAAACGGACCATTTTCCACATTTCTGAAGCATGACGTAATGGGGGGTGTTATCTCTTTTGTCGAAAATCAGCCGTTTTTGCTCGAACATTAAATGCCTCCAAATGGTATTTAATTAACTTCCCGGGGTGAAGAAACCCTTTTTGAGAACTCAGAGTGAGTAAATTGGCCATTTTCATGCACTTTTAACCATTCCATAAATCTTGTGTTTTGGGCCCCTGGAAGCATGAAAATCACTTTAAACATGCTAATTTTAGCTCTAACACTGATGATCCACCTACAAATGTGAACTGACGTTCAAAAATAAAACATTTGAAAACGGACCATTTTCCACATTTCTGAAGCATGACGTAATGGGGGGGTGTTATCTCTTTTGTCGAAAATCAGCCGTTTTTGCTCGAACATTAAATGCCTCCAAATGGTATTTAATTAACTTCCCGGGGTGAAAAAACCCTTTTTGAGAACTCAGAGTGAGTAAATTGGCCATTTTCATGCACTTTTAACCATTCCATAAATCTTGTGTTTTGGGCCCCTGGAAGCATGAAAAACACTTTAAACATGCTAATTTTAGCTCTAACACTGATGATCCACCTACAAATGTGAACTGACGTTCAAAAATAAAACATTTGAAAACGGACCATTTTCCACATTTCTGAAGCATGACGTAATGGGGGGGTGTTATCTCTTTTGTCGAAAATCAGCCGTTTTTGCTCGAACATTAAATGCCTCCAAATGGTATTTAATTAACTTCCCGAGCCCCTGGAAGCATGAAAATCACTTTAAACATGCTAATTTTAGCTCTAACACTGATGATCCACCTACAAATGTGAACTGACGTTCAAAAATAAAACATTTGAAAAAGGACCATTTTCCACATTTCTGAAGCATGACGTAATGGGGGGGTGTTATCTCTTTTGTCGAAAATCAGCCGTTTTTGCTCGAACATTAAATGCCTCCAAATGGTATTTAATTAACTTCCCGGGGTGAAGAAACCCTTTTTGAGAACTCAGAGTGAGTAAATTGGCCATTTTCATGCACTTTTAACCATTCCATAAATCTTGTGTTTTGGGCCCCTGGAAGCATGAAAATCACTTTAAACATGCTAATTTTAGCTCTAACACTGATGATCCACCTACAAATGTGAACTGACGTTCAAAAATAAAACATTTGAAAACGGACCATTTTCCACATTTCTGAAGCCATGACGTAATGGGGGGGTGTTATCTCTTTTGTCGAAAATCAGCCGTTTTTGCTCGAACATTAAATGCCTCCAAATGGTATTTAATTAACTTCCCGGGGTGAAGAAACCCTTTTTGAGAACTCAGAGTGAGTAAATTGGCCATTTTCATGCACTTTTAACCATTCCATAAATCTTGTGTTTTGGGCCCCTGGAAGCATGAAAATCACTTTAAACATGCTAATTTTAGCTCTAACACTGATGATCCACCTACAAATGTGAACTGACGTTCAAAAATAAAACATTTGAAAACGGACCATTTTCCACATTTCTGAAGCATGACGTAATGGGGGGGTGTTATCTCTTTTGTCGAAAATCAGCCGTTTTTGCTCGAACATTAAATGCCTCCAAATGGTATTTAATTAACTTCCCGAGCCCCTGGAAGCATGAAAATCACTTTAAACATGCTAATTTTAGCTCTAACACTGATGATCCACCTACAAATGTGAACTGACGTTCAAAAATAAAACATTTGAAAACGGACCATTTTCCACATTTCTGAAGCATGACGTAATGGGGGGGTGTTATCTCTTTTGTCGAAAATCAGCCGTTTTTGCTCGAACATTAAATGCCTCCAAATGGTATTTAATTAACTTCCCGGGGTGAAGAAACCCTTTTTGAGAACTCAGAGTGAGTAAATTGGCCATTTTCATGCACTTTTAACCATTCCATAAATCTTGTGTTTTGGGCCCCTGGAAGCATGAAAATCACTTTAAACATGCTAATTTTAGCTCTAACACTGATGATCCACCTACAAATGTGAACTGACGTTCAAAAATAAAACATTTGAAAACGGACCATTTTCCACATTTCTGAAGCATGACGTAATGGGGGGGTGTTATCTCTTTTGTCGAAAATCAGCCGTTTTTGCTCGAACATTAAATGCCTCCAAATGGTATTTAATTAACTTCCCGAGCCCCTGGAAGCATGAAAATCACTTTAAACATGCTAATTTTAGCTCTAACACTGATGATCCACCTACAAATGTGAACTGACGTTCAAAAATAAAACATTTGAAAACGGACCATTTTCGACATTTCTGAAGCATGACGTAATGGGGGGGTGTTATCTCTTTTGTCGAAAATCAGCCGTTTTTGCTCGAACATTAAATGCCTCCAAATGGTATTTAATTAACTTCCCGAGCCCCTGGAAGCATGAAAATCACTTTAAACATGCTAATTTTAGCTCTAACACTGATGATCCACCTACAAATGTGAACTGACGTTCAAAAATAAAACATTTGAAAACGGACCATTTTCCACATTTCTGAAGCATGACGTAATGGGGGGGTGTTATCTCTTTTGTCGAAAATCAGCCGTTTTTGCTCGAACATTAAATGCCTCCAAATGGTATTTAATTAACTTCCCGGGGTGAAGAAACCCTTTTTGAGAACTCAGAGTGAGTAAATTGGCCATTTTCATGCACTTTTAACCATTCCATAAATCTTGTGTTTTGGGCCCCTGGAAGCATGAAAATCACTTTAAACATGCTAATTTTAGCTCTAACACTGATGATCCACCTACAAATGTGAACTGACGTTCAAAAATAAAACATTTGAAAACGGACCATTTTCCACATTTCTGAAGCATGACGTAATGGGGGGGTGTTATCTCTTTTGTCGAAAATCAGCCGTTTTGCTCGAACATTAAATGCCTCCAAATGGTATTTAATTAACTTCCCGGGGTGAAGAAACCCTTTTTGAGAACTCAGAGTGAGTAAATTGGCCATTTTCATGCACTTTTAACCATACCATAAATCTTGTGTTTTGGGCCCCTGGAAGCATGAAAATCACTTTAAACATGCTAATTTTAGCTCTAACACTGATGATCCACCTACAAATGTGAACTGACGTTCAAAAATAAAACATTTGAAAACGGACCATTTTCCACATTTCTGAAGCATGACGTAATGGGGGGGTGTTATCTCTTTTGTCGAAAATCAGCCGTTTTTGCTCGAACATTAAATGCCTCCAAATGGTATTTAATTAACTTCCCGGGGTGAAGAAACCCTTTTTGAGAACTCAGAGTGAGTAAATTGGCCATTTTCATGCACTTTTAACCATTCCATAAATCTTGTGTTTTGGGCCCCTGGAAGCATGAAAATCACTTTAAACATGCTAATTTTAGCTCTAACACTGATGATCCACCTACAAATGTGAACTGACGTTCAAAAATAAAACATTTGAAAACGGACCATTTTCCACATTTCTGAAGCATGACGTAATGGGGGGGTGTTATCTCTTTTGTCGAAAATCAGCCGTTTTTGCTCGAACATTAAATGCCTCCAAATGGTATTTAATTAACTTCCCGAGCCCCTGGAAGCATGAAAATCACTTTAAACATGCTAATTTTAGCTCTAACACTGATGATCCACCTACAAATATGAACTGACGTTCAAAAATAAAACATTTGAAAACGGACCATTTTCCACATTTCTGAAGCATGACGTAATGGGGGGGTGTTATCTCTTTTGTCGAAAATCAGCCGTTTTTGCTCGAACATTAAATGCCTCCAAATGGTATTTAATTAACTTCCCGAGCCCCTGGAAGCATGAAAATCACTTTAAACATGCTAATTTTAGCTCTAACACTGATGATCCACCTACAAATGTGAACTGACGTTCAAAAATAAAACATTTGAAAACGGACCATTTTCCACATTTCTGAAGCATGACGTAATGGGGGGGTGTTATCTCTTTTGTCGAAAATCAGCCGTTTTTGCTCGAACATTAAATGCCTCCAAATGGTATTTAATTAACTTCCCGGGGTGAAGAAACCCTTTTTGAGAACTCAGAGTGAGTAAATTGGCCATTTTCATGCACTTTTAACCATTCCATAAATCTTGTGTTTTGGGCCCCTGGAAGCATGAAAATCACTTTAAACATGCTAATTTTAGCTCTAACACTGATGATCCACCTACAAATGTGAACTGACGTTCAAAAATAAAACATTTGAAAACGGACCATTTTCCACATTTCTGAAGCATGACGTAATGGGGGGTGTTATCTCTTTTGTCGAAAATCAGCCGTTTTTGCTCGAACATTAAATGCCTCCAAATGGTATTTAATTAACTTCCCGAGCCCCTGGAAGCATGAAAATCACTTTAAACATGCTAATTTTAGCTCTAACACTGATGATCCACCTACAAATGTGAACTGACGTTCAAAAATAAAACATTTGAAAACGGACCATTTTCGACATTTCTGAAGCATGACGTAATGGGGGGTGTTATCTCTTTTGTCGAAAATCAGCCGTTTTTGCTCGAACATTAAATGCCTCCAAATGGTATTTAATTAACTTCCCGAGCCCCTGGAAGCATGAAAATCACTTTAAACATGCTAATTTTAGCTCTAACACTGATGATCCACCTACAAATGTGAACTGACGTTCAAAAATAAAACATTTGAAAACGGACCATTTTCCACATTTCTGAAGCATGACGTAATGGGGGGGTGTTATCTCTTTTGTCGAAAATCAGCCGTTTTTGCTCGAACATTAAATGCCTCCAAATGGTATTTAATTAACTTCCCGGGGTGAAGAAACCCTTTTTGAGAACTCAGAGTGAGTAAATTGGCCATTTTCATGCACTTTTAACCATTCCATAAATCTTGTGTTTTGGGCCCCTGGAAGCATGAAAATCACTTTAAACATGCTAATTTTAGCTCTAACACTGATGATCCACCTACAAATGTGAACTGACGTTCAAAAATAAAACATTTGAAAACGGACCATTTTCCACATTTCTGAAGCATGACGTAATGGGGGGGTGTTATCTCTTTTGTCGAAAATCAGCCGTTTTTGCTCGAACATTAAATGCCTCCAAATGGTATATAATTAACTTCCCGAGCCCCTGGAAGCATGAAAATCACTTTAAACATGCTAATTTTAGCTCTAACACTGATGATCCACCTACAAATATGAACTGACGTTCAAAAATAAAACATTTGAAAACGGACCATTTTCCACATTTCTGAAGCATGACGTAATGGGGGGGTGTTATCTCTTTTGTCGAAAATCAGCCGTTTTTGCTCGAACATTAAATGCCTCCAAATGGTATTTAATTAACTTCCCGAGCCCCTGGAAGCATGAAAATCACTTTAAACATGCTAATTTTAGCTCTAACACTGATGATCCACCTACAAATGTGAACTGACGTTCAAAAATAAAACATTTGAAAACGGACCATTTTCCACATTTCTGAAGCATGACGTAATGGGGGGGTGTTATCTCTTTTGTCGAAAATCAGCCGTTTTTGCTCGAACATTAAATGCCTCCAAATGGTATTTAATTAACTTCCCGGGGTGAAGAAACCCTTTTTGAGAACTCAGAGTGAGTAAATTGGCCATTTTCATGCACTTTTAACCATTCCATAAATCTTGTGTTTTGGGCCCCTGGAAGCATGAAAATCACTTTAAACATGCTAATTTTAGCTCTAACACTGATGATCCACCTACAAATGTGAACTGACGTTCAAAAATAAAACATTTGAAAACGGACCATTTTCCACATTTCTGAAGCATGACGTAATGGGGGGGTGTTATCTCTTTTGTCGAAAATCAGCCGTTTTTGCTCGAACATTAAATGCCTCCAAATGGTATTTAATTAACTTCCCGGGGTGAAGAAACCCTTTTTGAGAACTCAGAGTGAGTAAATTGGCCATTTTCATGCACTTTTAACCATTCCATAAATCTTGTGTTTTGGGCCCCTGGAAGCATGAAAATCACTTTAAACATGCTAATTTTAGCTCTAACACTGATGATCCACCTACAAATGTGAACTGACGTTCAAAAATAAAACATTTGAAAACGGACCATTTTCCACATTTCTGAAGCATGACGTAATGGGGGGGTGTTATCTCTTTTGTCGAAAATCAGCCGTTTTTGCTCGAACATTAAATGCCTCCAAATGGTATTTAATTAACTTCCCGGGGTGAAGAAACCCTTTTTGAGAACTCAGAGTGAGTAAATTGGCCATTTTCATGCACTTTTAACCATTCCATAAATCTTGTGTTTTGGGCCCCTGGAAGCATGAAAATCACTTTAAACATGCTAATTTTAGCTCTAACACTGATGATCCACCTACAAATGTGAACTGACGTTCAAAAATAAAACATTTGAAAACGGACCATTTTCCACATTTCTGAAGCATGACGTAATGGGGGGGTGTTATCTCTTTTGTCGAAAATCAGCCGTTTTTGCTCGAACATTAAATGCCTCCAAATGGTATTTAATTAACTTCCCGAGCCCCTGGAAGCATGAAAATCACTTTAAACATGCTAATTTTAGCTCTAACACTGATGATCCACCTACAAATGTGAACTGACGTTCAAAAATAAAACATTTGAAAACGGACCATTTTCCACATTTCTGAAGCATGACGTAATGGGGGGGTGTTATCTCTTTTGTCGAAAATCAGCCGTTTTTGCTCGAACATTAAATGCCTCCAAATGGTATTTAATTAACTTCCCGAGCCCCTGGAAGCATGAAAATCACTTTAAACATGCTAATTTTAGCTCTAACACTGATGATCCACCTACAAATGTGAACTGACGTTCAAAAATAAAACATTTGAAAACGGACCATTTTCCACATTTCTGAAGCATGACGTAATGGGGGGGTGTTATCTCTTTTGTCGAAAATCAGCCGTTTTTGCTCGAACATTAAATGCCTCCAAATGGTATTTAATTAACTTCCCGGGGTGAAGAAACCCTTTTTGAGAACTCAGAGTGAGTAAATTGGCCATTTTCATGCACTTTTAACCATTCCATAAATCTTGTGTTTTGGGCCCCTGGAAGCATGATAATCACTTTAAACATGCTAATTTTAGCTCTAACACTGATGATCCACCTACAAATGTGAACTGACGTTCAAAAATAAAACATTTGAAAACGGACCATTTTCCACATTTCTGAAGCATGACGTAATGGGGGGGTGTTATCTCTTTTGTCGAAAATCAGCCGTTTTTGCTCGAACATTAAATGCCTCCAAATGGTATTTAATTAACTTCCCGGGGTGAAGAAACCCTTTTTGATAACTCAGAGTGAGTAAATTGGCCATTTTCATGCACTTTTAACCATTCCATAAATCTTGTGTTTTGGGCCCCTGGAAGCATGAAAATCACTTTAAACATGCTAATTTTAGCTCTAACACTGATGATCCACCTACAAATGTGAACTGACGTTCAAAAATAAAACATTTGAAAACGGACCATTTTCCACATTTCTGAAGCATGACGTAATGGGGGGTGTTATCTCTTTTGTCGAAAATCAGCCGTTTTTGCTCGAACATTAAATGCCTCCAAATGGTATTTAATTAACTTCCCGAGCCCCTGGAAGCATGAAAATCACTTTAAACATGCTAATTTTAGCTCTAACACTGATGATCCACCTACAAATGTGAACTGACGTTCAAAAATAAAACATTTGAAAACGGACCATTTTCCACATTTCTGAAGCATGACGTAATGAGGGGGTGTTATCTCTTTTGTCGAAAATCAGCCGTTTTTGCTCGAACATTAAATGCCTCCAAATGGTATTTAATTAACTTCCCGAGCCCCTGGAAGCATGAAAATCACTTTAAACATGCTAATTTTAGCTCTAACACTGATGATCCACCTACAAATGTGAACTGACGTTCAAAAATAAAACATTTGAAAACGGACCATTTTCCACATTTCTGAAGCATGACGTAATGGGGGGGTGTTATCTCTTTTGTCGAAAATCAGCCGTTTTTGCTCGAACATTAAATGCCTCCAAATGGTATTTAATTAACTTCCCGGGGTGAAGAAACCCTTTTTGAGAACTCAGAGTGAGTAAATTGGCCATTTTCATGCACTTTTAACCATTCCATAAATCTTGTGTTTTGGGCCCCTGGAAGCATGAAAATCACTTTAAACATGCTAATTTTAGCTCTAACACTGATGATCCACCTACAAATGTGAACTGACGTTCAAAAATAAAACATTTGAAAACGGACCATTTTCCACATTTCTGAAGCATGACGTAATGGGGGGGTGTTATCTCTTTTGTCGAAAATCAGCCGTTTTTGCTCGAACATTAAATGCCTCCAAATGGTATTTAATTAACTTCCCGGGGTGAAGAAACCCTTTTTGAGAACTCAGAGTGAGTAAATTGGCCATTTTCATGCACTTTTAACCATTCCATAAATCTTGTGTTTTGGGCCCCTGGAAGCATGAAAATCACTTTAAACATGCTAATTTTAGCTCTAACACTGATGATCCACCTACAAATGTGAACTGACGTTCAAAAATAAAACATTTGAAAACGGACCATTTTCCACATTTCTGAAGCATGACGTAATGGGGGGGGTGTTATCTCTTTTGTCGAAAATCAGCCGTTTTTGCTCGAACATTAAATGCCTCCAAATGGTATTTAATTAACTTCCCGGGGTGAAGAAACCCTTTTTGAGAACTCAGAGTGAGTAAATTGGCCATTTTCATGCACTTTTAACCATTCCATAAATCTTGTGTTTTGGGCCCCTGGAAGCATGAAAATCACTTTAAACATGCTAATTTTAGCTCTAACACTGATGATCCACCTACAAATGTGAACTGACGTTCAAAAATAAAACATTTGAAAACGGACCATTTTCCACATTTCTGAAGCATGACGTAATGGGGGGGTGTTATCTCTTTTGTCGAAAATCAGCCGTTTTTGCTCGAACATTAAATGCCTCCAAATGGTATTTAATTAACTTCCCGAGCCCCTGGAAGCATGAAAATCACTTTAAACATGCTAATTTTAGCTCTAACACTGATGATCCACCTACAAATGTGAACTGACGTTCAAAAATAAAACATTTGAAAACGGACCATTTTCCACATTTCTGAAGCATGACGTAATGGGGGGGTGTTATCTCTTTTGTCGAAAATCAGCCGTTTTTGCTCGAACATTAAATGCCTCCAAATGGTATTTAATTAACTTCCCGAGCCCCTGGAAGCATGAAAATCACTTTAAACATGCTAATTTTAGCTCTAACACTGATGATCCACCTACAAATGTGAACTGACGTTCAAAAATAAAACATTTGAAAACGGACCATTTTCCACATTTCTGAAGCATGATGTAATGGGGGGGTGTTATCTCTTTTGTCGAAAATCAGCCGTTTTTGCTCGAACATTAAATGCCTCCAAATGGTATTTAATTAACTTCCCGAGCCCCTGGAAGCATGAAAATCACTTTAAACATGCTAATTTTAGCTCTAACACTGATGATCCACCTACAAATGTGAACTGACGTTCAAAAATAAAACATTTGAAAACGGACCATTTTCCACATTTCTGAAGCATGACGTAATGGGGGGGTGTTATCTCTTTTGTCGAAAATCAGCCGTTTTTGCTCGAACATTAAATGCCTCCAAATGGTATTTAATTAACTTCCCGAGCCCCTGGAAGCATGAAAATCACTTTAAACATGCTAATTTTAGCTCTAACACTGATGATCCACCTACAAATGTGAACTGACGTTCAAAAATAAAACATTTGAAAACGGACCATTTTCCACATTTCTGAAGCATGACGTAATGGGGGGTGTTATCTCTTTTGTCGAAAATCAGCCGTTTTTGCTCGAACATTAAATGCCTCCAAATGGTATTTAATTAACTTCCCGGGGTGAAGAAACCCTTTTTGAGAACTCAGAGTGAGTAAATTGGCCATTTTCATGCACTTTTAACCATTCCATAAATCTTGTGTTTTGGGCCCCTGGAAGCATGAAAATCACTTTAAACATGCTAATTTTAGCTCTAACACTGATGATCCACCTACAAATGTGAACTGACGTTCAAAAATAAAACATTTGAAAACAGACCATTTTCCACATTTCTGAAGCATGACGTAATGGGGGGGTGTTATCTCTTTTGTCGAAAATCAGCCGTTTTTGCTCGAACATTAAATGCCTCCAAATGGTATTTAATTAACTTCCCGAGCCCCTGGAAGCATGAAAATCACTTTAAACATGCTAATTTTAGCTCTAACACTGATGATCCACCTACAAATGTGAACTGACGTTCAAAAATAAAACATTTGAAAACGGACCATTTTCCACATTTCTGAAGCATGACGTAATGGGGGGGTGTTATCTCTTTTGTCGAAAATCAGCCGTTTTTGCTCGAACATTAAATGCCTCCAAATGGTATTTAATTAACTTCCCGGGGTGAAGAAACCCTTTTTGAGAACTCAGAGTGAGTAAATTGGCCATTTTCATGCACTTTTAACCATTCCATAAATCTTGTGTTTTGGGCCCCTGGAAGCATGAAAATCACTTTAAACATGCTAATTTTAGCTCTAACACTGATGATCCACCTACAAATGTGAACTGACGTTCAAAAATAAAACATTTGAAAACGGACCATTTTCCACATTTCTGAAGCATGACGTAATGGGGGGGTGTTATCTCTTTTGTCGAAAATCAGCCGTTTTTGCTCGAACATTAAATGCCTCCAAATGGTATTTAATTAACTTCCCGAGCCCCTGGAAGCATGAAAATCACTTTAAACATGCTAATTTTAGCTCTAACACTGATGATCCACCTACAAATGTGAACTGACGTTCAAAAATAAAACATTTGAAAACGGACCATTTTCCACATTTCTGAAGCATGACGTAATGGGGGGGTGTTATCTCTTTTGTCGAAAATCAGCCGTTTTTGCTCGAACATTAAATGCCTCCAAATGGTATTTAATTAACTTCCCCGAGCCCCTGGAAGCATGAAAATCACTTTAAACATGCTAATTTTAGCTCTAACACTGATGATCCACCTACAAATGTGAACTGACGTTCAAAAATAAAACATTTGAAAACGGACCATTTTCCACATTTCTGAAGCATGACGTAATGGGGGGGTGTTATCTCTTTTGTCGAAAATCAGCCGTTTTTGCTCGAACATTAAATGCCTCCAAATGGTATTTAATTAACTTCCCGAGCCCCTGGAAGCATGAAAATCACTTTAAACATGCTAATTTTAGCTCTAACACTGATGATCCACCTACAAATGTGAACTGACGTTCAAAAATAAAACATTTGAAAACGGACCATTTTCCACATTTCTGAAGCATGACGTAATGGGGGGGTGTTATCTCTTTTGTCGAAAATCAGCCGTTTTTGCTCGAACATTAAATGCCTCCAAATGGTATTTAATTAACTTCCCGAGCCCCTGGAAGCATGAAAATCACTTTAAACATGCTAATTTTAGCTCTAACACTGATGATCCACCTACAAATGTGAACTGACGTTCAAAAATAAAACATTTGAAAACGGACCATTTTCCACATTTCTGAAGCATGACGTAATGGGGGGGTGTTATCTCTTTTGTCGAAAATCAGCCGTTTTTGCTCGAACATTAAATGCCTCCAAATGGTATTTAATTAACTTCCCGGGGTGAAGAAACCCTTTTTGAGAACTCAGAGTGAGTAAATTGGCCATTTTCATGCACTTTTAACCATTCCATAAATCTTGTGTTTTGGGCCCCTGGAAGCATGAAAATCACTTTAAACATGCTAATTTTAGCTCTAACACTGATGATCCACCTACAAATGTGAACTGACGTTCAAAAATAAAACATTTGAAAACGGACCATTTTCCACATTTCTGAAGCATGACGTAATGGGGGGGTGTTATCTCTTTTGTCGAAAATCAGCCGTTTTTGCTCGAACATTAAATGCCTCCAAATGGTATTTAATTAACTTCCCGGGGTGAAGAAACCCTTTTTGAGAACTCAGAGTGAGTAAATTGGCCATTTTCATGCACTTTTAACCATTCCATAAATCTTGTGTTTTGGGCCCCTGGAAGCATGAAAATCACTTTAAACATGCTAATTTTAGCTCTAACACTGATGATCCACCTACAAATGTGAACTGACGTTCAAAAATAAAACATTTGAAAACGGACCATTTTCCACATTTCTGAAGCATGACGTAATGGGGGGGTGTTATCTCTTTTGTCGAAAATCAGCCGTTTTTGCTCGAACATTAAATGCCTCCAAATAGTATTTAATTAACTTCCCGAGCCCAGGAAGCATGAAAATCACTTTAAACATGCTAATTTTAGCTCTAACACTGATGATCCACCTACAAATGTGAACTGACGTTCAAAAATAAAACATTTGAAAACGGACCATTTTCCACATTTCTGAAGCATGACGTAATGGGGGGGTGTTATCTCTTTTGTCGAAAATCAGCCGTTTTTGCTCGAACATTAAATGCCTCCAAATGGTATTTAATTAACTTCCCGAGCCCCTGGAAGCATGAAAATCACTTTAAACATGCTAATTTTAGCTCTAACACTGATGATCCACCTACAAATGTGAACTGACGTTCAAAAATAAAACATTTGAAAACGGACCATTTTCCACATTTCTGAAGCATGACGTAATGGGGGGGTGTTATCTCTTTTGTCGAAAATCAGCCGTTTTTGCTCGAACATTAAATGCCTCCAAATGGTATTTAATTAACTTCCCGGGGTGAAGAAACCCTTTTTGAGAACTCAGAGTGAGTAAATTGGCCATTTTCATGCACTTTTAACCATTCCATAAGTCTTGTGTTTTGGGCCCCTGGAAGCATGAAAATCACTTTAAACATGCTAATTTTAGCTCTAACACTGATGATCCACCTACAAATGTGAACTGACGTTCAAAAATAAAACATTTGAAAACGGACCATTTTCCACATTTCTGAAGCATGACGTAATGGGGGGGTGTTATCTCTTTTGTCGAAAATCAGCCGTTTTTGCTCGAACATTAAATGCCTCCAAATGGTATTTAATTAACTTCCCGGGGTGAAGAAACCCTTTTTGAGAACTCAGAGTGAGTAAATTGGCCATTTTCATGCACTTTTAACCATTCCATAAATCTTGTGTTTTGGGCCCCTGGAAGCATGAAAATCACTTTAAACATGCTAATTTTAGCTCTAACACTGATGATCCACCTACAAATGTGAACTGACGTTCAAAAATAAAACATTTGAAAACGGACCATTTTCCACATTTCTGAAGCATGACGTAATGGGGGGGTGTTATCTCTTTTGTCGAAAATCAGCCGTTTTTGCTCGAACATTAAATGCCTCCAAATGGTATTTAATTAACTTCCCGAGCCCCTGGAAGCATGAAAATCACTTTAAACATGCTAATTTTAGCTCTAACACTGATGATCCACCTACAAATGTGAACTGACGTTCAAAAATAAAACATTTGAAAACGGACCATTTTCCACATTTCTGAAGCATGACGTAATGGGGGGGTGTTATCTCTTTTGTCGAAAATCAGCCGTTTTTGCTCGAACATTAAATGCCTCCAAATGGTATTTAATTAACTTCCCGGGGTGAAGAAACCCTTTTTGAGAACTCAGAGTGAGTAAATTGGCCATTTTCATGCACTTTTAACCATTCCATAAATCTTGTGTTTTGGGCCCCTGGAAGCATGAAAATCACTTTAAACATGCTAATTTTAGCTCTAACACTGATGATCCACCTACAAATGTGAACTGACGTTCAAAAATAAAACATTTGAAAACGGACCATTTTCCACATTTCTGAAGCATGACGTAATGGGGGGGTGTTATCTCTTTTGTCGAAAATCAGCCGTTTTTGCTCGAACATTAAATGCCTCCAAATGGTATTTAATTAACTTCCCGGGGTGAAGAAACCCTTTTTGAGAACTCAGAGTGAGTAAATTGGCCATTTTCATGCACTTTTAACCATTCCATAAATCTTGTGTTTTGGGCCCCTGGAAGCATGAAAATCACTTTAAACATGCTAATTTTAGCTCTAACACTGATGATCCACCTACAAATGTGAACTGACGTTCAAAAATAAAACATTTGAAAACGGACCATTTTCCACATTTCTGAAGCATGACGTAATGGGGGGGTGTTATCTCTTTTGTCGAAAATCAGCCGTTTTTGCTCGAACATTAAATGCCTCCAAATGTTATTTAATTAACTTCCCGAGCCCCTGGAAGCATGAAAATCACTTTAAACATGCTAATTTTAGCTCTAACACTGATGATCCACCTACAAATGTGAACTGACGTTCAAAAATAAAACATTTGAAAACGGACCATTTTCCACATTTCTGAAGCATGACGTAATGGGGGGGTGTTATCTCTTTTGTCGAAAATCAGCCGTTTTTGCTCGAACATTAAATGCCTCCAAATGGTATTTAATTAACTTCCCGGGGTGAAGAAACCCTTTTTGAGAACTCAGAGTGAGTAAATTGGCCATTTTCATGCACTTTTAACCATTCCATAAATCTTGTGTTTTGGGCCCCTGGAAGCATGAAAATCACTTTAAACATGCTAATTTTAGCTCTAACACTGATGATCCACCTACAAATGTGAACTGACGTTCAAAAATAAAACATTTGAAAACGGACCATTTTCCACATTTCTGAAGCATGACGTAATGGGGGGGTGTTATCTCTTTTGTCGAAAATCAGCCGTTTTTGCTCGAACATTAAATGCCTCCAAATGGTATTTAATTAACTTCCCGGGGTGAAGAAACCCTTTTTGAGAACTCAGAGTGAGTAAATTGGCCATTTTCATGCACTTTTAACCATTCCATAAATCTTGTGTTTTGGGCCCCTGGAAGCATGAAAATCACTTTAAACATGCTAATTTTAGCTCTAACACTGATGATCCACCTACAAATGTGAACTGACGTTCAAAAATAAAACATTTGAAAACAGACCATTTTCCACATTTCTGAAGCATGACGTAATGGGGGGGTGTTATCTCTTTTGTCGAAAATCAGCCGTTTTTGCTCGAACATTAAATGCCTCCAAATGGTATTTAATTAACTTCCCGAGCCCCTGGAAGCATGAAAATCACTTTAAACATGCTAATTTTAGCTCTAACACTGATGATCCACCTACAAATGTGAACTGACGTTCAAAAATAAAACATTTGAAAACGGACCATTTTCCACATTTCTGAAGCATGACGTAATGGGGGGGTGTTATCTCTTTTGTCGAAAATCAGCCGTTTTTGCTCGAACATTAAATGCCTCCAAATGGTATTTAATTAACTTCCCGAGCCCCTGGAAGCATGAAAATCACTTTAAACATGCTAATTTTAGCTCTAACACTGATGATCCACCTACAAATGTGAACTGACGTTCAAAAATAAAACATTTGAAAACGGACCATTTTCCACATTTCTGAAGCATGACGTAATGGGGGGGTGTTATCTCTTTTGTCGAAAATCAGCCGTTTTTGCTCGAACATTAAATGCCTCCAAATGGTATTTAATTAATTTCCCGAGCCCCTGGAAGCATGAAAATCACTTTAAACATGATAATTTTAGCTCTAACACTGATGATCCACCTACAAATGTGAACTGACGTTCAAAAATAAAACATTTGAAAACGGACCATTTTCCACATTTCTGAAGCATGACGTAATGGGGGGGTGTTATCTCTTTTGTCGAAAATCAGCCGTTTTTGCTCGAACATTAAATGCCTCCAAATGGTATTTAATTAACTTCCCGGGGTGAAGAAACCCTTTTTGAGAACTCAGAGTGAGTAAATTGGCCATTTTCATGCACTTTTAACCATTCCATAAATCTTGTGTTTTGGGCCCCTGGAAGCATGAAAATCACTTTAAACATGCTAATTTTAGCTCTAACACTGATGATCCACCTACAAATGTGAACTGACGTTCAAAAATAAAACATTTGAAAACAGACCATTTTCCACATTTCTGAAGCATGACGTAATGGGGGGGTGTTATCTCTTTTGTCGAAAATCAGCCGTTTTTGCTCGAACATTAAATGCCTCCAAATGGTATTTAATTAACTTCCCGAGCCCCTGGAAGCATGAAAATCACTTTAAACATGCTAATTTTAGCTCTAACACTGATGATCCACCTACAAATGTGAACTGACGTTCAAAAATAAAACATTTGAAAACGGACCATTTTCCACATTTCTGAAGCATGACGTAATGGGGGGGTGTTATCTCTTTTGTCGAAAATCAGCCGTTTTTGCTCGAACATTAAATGCCTCCAAATGGTATTTAATTAACTTCCCGGGGTGAAGAAACCCTTTTTGAGAACTCAGAGTGAGTAAATTGGGCATTTTCATGCACTTTTAACCATTCCATAAATCTTGTGTTTTGGGCCCCTGGAAGCATGAAAATCACTTTAAACATGCTAATTTTAGCTCTAACACTGATGATCCACCTACAAATGTGAACTGACGTTCAAAAATAAAACATTTGAAAACGGACCATTTTCCACATTTCTGAAGCATGACGTAATGGGGGGGTGTTATCTCTTTTGTCGAAAATCAGCCGTTTTTGCTCGAACATTAAATGCCTCCAAATGGTATTTAATTAACTTCCCGAGCCCCTGGAAGCATGAAAATCACTTTAAACATGCTAATTTTAGCTCTAACACTGATGATCCACCTACAAATGTGAACTGACGTTCAAAAATAAAACATTTGAAAACGGACCATTTTCCACATTTCTGAAGCATGACGTAATGGGGGGGTGTTATCTCTTTTGTCGAAAATCAGCCGTTTTTGCTCGAACATTAAATGCCTCCAAATGGTATTTAATTAACTTCCCGAGCCCCTGGAAGCATGAAAATCACTTTAAACATGCTAATTTTAGCTCTAACACTGATGATCCACCTACAAATGTGAACTGACGTTCAAAAATAAAACATTTGAAAACGGACCATTTTCCACATTTCTGAAGCATGACGTAATGGGGGGGTGTTATCTCTTTTGTCGAAAATCAGCCGTTTTTGCTCGAACATTAAATGCCTCCAAATGGTATTTAATTAACTTCCCGAGCCCCTGGAAGCATGAAAATCACTTTAAACATGCTAATTTTAGCTCTAACACTGATGATCCACCTACAAATGTGAACTGACGTTCAAAAATAAAACATTTGAAAACGGACCATTTTCCACATTTCTGAAGCATGACGTAATGGGGGGGTGTTATCTCTTTTGTCGAAAATCAGCCGTTTTTGCTCGAACATTAAATGCCTCCAAATGGTATTTAATTAACTTCCCGAGCCCCTGGAAGCATGAAAATCACTTTAAACATGCTAATTTTAGCTCTAACACTGATGATCCACCTACAAATGTGAACTGACGTTCAAAAATAAAACATTTGAAAACGGACCATTTTCCACATTTCTGAAGCATGACGTAATGGGGGGTGTTATCTCTTTTGTCGAAAATCAGCCGTTTTTGCTCGAACATTAAATGCCTCCAAATGGTATTTAATTAACTTCCCGGGGTGAAGAAACCCTTTTTGAGAACTCAGAGTGAGTAAATTGGCCATTTTCATGCACTTTTAACCATTCCATAAATCTTGTGTTTTGGGCCCTGGAAGCATGAAAATCACTTTAAACATGCTAATTTTAGCTCTAACACTGATGATCCACCTACAAATGTGAACTGACGTTCAAAAATAAAACATTTGAAAACGGACCATTTTCCACATTTCTGAAGCATGACGTAATGGGGGGTGTTATCTCTTTTGTCGAAAATCAGCCGTTTTTGCTCGAACATTAAATGCCTCCAAATGGTATTTAATTAACTTCCCGGGGTGAAGAAACCTTTTTGAGAACTCAGAGTGAGTAAATTGGCCATTTTCATGCACTTTTAACCATTCCATAAATCTTGTGTTTTGGGCCCCTGGAAGCATGAAAATCACTTTAAACATGCTAATTTTAGCTCTAACACTGATGATCCACCTACAAATGTGAACTGACGTTCAAAAATAAAACATTTGAAAACGGACCATTTTCCACATTTCTGAAGCATGACGTAATGGGGGGGTGTTATCTCTTTTGTCGAAAATCAGCCATTTTTGCTCGAACATTAAAATGCCTCCAAATAGTATTTAATTAACTTCCCGAGCCCCAGGAAGCATGAAAATCACTTTAAACATGCTAATTTTAGCTCTAACACTGATGATCCACCTACAAATGTGAACTGACGTTCAAAAATAAAACATTTGAAAACGGACCATTTTCCACATTTCTGAAGCATGACGTAATGGGGGGGTGTTATCTCTTTTGTCGAAAATCAGCCGTTTTTGCTCGAACATTAAATGCCTCCAAATGGTATTTAATTAACTTCCCGAGCCCCTGGAAGCATGAAAATCACTTTAAACATGCTAATTTTAGCTCTAACACTGATGATCCACCTACAAATGTGAACTGACGTTCAAAAATAAAACATTTGAAAACGGACCATTTTCCACATTTCTGAAGCATGACGTAATGGGGGGGTGTTATCTCTTTTGTCGAAAATCAGCCGTTTTTGCTCGAACATTAAATGCCTCCAAATGGTATTTAATTAACTTCCCGGGGTGAAGAAACCCTTTTTGAGAACTCAGAGTGAGTAAATTGGCCATTTTCATGCACTTTTAACCATTCCATAATCTTGTGTTTTGGGCCCCTGGAAGCATGAAAATCACTTTAAACATGCTAATTTTAGCTCTAACACTGATGATCCACCTACAAATGTGAACTGACGTTCAAAAATAAAACATTTGAAAACGGACCATTTTCCACATTTCTGAAGCATGACTTAATGGGGGGGTGTTATCTCTTTTGTCCAAAATCAGCCGTTTTTGCTCGAACATTAAATGCCTCCAAATGGTATTTAATTAACTTCCCGGGGTGAAGAAACCCTTTTTGAGAACTCAGAGTGAGTAAATTGGCCATTTTCATGCACTTTTAACCATTCCATAAATCTTGTGTTTTGGGCCCCTGGAAGCATGAAAATCACTTTAAACATGCTAATTTTAGCTCTAACACTGATGATCCACCTACAAATGTGAACTGACGTTCAAAAATAAAACATTTGAAAACGGACCATTTTCCACATTTCTGAAGCATGACGTAATGGGGGGGTGTTATCTCTTTTGTCGAAAATCAGCCGTTTTTGCTCGAACATTAAATGCCTCCAAATGGTATTTAATTAACTTCCCGGGGTGAAGAAACCCTTTTTGAGAACTCAGAGTGAGTAAATTGGCCATTTTCATGCACTTTTAACCATTCCATAAATCTTGTGTTTTGGGCCCCTGGAAGCATGAAAATCACTTTAAACATGCTAATTTTAGCTCTAACACTGATGATCCACCTACAAATGTGAACTGACGTTCAAAAATAAAACATTTGAAAACGGACCATTTTCCACATTTCTGAAGCATGACGTAATGGGGGGGTGTTATCTCTTTTGTCGAAAATCAGCCGTTTTTGCTCGAACATTAAATGCCTCCAAATGGTATTTAATTAACTTCCCGAGCCCCTGGAAGCATGAAAATCACTTTAAACATGCTAATTTTAGCTCTAACACTGATGATCCACCTACAAATGTGAACTGACGTTCAAAAATAAAACATTTGAAAACGGACCATTTTCCACATTTCTGAAGCATGACGTAATGGGGGGGTGTTATCTCTTTTGTCGAAAATCAGCCGTTTTTGCTCGAACATTAAATGCCTCCAAATGGTATTTAATTAACTTCCCGGGGTGAAGAAACCCTTTTTGAGAACTCAGAGTGAGTAAATTGGGCATTTTCATGCACTTTTAACCATTCCATAAATCTTGTGTTTTGGGCCCCTGGAAGCATGAAAATCACTTTAAACATGCTAATTTTAGCTCTAACACTGATGATCCACCTACAAATGTGAACTGACGTTCAAAAATAAAACATTTGAAAACGGACCATTTTCCACATTTCTGAAGCATGACGTAATGGGGGGGTGTTATCTCTTTTGTCGAAAATCAGCCGTTTTTGCTCGAACATTAAATGCCTCCAAATGGTATTTAATTAACTTCCCGAGCCCCTGGAAGCATGAAAATCACTTTAAACATGCTAATTTTAGCTCTAACACTGATGATCCACCTACAAATGTGAACTGACGTTCAAAAATAAAACATTTGAAAACGGACCATTTTCCACATTTCTGAAGCATGACGTAATGGGGGGGTGTTATCTCTTTTGTCGAAAATCAGCCGTTTTTGCTCGAACATTAAATGCCTCCAAATGGTATTTAATTAACTTCCCGAGCCCCTGGAAGCATGAAAATCACTTTAAACATGCTAATTTTAGCTCTAACACTGATGATCCACCTACAAATGTGAACTGACGTTCAAAAATAAAACATTTGAAAACGGACCATTTTCCACATTTCTGAAGCATGACGTA
The DNA here is from genome assembly GCF_964263255.1 of Lissotriton vulgaris. Taxonomy (NCBI): domain Eukaryota; kingdom Metazoa; phylum Chordata; class Amphibia; order Caudata; family Salamandridae; genus Lissotriton; species Lissotriton vulgaris. Next base: position 318,308 of record NW_028241039.1, on the reverse strand, counting down.
ATGGGGGGGTGTTATCTCTTTTGTCGAAAATCAGCCGTTTTTGCTCGAACATTAAATGCCTCCAAATGGTATTTAATTAACTTCCCGGGGTGAAGAAACCCTTTTTGAGAACTCAGAGTGAGTAAATTGGGCATTTTCATGCACTTTTAACCATTCCATAAATCTTGTGTTTTGGGCCCCTGGAAGCATGAAAATCACTTTAAACATGCTAATTTTAGCTCTAACACTGATGATCCACCTACAAATGTGAACTGACGTTCAAAAATAAAACATTTGAAAAACGGACCATTTTCCACATTTCTGAAGCATGACGTAATGGGGGGGTGTTATCTCTTTTGTCGAAAATCAGCCGTTTTTGCTCGAACATTAAATGCCTCCAAATGGTATTTAATTAACTTCCCGAGCCCCTGGAAGCATGAAAATCACTTTAAACATGCTAATTTTAGCTCTAACACTGATGATCCACCTACAAATGTGAACTGACGTTCAAAAATAAAACATTTGAAAACGGACCATTTTCCACATTTCTGAAGCATGACGTAATGGGGGGGTGTTATCTCTTTTGTCGAAAATCAGCCGTTTTTGCTCGAACATTAAATGCCTCCAAATGGTATTTAATTAACTTCCCGAGCCCCTGGAAGCATGAAAATCACTTTAAACATGCTAATTTTAGCTCTAACACTGATGATCCACCTACAAATGTGAACTGACGTTCAAAAATAAAACATTTGAAAACGGACCATTTTCCACATTTCTGAAGCATGACGTAATGGGGGGGTGTTATCTCTTTTGTCGAAAATCAGCCGTTTTTGCTCGAACATTAAATGCCTCCAAATGGTATTTAATTAACTTCCCGAGCCCCTGGAAGCATGAAAATCACTTTAAACATGCTAATTTTAGCTCTAACACTGATGATCCACCTACAAATGTGAACTGACGTTCAAAAATAAAACATTTGAAAACGGACCATTTTCCACATTTCTGAAGCATGACGTAATGGGGGGGGTGTTATCTCTTTTGTCGAAAATCAGCCGTTTTTGCTCGAACATTAAATGCCTCCAAATGGTATTTAATTAACTTCCCGAGCCCCTGGAAGCATGAAAATCACTTTAAACATGCTAATTTTAGCTCTAACACTGATGATCCACCTACAAATGTGAACTGACGTTCAAAAATAAAACATTTGAAAACGGACCATTTTCCACATTTCTGAAGCATGACGTAATGGGGGGGTGTTATCTCTTTTGTCGAAAATCAGCCGTTTTTGCTCGAACATTAAATGCCTCCAAATGGTATTTAATTAACTTCCCGGGGTGAAGAAACCCTTTTTGAGAACTCTGAGTGAGTAAATTGGCCATTTTCATGCACTTTTAACCATTCCATAAATCTTGTGTTTTGGGCCCCTGGAAGCATGAAAATCACTTTAAACATGCTAATTTTAGCTCTAACACTGATGATCCACCTACAAATGTGAACTGACGTTCAAAAATAAAACATTTGAAAACGGACCATTTTCCACATTTCTGAAGCATGACGTAATGGGGGGTGTTATCTCTTTTGTCGAAAATCAGCCGTTTTTGCTCGAACATTAAATGCCTCCAAATGGTATTTAATTAACTTCCCGGGTGAAGAAACCCTTTTTGAGAACTCAGAGTGAGTAAATTGGCCATTTTCATGCACTTTTAACCATTCCATAAATCTTGTGTTTTGGGCCCCTGGAAGCATGAAAATCACTTTAAACATGCTAATTTTAGCTCTAACACTGATGATCCACCTACAAATGTGAACTGACGTTCAAAAATAAAACATTTGAAAACGGACCATTTTCCACATTTCTGAAGCATGACGTAATGGGGGGGTGTTATCTCTTTTGTCGAAAATCAGCCGTTTTTGCTCGAACATTAAATGCCTCCAAATAGTATTTAATTAACTTCCCGAGCCCCAGGAAGCATGAAAATCACTTTAAACATGCTAATTTTAGCTCTAACACTGATGATCCACCTACAAATGTGAACTGACGTTCAAAAATAAAACATTTGAAAACGGACCATTTTCCACATTTCTGAAGCATGACGTAATGGGGGGGTGTTATCTCTTTTGTCGAAAATCAGCCGTTTTTGCTCGAACATTAAATGCCTCCAAATGGTATTTAATTAACTTCCCGAGCCCCTGGAAGCATGAAAATCACTTTAAACATGCTAATTTTAGCTCTAACACTGATGATCCACCTACAAATGTGAACTGACGTTCAAAATAAAACATTTGAAAACGGACCATTTTCCACATTTCTGAAGCATGACGTAATGGGGGGGTGTTATCTCTTTTGTCGAAAATCAGCCGTTTTTGCTCGAACATTAAATGCCTCCAAATGGTATTTAATTAACTTCCCGGGGTGAAGAAACCCTTTTTGAGAACTCAGAGTGAGTAAATTGGCCATTTTCATGCACTTTTAACCATTCCATAAAATCTTGTGTTTTGGGCCCCTGGAAGCATGAAAATCACTTTAAACATGCTAATTTTAGCTCTAACACTGATGATCCACCTACAAATGTGAACTGACGTTCAAAAATAAAACATTTGAAAACGGACCATTTTCCACATTTCTGAAGCATGACGTAATGGGGGGGTGTTATCTCTTTTGTCGAAAATCAGCCGTTTTTGCTCGAACATTAAATGCCTCCAAATGGTATTTAATTAACTTCCCGGGGTGAAGAAACCCTTTTTGAGAACTCAGAGTGAGTAAATTGGCCATTTTCATGCACTTTTAACCATTCCATAAATCTTGTGTTTTGGGCCCCTGGAAGCATGAAAATCACTTTAAACATGCTAATTTTAGCTCTAACACTGATGATCCACCTACAAATGTGAACTGACGTTCAAAAATAAAACATTTGAAAACGGACCATTTTCCACATTTCTGAAGCATGACGTAATGGGGGGTGTTATCTCTTTTGTCGAAAATCAGCCGTTTTTGCTCGAACATTAAATGCCTCCAAATGGTATTTAATTAACTTCCCGAGCCCCTGGAAGCATGAAAATCACTTTAAACATGCTAATTTTAGCTCTAACACTGATGATCCACCTACAAATGTGAACTGACGTTCAAAAATAAAACATTTGAAAACGGACCATTTTCCACATTTCTGAAGCATGACGTAATGGGGGGGTGTTATCTCTTTTGTCGAAAATCAGCCGTTTTTGCTCGAACATTAAATGCCTCCAAATGGTATTTAATTAACTTCCCGGGGTGAAGAAACCCTTTTTGAGAACTCAGAGTGAGTAAATTGGCCATTTTCATGCACTTTTAACCATTCCATAAATCTTGTGTTTTGGGCCCTGGAAGCATGAAAATCACTTTAAACATGCTAATTTTAGCTCTAACACTGATGATCCACCTACAAATGTGAACTGACGTTCAAAAATAAAACATTTGAAAACGGACCATTTTCCACATTTCTGAAGCATGACGTAATGGGGGGGTGTTATCTCTTTTGTCGAAAATCAGCCGTTTTTGCTCGAACATTAAATGCCTCCAAATGGTATTTAATTAACTTCCCGGGGTGAAGAAACCCTTTTTGAGAACTCAGAGTGAGTAAATTGGCCATTTTCATGCACTTTTAACCATTCCATAAATCTTGTGTTTTGGGCCCCTGGAAGCATGAAAATCACTTTAAACATGCTAATTTTAGCTCTAACACTGATGATCCACCTACAAATGTGAACTGACGTTCAAAAATAAAACATTTGAAAACGGACCATTTTCCACATTTCTGAAGCATGACGTAATGGGGGGGTGTTATCTCTTTTGTCGAAAATCAGCCGTTTTTGCTCTAACATTAAATGCCTCCAAATGGTATTTAATTAACTTCCCGAGCCCCTGGAAGCATGAAAATCACTTTAAACATGCTAATTTTAGCCTCTAACACTGATGATCCACCTACAAATGTGAACTGACGTTCAAAAATAAAACATTTGAAAACGGACCATTTTCCACATTTCTGAAGCATGACGTAATGGGGGGGTGTTATCTCTTTTGTCGAAAATCAGCCGTTTTTGCTCGAACATTAAATGCCTCCAAATGGTATTTAATTAACTTCCCGGGGTGAAGAAACCCTTTTTGAGAACTCAGAGTGAGTAAATTGGCCATTTTCATGCACTTTTAACCATTCCATAAATCTTGTGTTTTGGGCCCCTGGAAGCATGAAAATCACTTTAAACATGCTAATTTTAGCTCTAACACTGATGATCCACCTACAAATGTGAACTGACGTTCAAAAATAAAACATTTGAAAACGGACCATTTTCCACATTTCTGAAGCATGACGTAATGGGGGGGGTGTTATCTCTTTTGTCGAAAATCAGCCGTTTTTGCTCGAACATTAAATGCCTCCAAATGGTATTTAATTAACTTCCCGGGGTGAAGAAACCCTTTTTGAGAACTCAGAGTGAGTAAATTGGCCATTTTCATGCACTTTTAACCATTCCATAAATCTTGTGTTTTGGGCCCCTGGAAGCATGAAAATCACTTTAAACATGCTAATTTTAGCTCTAACACTGATGATCCACCTACAAATGTGAACTGACGTTCAAAAATAAAACATTTGAAAACAGACCATTTTCCACATTTCTGAAGCATGACGTAATGGGGGTGTGTTATCTCTTTTGTCGAAAATCAGCCGTTTTTGCTCGAACATTAAATGCCTCCAAATGGTATTTAATTAACTTCCCGAGCCCCTGGAAGCATGAAAATCACTTTAAACATGCTAATTTTAGCTCTAACACTGATGATCCACCTACAAATGTGAACTGACGTTCAAAAATAAAACATTTGAAAACGGACCATTTTCCACATTTCTGAAGCATGACGTAATGGGGGGGTGTTATCTCTTTTGTCGAAAATCAGCCGTTTTTGCTCGAACATTAAATGCCTCCAAATGGTATTTAATTAACTTCCCGAGCCCCTGGAAGCATGAAAATCACTTTAAACATGCTAATTTTAGCTCTAACACTGATGATCCACCTACAAATGTGAACTGACGTTCAAAAATAAAACATTTGAAAACGGACCATTTTCCACATTTCTGAAGCATGACGTAATGGGGGGGTGTTATCTCTTTTGTCGAAAATCAGCCGTTTTTGCTCGAACATTAAATGCCTCCAAATGGTATTTAATTAACTTCCCGAGCCCCTGGAAGCATGAAAATCACTTTAAACATGCTAATTTTAGCTCTAACACTGATGATCCACCTACAAATGTGAACTGACGTTCAAAAATAAAACATTTGAAAACGGACCATTTTCCACATTTCTGAAGCATGACGTAATGGGGGGGTGTTATCTCTTTTGTCGAAAATCAGCCGTTTTTGCTCGAACATTAAATGCCTCCAAATGGTATTTAATTAACTTCCCGGGGTGAAGAAACCCTTTTTGAGAACTCAGAGTGAGTAAATTGGCCATTTTCATGCACTTTTAACCATTCCATAAATCTTGTGTTTTGGGCCCCTGGAAGCATGAAAATCACTTTAAACATGCTAATTTTAGCTCTAACACTGATGATCCACCTACAAATGTGAACTGACGTTCAAAAATAAAACATTTGAAAACGGACCATTTTCCACATTTCTGAAGCATGACGTAATGGGGGGGTGTTATCTCTTTTGTCGAAAATCAGCCGTTTTTGCTCGAACATTAAATGCCTCCAAATGGTATTTAATTAACTTCCCGAGCCCCTGGAAGCATGAAAATTAGCATGTTTAAAGTGATTTTCATGCTTTCAGGGGCTCGGGAAGTTAATTAAATACCATTTGGAGGCATTTAATGTTCGAGCAAAAACGGCTGATTTTCGACAAAAGAGATAACACCCCCCCATTACGTCATGCTTCAGAAATGTGGAAAATGGTCCGTTTTCAAATGTTTTATTTTTGAACGTCAGTTCACATTTGTAGGTGGATCATCAGTGTTAGAGCTAAAATTAGCATGTTTAAAGTGATTTTCATGCTTCCAGGGGCCCAAAACACAAGATTTATGGAATGGTTAAAAGTGCATGAAAATGGCCAATTTACTCACTCTGAGTTCTCAAAAAGGGTTTCTTCACCCCGGGAAGTTAATTAAATACCATTTGGAGGCATTTAATGTTCCAGCAAAAACGGCTGATTTTCGACAAAAGAGATAACACCCCCCCATTACGTCATGCTTCAGAAATGTGGAAAATGGTCCGTTTTCGAATGTTTTATTTTTGAACGTCAGTTCACATTTGTAGGTGGATCATCAGTGTTAGAGCTAAAATTAGCATGTTTAAAGTGATTTTCATGCTTCCAGGGGCTCGGGAAGTTAATTAAATACCATTTGGAGGCATTTAATGTTCGAGCAAAAACGGCTGATTTTCGACAAAAGAGATAACACCCCCCCATTACGTCATGCTTCAGAAATGTGGAAAATGGTCCGTTTTCAAATGTTTTATTTTTGAACGTCAGTTCACATTTGTAGGTGGATCATCAGTGTTAGAGCTAAAATTAGCATGTTTAAAGTGATTTTCATGCTTCCAGGGGCCCAAAACACAAGATTTATGGAATGGTTAAAAGTGCATGAAAATGGCCAATTTACTCACTCTGAGTTCTCAAAAAGGGTTTCTTCACCCCGGGAAGTTAATTAAATACCATTTGGAGGCATTTAATGTTCGAGCAAAAACAGCTGATTTTCGACAAAAGAGATAACACCCCCCCATTACGTCATGCTTCAGAAATGTGGAAAATGGTCCGTTTTCAAATGTTTTATTTTTGAACGTCAGTTCACATTTGTAGGTGGATCATCAGTGTTAGAGCTAAAATTAGCATGTTTAAAGTGATTTTCATGCTTCCAGGGACCCAAAACACAAGATTTATGGAATGGTTAAAAGTGCATGAAAATGGCCAATTTACTCACTCTGAGTTCTCAAAAAGGGTTAATCACCCCGGGAAGTTAATTAAATACCATTTGGAGGCATTTAATGTTCGAGCAAAAACGGCTGATTTTCGACAAAAGAGATAACACCCCCCCATTACGTCATGCTTCAGAAATGTGGAAAATGGTCCGTTTTCAAATGTTTTATTTTTGAACGTCAGTTCACATTTGTAGGTGGATCATCAGTGTTAGAGCTAAAATTAGCATGTTTAAAGTGATTTTCATGCTTCCAGGGGCTCGGGAAGTGAAATAAATACCATTTGGAGGCATTTAATGTTCGAGCAAAAACGGCTGATTTTCGACAAAAGAGATAACACCCCCCCCATTACGTCATGCTTCAGAAATGTGGAAAATGGTCCGTTTTCAAATGTTTTATTTTTGAACGTCAGTTCACATTTGTAGGTGGATCATCAGTGTTAGAGCTAAAATTAGCATGTTTAAAGTGATTTTCATGCTTCCAGGGGCCCAAAACACAAGATTTATGGAATGGTTAAAAGTGCATGAAAATGGCCAATTTACTCACTCTGAGTTCTCAAAAAGGGTTTCTTCACCCCGGGAAGTAAATTAAATACCATTTGGAGGCATTTAATGTTCGAGCAAAAACGGCTGATTTTCGACAAAAGAGATAACACCCCCCATTACGTCATGCTTCAGAAATGTGGAAAATGGTCCGTTTTCAAATGTTTTATTTTTGAACGTCAGTTCACATTTGTAGGTGGATCATCAGTGTTAGAGCTAAAATTAGCATGTTTAAAGTGATTTTCATGCTTCCAGGGGCTCGGGAAGTTAATTAAATACCATTTGGAGGCATTTAATGTTCGAGCAAAAACGGCTGATTTTCGACAAAAGAGATAACACCCCCCCATTACGTCATGCTTCAGAAATGTGGAAAATGGTCCGTTTTCAAATGTTTTATTTTTGAACGTCAGTTCACATTTGTAGGTGGATCATCAGTGTTAGAGCTAAAATTAGCATGTTTAAAGTGATTTTCATGCTTCCAGGGGCCCAAAACACAAGATTTATGGAATGTTTAAAAGTGCATGAAAATGGCCAATTTACTCACTCTGAGTTCTCAAAAAGGATTTCTTCACCCCGGGAAGTTAATTATATACCATTTGGAGGCATTTAATGTTCGAGCAAAAACGGCTGATTTTCGACAAAAGAGATAACACCCCCCCATTACGTCATGCTTCAGAAATGTGGAAAATGGTCCGTTTTCAAATGTTTTATTTTTGAACGTCAGTTCACATTTGTAGGTGGATCATCAGTGTTAGAGCTAAAATTAGCATGTTTAAAGTGATTTTCATGCTTCCAGGGGCCCAAAACACAAGATTTATGGAATGGTTAAAAGTGCATGAAAATGGCCAATTTACTCACTCTGAGTTCTCAAAAAGGGTTTCTTCACCCCGGGAAGTAAATTAAATACCATTTGGAGGCATTTAATATTCGAGCAAAAACGGCTGATTTTCGACAAAAGAGATAACACCCCCCATTACGTCATGCTTCAGAAATGTGGAAAATGGTCCGTTTTCAAATGTTTTATTTTTGAACGTCAGTTCACATTTGTAGGTGGATCATCAGTGTTAGAGCTAAAATTAGCATGTTTAAAGTGATTTTCATGCTTCCAGGGGCTCGGGAAGTTAATTAAATACCATTTGGAGGCATTTAATGTTCGAGCAAAAACGGCTGATTTTCGACAAAAGAGATAACACCCCCCCATTACGTCATGCTTCAGAAATGTGGAAAATGGTCCGTTTTCAAATGTTTTATTTTTGAACGTCAGTTCACATTTGTAGGTGGATCATCAGTGTTAGAGCTAAAATTAGCATGTTTAAAGTGATTTTCATGCTTCCAGGGGCTCGGGAAGTGAAATAAATACCATTTGGAGGCATTTAATGTTCGAGCAAAAACGGCTGATTTTCGACAAAAGAGATAACACCCCCCCATTACGTCATGCTTCAGAAATGTGGAAAATGGTCCGTTTTCAAATGTTTTATTTTTGAACGTCAGTTCACATTTGTAGGTGGATCATCAGTGTTAGAGCTAAAATTAGCATGTTTAAAGTGATTTTCATGCTTCCAGGGGCCCAAAACACAAGATTTATGGAATGGTTAAAAGTGCATGAAAATGGCCAATTTACTCACTCTGAGTTCTCAAAAGGGTTTCTTCACCCCGGGAAGTTAATTAAATACCATTTGGAGGCATTTAATGTTCCAGCAAAAACGGCTGATTTTCAACAAAAGAGATAACACCCCCCCATTACGTCATGCTTCAGAAATGTGGAAAATGGTCCGTTTTCAAATGTTTTATTTTTGAACGTCAGTTCACATTTGTAGGTGGATCATCAGTGTTAGAGCTAAAATTAGCATGTTTAAAGTGATTTTCATGCTTCCAGGGGCTCGGGAAGTTAATTAAATACCATTTGGAGGCATTTAATGTTCGAGCAAAAACGGCTGATTTTCGACAAAAGAGATAACACCCCCCCATTACGTCATGCTTCAGAAATGTGGAAAATGGTCCGTTTTCAAATGTTTTATTTTTGAACGTCAGTTCACATTTGTAGGTGGATCATCAGTGTTAGAGCTAAAATTAGCATGTTTAAAGTGATTTTCATGCTTCCAGGGGCTCGGGAAGTTAATTAAATACCATTTGGAGGCATTTAATGTTCGAGCAAAAACGGCTGATTTTCGACAAAAGAGATAACACCCCCCCCATTACGTCATGCTTCAGAAATGTGGAAAATGGTCCGTTTTCAAATGTTTTATTTTTGAACGTCAGTTCACATTTGTAGGTGGATCATCAGTGTTAGAGCTAAAATTAGCATGTTTAAAGTGATTTTCATGCTTCCAGGGGCTCGGGAAGTTAATTAAATACCATTTGGAGGCATTTAATGTTCGAGCAAAAACGGCTGATTTTCGACAAAAGAGATAACACCTCCCCATTACGTCATGCTTCAGAAATGTGGAAAATGGTCCGTTTTCAAATGTTTTATTTTTGAACGTCAGTTCACATTTGTAGGTGGATCATCAGTGTTAGAGCTAAAATTAGCATGTTTAAAGTGATTTTCATGCTTCCAGGGGCTCGGGAAGTTAATTAAATACCATTTGGAGGCATTTAATGTTCGAGCAAAAACGGCTGATTTTCGACAAAAGAGATAACACCCCCCCATTACGTCATGCTTCAGAAATGTGGAAAATGGTCCGTTTTCAAATGTTTTATTTTTGAACGTCAGTTCACATTTGTAGGTGGATCATCAGTCTTAGAGCTAAAATTAGCATGTTTAAAGTGATTTTCATGCTTCCAGGGGCCCAAAACACAAGATTTATGGAATGGTTAAAAGTGCATGAAAATGGCCAATTTACTCACTCTGAGTTCTCAAAAAGGGTTTCTTCACGCCGGGAAGTTAATTAAATACCATTTGGAGGCATTTAATGTTCGAGCAAAAACGGCTGATTTTCGACAAAAGAGATAACACCCCCCCATTACGTCATGCTTCAGAAATGTGGAAAATGGTCCGTTTTCAAATGTTTTATTTTTGAACGTCAGTTCACATTTGTAGGTGGATCATCAGTGTTAGAGCTAAAATTAGCATGTTTAAAGTGATTTTCATGCTTCCAGGGGCTCTGGAAGTTAATTAAATACCATTTGGAGGCATTTAATGTTCGAGCAAAAACGGCTGATTTTCGACAAAAGAGATAACACCCCCCATTACGTCATGCTTCAGAAATGTGGAAAATGGTCCGTTTTCAAATGTTTTATTTTTGAACGTCAGTTCACATTTGTAGGTGGATCATCAGTGTTAGAGCTAAAATCAGCATGTTTAAAGTGATTTTCATGCTTCCAGGGGCTCGGGAAGTTAATTAAATACCATTTGGAGGCATTTAATGTTCGAGCAAAAACGGCTGATTTTCGACAAAAGAGATAACACCCCCCCCATTACGTCATGCTCAGAAATGTGGAAAATGGTCAGTTTTCAAATGTTTTATTTTTGAACGTCAGTTCACATTTGTAGGTGGATCATCAGTGTTAGAGCTAAAATTAGCATGTTTAAAGTGATTTTCATGCTTCCAGGGGCTCGGGAAGTTAATTAAATACCATTTGGAGGCATTTAATGTTCGAGCAAAAACGGCTGATTTTCGACAAAAGAGATAACACCCCCCCATTACGTCATGCTTCAGAAATGTGGAAAATGGTCCGTTTTCAAATGTTTTATTTTTGAACGTCAGTTCACATTTGTAGGTGGATCATCAGTGTTAGAGCTAAAATTAGCATGTTTAAAGTGATTTTCATGCTTCCAGGGGCCCAAAACACAAGATTTATTGAATGGTTAAAAGTGCATGAAAATGGCCAATTTACTCACTCTGAGTTCTCAAAAAGGGTTTCTTCACCCCGGGAAGTTAATTAAATACCATTTGGAGGCATTTAATGTTCGAGCAAAAACGGCTGATTTTCAACAAAAGAGATAACACCCCCCCCATTACGTCATGCTTCAGAAATGTGGAAAATGGTCCTTTTTCAAATGTTTTATTTTTGAACGTCAGTTCACATTTGTAGGTGGATCATCAGTGTTAGAGCTAAAATTAGCATGTTTAAAGTAATTTTCATGCTTCCAGGGGCTCGGGAAGTTAATTAAATACCATTTGGAGGCATTTAATGTTCGAGCAAAAACGGCTGTTTTTCGACAAAAGAGATAACACCCCCCCCATTACGTCATGCTTCAGAAATGTGGAAAATGGTCCGTTTTCAAATGTTTTATTTTTGAACGTCAGTTCACATTTGTAGGTGGATCATCAGTGTTAGAGCTAAAATTAGCATGTTTAAAGTGATTTTCATGCTTCCAGGGGTTCGGGAAGTTAATTAAATACCATTTGGAGGCATTTAATGTTCGAGCAAAAACGGCTGATTTTCGACAAAAGAGATAACACCCCCCCATTACGTCATGCTTCAGAAATGTGGAAAATGGTCCGTTTTCAAATGTTTTATTTTTGAACGTCAGTTCACATTTGTACGTGGATCATCAGTGTTAGAGCTAAAATTAGCATGTTTAAAGTGATTTTCATGCTTCCAGGGGCTCGGGAAGTTAATTAAATACCATTTGGAGGCATTTAATGTTCGAGCAAAAACGGCTGATTTTCGACAAAAGAGATAACACCCCCCCATTACGTCATGCTTCAGAAATGTGGAAAATGGTCCGTTTTCAAATGTTTTATTTTTGAACGTCAGTTCACATTTGTAGGTGGATCATCAGTGTTAGAGCTAAAATTAGCATGTTTAAAGTGATTTTCATGCTTCCAGGGGCTCGGGAAGTTAATTAAATACCATTTGGAGGCATTTAATGTTCGAGCAAAAACGGCTGATTTTCGACAAATGAGATAACACCCCCCCATTACGTCATGCTTCAGAAATGTGGAAAATGGTCCGTTTTCAAATGTTTTATTTTTGAACGTCAGTTCACATTTGTAGGTGGATCGTCAGTGTTAGAGCTAAAATTACCATGTTTAAAGTGATTTTCATGCTTCCAGGGGCTTGGGAAGTTAATTAAATACCATTTGGAGGCATTTAATGTTCGAGCAAAAACGGCTGATTTTCGACAAAAGAGATAACACCCCCCATTACGTCATGCTTCAGAAATGTGGAAAATGGTCCGTTTTCAAATGTTTTATTTTTGAACGTCAGTTCACATTTGTAGGTGGAACATCAGTGTTAGAGCTAAAATTAGCATGTTTAAAGTGATTTTCATGCTTCCAGGGGCCCAAAACACAAGATTTATGGAATGGTTAAAAGTGCATGAAAATGGCCAATTTACTCACTCTGAGTTCTCAAAAAGGGTTTCTTCACCCCAGGAAGTTAATTAAATACCATTTGGAGGCATTTAATGTTCGAGCAAAAATGGCTGATTTTCAACAAAAGAGATAACACCCCCCCATTACGTCATGCTTCAGAAATGTGGAAAATGGTCCTTTTTCAAATGTTTTATTTTTGAACGTCAGTTCACATTTGTAGGTGGATCATCAGTGTTAGAGCTAAAATTAGCATGTTTAAAGTGATTTTCATGCTTCCAGGGGCTCGGGAAATTAATTAAATACCATTTGGAGGCATTTAATGTTCGAGCAAAAACGGCTGATTTTCGACAAAAGAGATAACACCCCCCCATTACGTCATGCTTCAGAAATGTGGAAAATGGTCCGTTTTCAAATGTTTTATTTTTGAACGTCAGTTCACATTTGTAGGTGGATCATCAGTGTTAGAGCTAAAATTAGCATGTTTAAAGTGATTTTCATGCTTCCAGGGGCTCGGGAAGTTAATTAAATACCATTTGGAGGCATTTAATGTTCGAGCAAAAACGGCTGATTTTCGACAAAAGAGATAACACCCCCCCCCATTACGTCATGCTTCAGTAATGTGGAAAATGGTCCGTTTTCAAATGTTTTATTTTTGAACGTCAGTTCACATTTGTAGGTGGATCATCAGTGTTAGGGCTAAAATTAGCATGTTTAAAGTGATTTTCATGCTTCCAGGGGCTCGGGAAGTTAATTAAATACCATTTGGAGGCATTTAATGTTCGAGCAAAAACGGATGATTTTCGACAAAAGAGATAACACCCCCCCCATTACGTCATGCTTCAGAAATGTGGAAAATGGTCCGTTTTCAAATGTTTTATTTTTGAACGTCAGTTCACATTTGTAGGTGGATCATCAGTGTTAGAGCTAAAATTAGCATGTTTAAAGTGATTTTCATGTTTCCAGGGGCTCGGGAAGTTAATTAAATACCATTTGGAGGCATTTAATGTTCGAGCAAAAACGGCTGATTTTCGACAAAAGAGATAACACCCCCCCATTACGTCATGCTTCAGAAATGTGGAAAATGGTCCGTTTTCAAATGTTTTATTTTTGAACGTCAGTTCACATTTGTAGGTGGATCATCAGTGTTAGAGCTAAAATTAGCATGTTTAAAGTGATTTTCATGCTTCCAGGGGCTCGGGAAGTTAATTAAATACCATTTGGAGGCATTTAATGTTCGAGCAAAAACGGCAGATTTTCGACAAAAGAGATAACACCCCCCCATTACGTCATGCTTCAGAAATGTGGAAAATGGTCCGTTTTCAAATGTTTTATTTTTGAACGTCAGTTCACATTTGTAGGTGGATCATCAGTGTTAGAGCTAAAATTAGCATGTTTAAAGTGATTTTCATGCTTCCAGGGGCTCGGGAAGTTAATTAAATACCATTTGGAGGCATTTAATGTTCGAGCAAAAACGGCTGATTTTCGACAAAAGAGATAACACCCCCCCATTACGTCATGCTTCAGAAATGTGGAAAATGGTCCGTTTTCAAATGTTTTATTTTTGAACGTCAGTTCACATTTGTAGGTGGATCATCAGTGTTAGAGCTAAAATTAGCATGTTTAAAGTGATTTTCATGCTTCCAGGGGCCCAAAACACAAGATTTATGGAATGGTTAAAAGTGCATGAAAATGGCCAATTTACTCACTCTGAGTTCTCAAAAAGGGTTTCTTCACCCCGGGAAGTTAATTAAATACCATTTGGAGGCATTTAATGTTCGAGCAAAAACGGCTGATTTTCGACAAAAGAGATAACACCCCCCCATTACGTCATGCTTCAGAAATGTGGAAAATGGTCCGTTTTCAAATGTTTTATTTTTGAATGTCAATTCACATTTGTAGGTGGATCATCAGTGTTAGAGCTAAAATTAGCATGTTTAAAGTGATTTTCATGCTTCCAGGGGCCCAAAACACAAGATTTATGGAATGGTTAAAAGTGGATGAAAATGGCCAATTTACTCACTCTGAGTTCTCAAAAAGGGTTTCTTCACCCCGGGAAGTTAATTAAATACCATTTGGAGGCATTTAATGTTCGAGCAAAAACGGCTGATTTTCGACAAAAGAGATAACACCCCCCCATTACGTCATGCTTCAGAAATGTGGAAAATGGTCCGTTTTCAAATGTTTTATTTTTGAATGTCAGTTCACATTTGTAGGTGGATCATCAGTGTTAGAGCTAAAATTAGCATGTTTAAAGTGATTTTCATGCTTTCAGGGGCTCGGGAAGTTAATTAAATACCATTTGGAGGCATTTAATGTTCGAGCAAAAACGGCTGATTTTCGACAAAAGAGATAACACCCCCCCATTACGTCATGCTTCAGAAATGTGGAAAATGGTCCGTTTTCAAATGTTTTATTTTTGAACGTCAGTTCACATTTGTAGGTGGATCATCAGTGTTAGAGCTAAAATTAGCATGTTTAAAGTGATTTTCATGCTTCCAGGTGCCCAAAACACAAGATTTATGGAATGGTTAAAAGTGCATGAAAATGGCCAATTTACTCACTCTGAGTTCTCAAAAAGGGTTTCTTCACCCCGGGAAGTTAATTAAATACCATTTGGAGGCTTTTAATGTTCCAGCAAAAACGGCTGATTTTCGACAAAAGAGATAACACCCCCCCATTACGTCATGCTTCAGAAATGTGGAAAATGGTCAGTTTTCGAATGTTTTATTTTTGAACGTCAGTTCACATTTGTAGGTGGATCATCAGTGTTAGAGCTAAAATTAGCATGTTTAAAGTGATTTTCATGCTTCCAGGGGCTCGGGAAGTTAATTAAATACCATTTGGAGGCATTTAATGTTCGAGCAAAAACGGCTGATTTTCGACAAAAGAGATAACACCCCCCCATTACGTCATGCTTCAGAAATGTGGAAAATGGTCCGTTTTCAAATGTTTTATTTTTGAACGTCAGTTCACATTTGTAGGTGGATCATCAGTGTTAGAGCTAAAATTAGCATGTTTAAAGTGATTTTCATGCTTCCAGGGGCCCAAAACACAAGATTTATGGAATGGTTAAAAGTGCATGAAAATGGCCAATTTACTCACTCTGAGTTCTCAAAAAGGGTTTCTTCACCCCGGGAAGTTAATTAAATACCATTTGGAGGCATTTAATGTTCGAGCAAAAACGGCTGATTTTCGACAAAAGAGATAACACCCCCCCATTACGTCATGCTTCAGAAATGTGGAAAATGGTCCGT
This sequence comes from Lissotriton vulgaris, assembly GCF_964263255.1. Lineage (NCBI taxonomy): Eukaryota > Metazoa > Chordata > Amphibia > Caudata > Salamandridae > Lissotriton > Lissotriton vulgaris. The sequence goes on along the minus strand of NW_028241039.1, from coordinate 302,332 downwards.
TTTCAAATGTTTTATTTTTGAACGTCAGTTCACATTTGTAGGTGGATCATCAGTGTTAGAGCTAAAATTAGCATGTTTAAAGTGATTTTCATGCTTCCAGGGACCCAAAACACAAGATTTATGGAATGGTTAAAAGTGCATGAAAATGGCCAATTTACTTACTCTGAGTTCTCAAAAAGGGTTTAATCACCCCGGGAAGTTAATTAAATACCATTTGGAGGCATTTAATGTTCGAGCAAAAACGGCTGATTTTCGACAAAAGAGATAACACCCCCCCATTACGTCATGCTTCAGAAATGTGGAAAATGGTCCGTTTTCAAATGTTTTATTTTTGAACGTCAGTTCACATTTGTAGGTGGATCATCAGTGTTAGAGCTAAAATTAGCATGTTTAAAGTGATTTTCATGCTTCCAGGGGCTCGGGAAGTGAAATAAATACCATTTGGAGGCATTTAATGTTCGAGCAAAAACGGCTGATTTTCGACAAAAGAGATAACACCCCCCCATTACGTCATGCTTCAGAAATGTGGAAAATGGTCCGTTTTCAAATGTTTTATTTTTGAACGTCAGTTCACATTTGTAGGTGGATCATCAGTGTTAGAGCTAAAATTAGCATGTTTAAAGTGATTTTCATGCTTCCAGGGGCCCAAAACACAAGATTTATGGAATGGGTAAAAGTGCATGAAAATGGCCAATTTACTCACTCTGAGTTCTCAAAAAGGGTTTCTTCACCCCGGGAAGTAAATTAAATACCATTTGGAGGCATTTAATGTTCGAGCAAAAACGGCTGATTTTCGACAAAAGAGATAACACCCCCCATTACGTCATGCTTCAGAAATGTGGAAAATGGTCCGTTTTCAAATGTTTTATTTTTGAACGTCAGTTCACATTTGTAGGTGGATCATCAGTGTTAGAGCTAAAATTAGCATGTTTAAAGTGATTTTCATGCTTCCAGGGGCTCGGGAAGTTAATTAAATACCATTTGGAGGCATTTAATGTTCGAGCAAAAACGGCTGATTTTCGACAAAAGAGATAACACCCCCCCATTACGTCATGCTTCAGAAATGTGGAAAATGGTCCGTTTTCAAATGTTTTATTTTTGAACGTCAGTTCACATTTGTAGGTGGATCATCAGTGTTAGAGCTAAAATTAGCATGTTTAAAGTGATTTTCATGCTTCCAGGGGCCCAAAACACAAGATTTATGGAATGTTTAAAAGTGCATGAAAATGGCCAATTTACTCACTCTGAGTTCTCAAAAAGGATTTCTTCACCCCGGGAAGTTAATTATATACCATTTGGAGGCATTTAATGTTCGAGCAAAAACGGCTGATTTTCGACAAAAGAGATAACACCCCCCCATTACGTCATGCTTCAGAAATGTGGAAAATGGTCCGTTTTCAAATGTTTTATTTTTGAACGTCAGTTCACATTTGTAGGTGGATCATCAGTGTTAGAGCTAAAATTAGCATGTTTAAAGTGATTTTCATGCTTCCAGGGGCCCAAAACACAAGATTTATGGAATGGTTAAAAGTGCATGAAAATGGCCAATTTACTCACTCTGAGTTCTCAAAAAGGGTTTCTTCACCCCGGGAAGTAAATTAAATACCATTTGGAGGCATTTAATATTCGAGCAAAAACGGCTGATTTTCGACAAAAGAGATAACACCCCCCCATTACGTCATGCTTCAGAAATGTGGAAAATGGTCCGTTTTCAAATGTTTTATTTTTGAACGTCAGTTCACATTTGTAGGTGGATCATCAGTGTTAGAGCTAAAATTAGCATGTTTAAAGTGATTTTCATGCTTCCAGGGGCTCGGGAAGTGAAATAAATACCATTTGGAGGCATTTAATGTTCGAGCAAAAACGGCTGATTTTCGACAAAAGAGATAACACCCCCCCATTACGTCATGCTTCAGAAATGTGGAAAATGGTCCGTTTTCAAATGTTTTATTTTTGAACGTCAGTTCACATTTGTAGGTGGATCATCAGTGTTAGAGCTAAAATTAGCATGTTTAAAGTGATTTTCATGCTTCCAGGGGCCCAAAACACAAGATTTATGGAATGGTTAAAAGTGCATGAAAATGGCCAATTTACTCACTCTGAGTTCTCAAAAAGGGTTTCTTCACCCCGGGAAGTTAATTAAATACCATTTGGAGGCATTTAATGTTCCAGCAAAAACGGCTGATTTTCGACAAAAGAGATAACACCCCCCATTACGTCATGCTTCAGAAATGTGGAAAATGGTCAGTTTTCAAATGTTTTATTTTTGAACGTCAGCTCACATTTGTAGGTGGATCATCAGTGTTAGAGCTAAAATTAGCATGTTTAAAGTGATTTTCATGCTTCCAGGGGCCCAAAACACAAGATTTATGGAATGGTTAAAAGTGCATGAAAATGGCCAATTTACTCACTCTGAGTTCTCAAAAAGGGTTTCTTCACCCCGGGAAGTTAATTAAATACCATTTGGAGGCATTTAATGTTCGAGCAAAAACGGCTGATTTTCGACAAAAGAGATAACACCCCCCCATTACGTCATGCTTCAGAAATGTGGAAAATGGTCCGTTTTCAAATGTTTTATTTTTGAACGTCAGTTCACATTTGTAGGTGGATCATCAGTGTTAGAGCTAAAATTAGCATGTTTAAAGTGATTTTCATGCTTCCAGGGGCTCGGGAAGTTAATTAAATACCATTTGGAGGCATTTAATGTTCGAGCAAAAACGGCTGATTTTCGACAAAAGAGATAACACCCCCCCATTACGTCATGCTTCAGAAATGTGGAAAATGGTCCGTTTTCAAATGTTTTATTTTTGAACGTCAGTTCACATTTGTAGGTGGATCATCAGTGTTAGAGCTAAAATTAGCATGTTTAAAGTGACTTTCATGCTTCCAGGGGCTCGGGAAGTTAATTAAATACCATTTGGAGGCATTTAATGTTCGAGCAAAAACGGCTGATTTTCGACAAAAGAGATAACACCCCCCCCATTACGTCATACTTCAGAAATGTGGAAAATGGTCCGTTTTCAAATGTTTTATTTTTGAACGTCAGTTCACATTTGTAGGTGGATCATCAGTGTTAGAGCTAAAATTAGCATGTTTAAAGTGATTTTCATGCTTCCAGGGGCTCGGGAAGTTAATTAAATACCATTTGGAGGCATTTAATGTTCGAGCAAAAACGGCTGATTTTCGACAAAAGAGATAACACCCCCCCATTACGTCATGCTTCAGAAATGTGGAAAATGGTCCGTTTTCAAATGTTTTATTTTTGAACGTCAGTTCACATTTGTAGGTGGATCATCAGTGTTAGAGCTAAAATTAGCATGTTTAAAGTGATTTTCATGCTTCCAGGGACCCAAAACACAAGATTTATGGAATGGTTAAAAGTGCATGAAAATGGCCAATTTACTCACTCTGAGTTCTCAAAAAGGGTTTAATCACCCCGGGAAGTTAATTAAATACCATTTGGAGGCATTTAATGTTCGAGCAAAAACGGCTGATTTTCGACAAAAGAGATAACACCCCCCCATTACGTCATGCTTCAGAAATGTGGAAAATGGTCCGTTTTCAAATGTTTTATTTTTGAACGTCAGTTCACATTTGTAGGTAAATCATCAGTGTTAGAGCTAAAATTAGCATGTTTAAAGTGATTTTCATGCTTCCAGGGGCTCGGGAAGTGAAATAAATACCATTTGGAGGCATTTAATGTTCGAGCAAAAACGGCTGATTTTCGACAAAAGAGATAACACCCCCCCATTACGTCATGCTTCAGAAATGTGGAAAATGGTCCGTTTTCAAATGTTTTATTTTTGAACGTCAGTTCACATTTGTAGGTGGATCATCAGTGTTAGAGCTAAAATTAGCATGTTTAAAGTGATTTTCATGCTTCCAGGGGCCCAAAACACAAGATTTATGGAATGGTTAAAAGTGCATGAAAATGGCCAATTTACTCACTCTGAGTTCTCAAAAAGGGTTTCTTCACCCCGGGAAGTAAATTAAATACCATTTGGAGGCATTTAATGTTCGAGCAAAAACGGCTGATTTTCGACAAAAGAGATAACACCCCCCATTACGTCATGCTTCAGAAATGTGGAAAATGGTCCGTTTTCAAATGTTTTATTTTTGAACGTCAGTTCACATTTGTAGGTGGATCATCAGTGTTAGAGCTAAAATTAGCATGTTTAAAGTGATTTTCATGCTTCCAGGGGCTCGGGAAGTTAATTAAATACCATTTGGAGGCATTTAATGTTCGAGCAAAAACGGCTGATTTTCGACAAAAGAGATAACACCCCCCCATTACGTCATGCTTCAGAAATGTGGAAAATGGTCCGTTTTCAAATGTTTTATTTTTGAACGTCAGTTCACATTTGTAGGTGGATCATCAGTGTTAGAGCTAAAATTAGCATGTTTAAAGTGATTTTCATGCTTCCAGGGGCCCAAAACACAAGATTTATGGAATGTTTAAAAGTGCATGAAAATGGCCAATTTACTCACTCTGAGTTCTCAAAAAGGATTTCTTCACCCCGGGAAGTTAATTATATACCATTTGGAGGCATTTAATGTTCGAGCAAAAACGGCTGATTTTCGACAAAAGAGATAACACCCCCCCATTACGTCATGCTTCAGAAATGTGGAAAATGGTCCGTTTTCAAATGTTTTATTTTTGAACGTCAGTTCACATTTGTAGGTGGATCATCAGTGTTAGAGCTAAAATTAGCATGTTTAAAGTGATTTTCATGCTTCCAGGGGCCCAAAACACAAGATTTATGGAATGGTTAAAAGTGCATGAAAATGGCCAATTTACTCACTCTGAGTTCTCAAAAAGGGTTTCTTCACCCCGGGAAGTAAATTAAATACCATTTGGAGGCATTTAATATTCGAGCAAAAACGGCTGATTTTCGACAAAAGAGATAACACCCCCCATTACGTCATGCTTCAGAAATGTGGAAAATGGTCCGTTTTCAAATGTTTTATTTTTGAACGTCAGTTCACATTTGTAGGTGGATCATCAGTGTTAGAGCTAAAATTAGCATGTTTAAAGTGATTTTCATGCTTCCAGGGGCTCGGGAAGTTAATTAAATACCAATTGGAGGCATTTAATGTTCGAGCAAAAACGGCTGATTTTCGACAAAAGAGATAACACCCCCCCATTACGTCATGCTTCAGAAATGTGGAAAATGGTCCGTTTTCAAATGTTTTATTTTTGAACGTCAGTTCACATTTGTAGGTGGATCATCAGTGTTAGAGCTAAAATTAGCATGTTTAAAGTGATTTTCATGCTTCCAGGGGCCCAAAACACAAGATTTATGGAATGGTTAAAAGTGCATGAAAATGGCCAATTTACTCACTCTGAGTTCTCAAAAAGGGTTTCTTCACCCCGGGAAGTTAATTAAATACCATTTGGAGGCATTTAATGTTCCAGCAAAAACGGCTGATTTTCGACAAAAGAGATAACACCCCCCATTACGTCATGCTTCAGAAATGTGGAAAATGGTCAGTTTTCAAATGTTTTATTTTTGAACGTCAGCTCACATTTGTAGGTGGATCATCAGTGTTAGAGCTAAAATTAGCATGTTTAAAGTGATTTTCATGCTTCCAGGGGCCCAAAACACAAGATTTATGGAATGGTTAAAAGTGCATGAAAATGGCCAATTTACTCACTCTGAGTTCTCAAAAAGGGTTTCTTCACCCCGGGAAGTTAATTAAATACCATTTGGAGGCATTTGATGTTCGAGCAAAAACGGCTGATTTTCGACAAAAGAGATAACACCCCCCCCATTACGTCATGCTTCAGAAATGTGGAAAATGGTCCGTTTTCAAATGTTTTATTTTTGAACGTCAGTTCACATTTGTAGGTGGATCATCAGTGTTAGAGCTAAAATTAGCATGTTTAAAGTGATTTTCATGCTTCCAGGGGCTCGGGAAGTTAATTAAATACCATTTGGAGGCATTTAATGTTCGAGCAAAAACGGCTGATTTTCGACAAAAGAGATAACACCCCCCATTACGTCATGCTTCAGAAATGTGGAAAATGGTCCGTTTTCAAATGTTTTATTTTTGAACGTCAGTTCACATTTGTAGGTGGATCATCAGTGTTAGAGCTAAAATTAGCATGTTTAAAGTGACTTTCATGCTTCCAGGGGCTCGGGAAGTTAATTAAATACCATTTGGAGGCATTTAATGTTCGAGCAAAAACGGCTGATTTTCGACAAAAGAGATAACACCCCCCCCATTACGTCATGCTTCAGAAATGTGGAAAATGGTCCGTTTTCAAATGTTTTATTTTTGAACGTCAGTTCACATTTGTAGGTGGATCATCAGTGTTAGAGCTAAAATTAGCATGTTTAAAGTGATTTTCATGCTTCCAGGGGCTCGGGAAGTTAATTAAATACCATTTGGAGGCATTTAATGTTCGAGCAAAAACGGCTGATTTTCGACAAAAGAGATAACACCCCCCCATTACGTCATGCTTCAGAAATGTGGAAAATGGTCCGTTTTCAAATGTTTTATTTTTGAACGTCAGTTCACATTTGTAGGTGGATCATCAGTGTTAGAGCTAAAATTAGCATGTTTAAAGTGATTTTCATGCTTCCAGGGGCTCGGGAAGTTAATTAAATACCATTTGGAGGCATTTAATGTTCGAGCAAAAACGGCTGATTTTCGACAAAAGAGATAACACCCCCCCATTACGTCATGCTTCAGAAATGTGGAAAATGGTCCGTTTTCAAATGTTTTATTTTTGAACGTCAGTTCACATTTGTAGGTGGATCATCAGTGTTCGAGCTAAAATTAGCATGTTTAAAGTGATTTTCATGCTTCCAGGGGCTCGGGAAGTTAATTAAATACCATTTGGAGGCATTTAATGTTCGAGCAAAAACGGCTGATTTTCGACAAAAGAGATAACACCCCCCCATTACGTCATGCTTCAGAAATGTGGAAAATGGTCCGTTTTCAAATGTTTTATTTTTGAACGTCAGTTCACATTTGTAGGTGGATCATCAGTGTTAGAGCTAAAATTAGCATGTTTAAAGTGATTTTCATGCTTTCAGGGGCTCGGGAAGTTAATTAAATACCATTTGGAGGCATTTAATGTTCGAGCAAAAACGGCTTATTTTCGACAAAAGAGATAACACCCCCCCATTACGTCATGCTTCAGAAATGTGGAAAATGGTCCGTTTTCAAATGTTTTATTTTTGAACGTCAGTTCACATTTGTAGGTGGATCATCAGTGTTAGAGCTAAAATTAGCATGTTTAAAGTGATTTTCATGCTTCCAGGGGCCCAAAACACAAGATTTATGGAATGGTTAAAAGTGCATGAAAATGGCCAATTTACTCACTCTGAGTTCTCAAAAAGGGTTTCTTCACCCCGGGAAGTTAATTAAATACCATTTGGAGGCATTTAATGTTCCAGCAAAAACGGCTGATTTTCGACAAAAGAGATAACACCCCCCCATTACGTCATGCTTCAGAAATGTGGAAAATGGTCCGTTTTCGAATGTTTTATTTTTGAACGTCAGTTCACATTTGTAGGTGGATCATCAGTGTTAGAGCTAAAATTAGCATGTTTAAAGTGATTTTCATGCTTCCAGGGGCTCGGGAAGTTAATTAAATACCATTTGGAGGCATTTAATGTTCGAGCAAAAACGGCTGATTTTCGACAAAAGAGATAACACCCCCCCATTACGTCATGCTTCAGAAATGTGGAAAATGGTCCGTTTTCAAATGTTTTATTTTTGAACGTCAGTTCACATTTGTAGGTGGATCATCAGTGTTAGAGCTAAAATTAGCATGTTTAAAGTGATTTTCATGCTTCCAGGGGCCCAAAACACAAGATTTATGGAATGGTTAAAAGTGCATGAAAATGGCCAATTTACTCACTCTGAGTTCTCAAAAAGGGTTTCTTCACCCCGGGAAGTTAATTAAATACCATTTGGAGGCATTTAATGTTCGAGCAAAAACGGCTGATTTTCGACAAAAGAGATAACACCCCCCCATTACGTCATGCTTCAGAAATGTGGAAAATGGTCCGTTTTCAAATGTTTTATTTTTGAACGTCAGTTCACATTAGTAGGTGGATCATCAGTGTTAGAGCTAAAATTAGCATGTTTAAAGTGATTTTCATGCTTCCAGGGGCCCAAAACACAAGATTTATGGAATGGTTAAAAGTGCATGAAAATGGCCAATTTACTCACTCTGAGTTCTCAAAAAGGGTTTCTTCACCCCGGGAAGTTAAGTAAATACCATTTGGAGGCATTTAATGTTCCAGCAAAAACGGCTGAATTTCGACAAAAGAGATAACACCCCCCATTACGTCATGCTTCAGAAATGTGGAAAATGGTCCGTTTTCAAATGTTTTATTTTTGAACGTCAGTTCACATTTGTAGGTGGATCATCAGTGTTAGAGCTAAAATTAGCATGTTTAAAGTGATTTTCATGCTTCCAGGGGCTCGGGAAGTTAATTAAATACCATTTGGAGGCATTTAATGTTCGAGCAAAAACGGCTGATTTTCGACAAAAGAGATAACACCCCCCCATTACGTCATGCTTCAGAAATGTGGAAAATGGTCCGTTTTCAAATGTTTTATTTTTGAACGTCAGTTCACATTTGTAGGTGGATCATCAGTGTTAGAGCTAAAATTAGCATGTTTAAAGTGATTTTCATGCTTCCAGGGGCCCAAAACACAAGATTTATGGAATGGTTAAAAGTGCATGAAAATGGCCAATTTACTCACTCTGAGTTCTCAAAAAGGGTTTCTTCACCCCGGGAAGTTAATTAAATACCATTTGGAGGCATTTAATGTTCGAGCAAAAACGGCTGATTTTCGACAAAAGAGATAACACCCCCCCATTACGTCATGCTTCAGAAATGTGGAAAATGGTCCGTTTTCAAATGTTTTATTTTTGAACGTCAGTTCACATTTGTAGGTGGATCATCAGTGTTAGAGCTAAAATTAGCATGTTTAAAGTGATTTTCATGCTTCCAGGGGCTCGGGAAGTTAATTAAATACCATTTGGAGGCATTTAATGTTCGAGCAAAAACGGCTGATTTTCGACAAAAGAGATAACACCCCCCCATTACGTCATGCTTCAGAAATGTGGAAAATGGTCCGTTTTCAAATGTTTTATTTTTGAACGTCAGTTCACATTTGTAGGTGGATCATCAGTGTTAGAGCTAAAATTAGCATGTTTAAAGTGATTTTCATGCTTCCAGGGGCTCGGGAAGTTAATTAAATACCATTTGGAGGCATTTAATGTTCGAGCAAAAACGGCTGATTTTCGACAAAAGAGATAACACCCCCCCATTACGTCATGCTTCAGAAATGTGGAAAATGGTCCGTTTTCAAATGTTTTATTTTTGAACGTCAGTTCACATTTGTAGGTGGATCATCAGTGTTAGAGCTAAAATTAGCATGTTTAAAGTGATTTTCATGCTTCCAGGGGCCCAAAACACAAGATTTATGGAATGGTTAAAAGTGCATGAAAATGGCCAATTTACTCACTCTGAGTTCTCAAAAAGGGTTTCTTCACCCCGGGAAGTTAATTAAATACCATTTGGAGGCATTTAATGTTCGAGCAAAAACGGCTGATTTTCGACAAAAGAGATAACACCCCCCCATTACGTCATGCTTCAGAAATGTGGAAAATGATCCGTTTTCAAATGTTTTATTTTTGAACGTCAGTTCACATTTGTAGGTGGATCATCAGTGTTAGAGCTAAAATTAGCATGTTTAAAGTGATTTTCATGCTTCCAGGGGCCCAAAACACAAGATTTATGGAATGGTTAAAAGTGCATGAAAATGGCCAATTTACTCACTCTGAGTTCTCAAAAAGGGTTTCTTCACCCCGGGAAGTTAAGTAAATACCATTTGGAGGCATTTAATGTTCCAGCAAAAACGGCTGAATTTCGACAAAAGAGATAACACCCCCCATTACGTCATGCTTCAGAAATGTGGAAAATGGTCCGTTTTCAAATGTTTTATTTTTGAACGTCAGTTCACATTTGTAGGTGGATCATCAGTGTTAGAGGTAAAATTTGCATGTTTAAAGTGATTTTCATGCTTCCAGGGGCTCGGGAAGTTAATTGAATACCATTTGGAGGCATTTAATGTTCGAGCAAAAACGGCTGATTTTCGACAAAAGAGATAACACCCCCCCCATTACGTCATGCTTCAGAAATGTGGAAAATGGTCCGTTTTCAAATGTTTTATTTTTGAACGTCAGTTCACATTTGTAGGTGGATCATCAGTGTTAGAGCTAAAATTAGCATGTTTAAAGTGATTTTCATGCTTCCAGGGGCTCGGGAAGTTAATTACATACCATTTGGAGGCATTTAATGTTCGAGCAAAAACGGCTGATTTTCGACAAAAGAGATAACACCCCCCCATTACGTCATGCTTCAGAAATGTGGAAAATGGTCCGTTTTCAAATGTTTTATTTTTGAACGTCAGTTCACATTTGTAGGTGGATCATCAGTGTTAGAGCTAAAATTAGCACGTTTAAAGTGATTTTCATGCTTCCAGGGGCTCGGGAAGTTAATTAAATACCATTTGGAGGCATTTAATGTTCGAGCAAAAACGGCTGATTTTCGACAAAAGAGATAACACCCCCCCATTACGTCATGCTTCAGAAATGTGGAAAATGGTCCGTTTTCAAATGTTTTATTTTTGAACGTCAGTTCACATTTGTAGGTGGATCATCAGTGTTAGAGCTAAAATTAGCATGTTTAAAGTGATTTTCATGCTTCCAGGGGTTCGGGAAGTTAATTAAATACCATTTGGAGGCATTTAATGTTCGAGCAAAAACGGCTGATTTTCGACAAAAGAGATAACACCCCCCCATTACGTCATGCTTCAGAAATGTGGAAAATGGTCCGTTTTCAAATGTTTTATTTTTGAACGTCAGTTCACATTTGTAGGTGGATCATCAGTGTTAGAGCTAAAATTAGCATGTTTAAAGTGATTTTCATGCTTCCAGGGGCCCAAAACACAAGATTTATGGAATGGTTAAAAGTGCATGAAAATGGCCAATTTACTCACTCTGAGTTCTCAAAAAGGGTTTCTTCACCCCGGGAAGTTAATTAAATACCATTTGGAGGCATTTAATGCTCGAGCAAAAACGGCTGATTTTCGACAAAAGAGATAACACCCCCCCATTACGTCATGCTTCAGAAATGTGGAAAATGGTCCGTTTTCAAATGTTTTATTTTTGAACGTCAGTTCACATTTGTAGGTGGATCATCAGTGTTAGAGCTAAAATTAGCATGTTTAAAGTGATTTTCATGCTTCCAGGGGCTCGGGAAGTTAATTAAATACCATTTGGAGGCATTTAATGTTCGAGCAAAAATGGCTGATTTTCGACAAAAGAGATAACACCCCCCCATTACGTCATGCTTCAGAAATGTGGAAAATGGTCCGTTTTCAAATGTTTTATTTTTGAACGTCAGTTCACATTTGTAGGTGGATCATCAGTGTTAGAGCTAAAATTAGCATGTTTAAAGTGATTTTCATGCTTCCAGGGGCCCAAAACACAAGATTTATGGAATGGTTAGAAGTGCATGAAAATGGCCAATTTACTCACTCTGAGTTCTCAAAAAGGGTTTCTTCACCCCGGGAAGTTAATTAAATACCATTTGGAGGCATTTAATGTTCGAGCAAAAACGGCTGATTTTCGACAAAAGAGATAACACCCCACCATTACGTCATGCTTCAGAAATGTGGAAAATGGTCCGTTTTCAAATGTTTTATTTTTGAACGTCAGTTCACATTTGTAGGTGGATCATCAGTGTTAGAGCTAAAATTAGCATGTTTAAAGTGATTTTCATGCTTCCAGGGGCTCGGGAAGTTAATTAAATACCATTTGGAGGCATTTAATGTTCGAGCAAAAACGGCTGATTTTCGACAAAAGAGATAACACCCCCCCATTACGTCATGCTTCAGAAATGTGGAAAATGGTCCGTTTTCAAATGTTTTATTTTTGAACGTCAGTTCACATTTGTAGGTGGATCATCAGTGTTAGAGCTAAAATTAGCATGTTTAAAGTGATTTTCATGCTTCCAGGGGCTCGGGAAGTGAAATAAATACCATTTGGAGGCATTTAATGTTCGAGCAAAAACGGCTGATTTTCGACAAAAGAGATAACACCCCCCCATTACGTCATGCTTCAGAAATGTGGAAAATGGTCCGTTTTCAAATGTTTTATTTTTGAACGTCAGTTCACATTTGTAGGTGGATCATCAGTGTTAGAGCTAAAATTAGCATGTTTAAAGTGATTTTCATGCTTCCAGGGGCCCAAAACACAAGATTTATGGAATGGTTAAAAGTGCATGAAAATGGCCAATTTACTCACTCTGAGTTCTCAAAAAGGGTTTCTTCACCCCGGGAAGTTAATTAAATACCATTTGGAGGCATTTAATGTTCCAGCAAAAACGGCTGATTTTCGACAAAAGAGATAACACCCCCCATTACGTCATGCTTCAGAAATGTGGAAAATGGTCAGTTTTCAAATGTTTTATTTTTGAACGTCAGCTCACATTTGTAGGTGGATCATCAGTGTTAGAGCTAAAATTAGCATGTTTAAAGTGATTTTCATGCTTCCAGGGGCCCAAAACACAAGATTTATGGAATGGTTAAAAGTGCATGAAAATGGCCAATTTACTCACTCTGAGTTCTCAAAAAGGGTTTCTTCACCCCGGGAAGTTAATTAAATACCATTTGGAGGCATTTAATGTTCGAGCAAAAACGGCTGATTTTCGACAAAAGAGATAACACCCCCCCATTACGTCATGCTTCAGAAATGTGGAAAATGGTCCGTTTTCAAATGTTTTATTTTTGAACGTCAGTTCACATTTGTAGGTGGATCATCAGTGTTAGAGCTAAAATTAGCATGTTTAAAGTGATTTTCATGCTTCCAGGGGCTCGGGAAGTTAATTAAATACCATTTGGAGGCATTTAATGTTCGAGCAAAAACGGCTGATTTTCGACAAAAGAGATAACACCCCCCCATTACGTCATGCTTCAGAAATGTGGAAAATGGTCCGTTTTCAAATGTTTTATTTTTGAACGTCAGTTCACATTTGTAGGTGGATCATCAGTGTTAGAGCTAAAATTAGCATGTTTAAAGTGATTTTCATGCTTCCAGGGGCTCGGGAAGTTAATTAAATACCATTTGGAGGCATTTAATGTTCGAGCAAAAACGGCTGATTTTCGACAAAAGAGATAACACCCCCCCCATTACGTCATGCTTCAGAAATGTGGAAAATGGTCCGTTTTCAAATGTTTTATTTTTGAACGTCAGTTCACATTTGTAGGTGGATCATCAGTGTTAGAGCTAAAATTAGCATGTTTAAAGTGATTTTCATGCTTCCAGGGGCTCGGGAAGTTAATTAAATACCATTTGGAGGCATTTAATGTTCGAGCAAAAACGGCTGATTTTCGACAAAAGAGATAACACCCCCCCATTACGTCATGCTTCAGAAATGTGGAAAATGGTCCGTTTTCAAATGTTTTATTTTTGAACGTCAGTTCACATTTGTAGGTGGATCATCAGTGTTAGAGCTAAAATTAGCATGTTTAAAGTGATTTTCATGCTTCCAGGGGCTCGGGAAGTTAATTAAATACCATTTGGAGGCATTTAATGTTCGAGCAAAAACGGCTGATTTTCGACAAAAGAGATAACACCCCCCCATTACGTCATGCTTCAGAAATGTGGAAAATGGTCCGTTTTCAAATGTTTTATTTTTGAACGTCAGTTCACATTTGTAGGTGGATCATCAGTGTTCGAGCTAAAATTAGCATGTTTAAAGTGATTTTCATGCTTCCAGGGGCTCGGGAAGTTAATTAAATACCATTTGGAGGCATTTAATGTTCGAGCAAAAACGGCTGATTTTCGACAAAAGAGATAACACCCCCCCATTACGTCATGCTTCAGAAATGTGGAAAATGGTCCGTTTTCAAATGTTTTATTTTTGAACGTCAGTTCACATTTGTAGGTGGATCATCAGTGTTAGAGCTAAAATTAGCATGTTTAAAGTGATTTTCATGCTTTCAGGGGCTCGGGAAGTTAATTAAATACCATTTGGAGGCATTTAATGTTCGAGCAAAAACGGCTGATTTTCGACAAAAGAGATAACACCCCCCCATTACGTCATGCTTCAGAAATGTGGAAAATGGTCCGTTTTCAAATGTTTTATTTTTGAACGTCAGTTCACATTTGTAGGTGGATCATCAGTGTTAGAGCTAAAATTAGCATGTTTAAAGTGATTTTCATGCTTCCAGGGGCCCAAAACACAAGATTTATGGAATGGTTAAAAGTGCATGAAAATGGCCAATTTACTCACTCTGAGTTCTCAAAAAGGGTTTCTTCACCCCGGGAAGTTAATTAAATACCATTTGGAGGCATTTAATGTTCCAGCAAAAACGGCTGATTTTCGACAAAAGAGATAACACCCCCCCATTACGTCATGCTTCAGAAATGTGGAAAATGGTCCGTTTTCGAATGTTTTATTTTTGAACGTCAGTTCACATTTGTAGGTGGATCATCAGTGTTAGAGCTAAAATTAGCATGTTTAAAGTGATTTTCATGCTTCCAGGGGCTCGGGAAGTTAATTAAATACCATTTGGAGGCATTTAATGTTCGAGCAAAAACGGCTGATTTTCGACAAAAGAGATAACACCCCCCCATTACGTCATGCTTCAGAAATGTGGAAAATGGTCCGTTTTCAAATGTTTTATTTTTGAACGTCAGTTCACATTTGTAGGTGGATCATCAGTGTTAGAGCTAAAATTAGCATGTTTAAAGTGATTTTCATGCTTCCAGGGGCCCAAAACACAAGATTTATGGAATGGTTAAAAGTGCATGAAAATGGCCAATTTACTCACTCTGAGTTCTCAAAAAGGGTTTCTTCACCCCGGGAAGTTAATTAAATACCATTTGGAGGCATTTAATGTTCGAGCAAAAACGGCTGATTTTCGACAAAAGAGATAACACCCCCCCATTACGTCATGCTTCAGAAATGTGGAAAATGGTCCGTTTTCAAATGTTTTATTTTTGAACGTCAGTTCACATTTGTAGGTGGATCATCAGTGTTAGAGCTAAAATTAGCATGTTTAAAGTGATTTTCATGCTTCCAGGGGCCCAAAACACAAGATTTATGGAATGGTTAAAAGTGCATGAAAATGGCCAATTTACTCACTCTGAGTTCTCAAAAAGGGTTTCTTCGCCCCGGGAAGTTAAGTAAATACCATTTGGAGGCATTTAATGTTCCAGCAAAAACGGCTGAATTTCGACAAAAGAGATAACACCCCCCATTACGTCATGCTTCAGAAATGTGGAAAATGGTCCGTTTTCAAATGTTTTATTTTTGAACGTCAGTTCACATTTGTAGGTGGATCATCAGTGTTAGAGCTAAAATTAGCATGTTTAAAGTGATTTTCATGCTTCCAGGGGCTCGGGAAGTTAATTAAATACCATTTGGAGGCATTTAATGTTCGAGCAAAAACGGCTGATTTTCGACAAAAGAGATAACACCCCCCCATTACGTCATGCTTCAGAAATGTGGAAAATGGTCCGTTTTCAAATGTTTTATTTTTGAACGTCAGTTCACATTTGTAGGTGGATCATCAGTGTTAGAGCTAAAATTAGCATGTTTAAAGTGATTTTCATGCTTCCAGGGGCCCAAAACACAAGATTTATGGAATGGTTAAAAGTGCTTGAAAATGGCCAATTTACTCACTCTGAGTTCTCAAAAAGGGTTTCTTCACCCCGGGAAGTTAATTAAATACCATTTGGAGGCATTTAATGTTCGAGCAAAAACGGCTGATTTTCGACAAAAGAGATAACACCCCCCCATTACGTCATGCTTCAGAAATGTGGAAAATGGTCCGTTTTCAAATGTTTTATTTTTGAACGTCAGTTCACATTTGTAGGTGGATCATCAGTGTTAGAGCTAAAATTAGCATGTTTAAAGTGATTTTCATGCTTCCAGGGGCTCGGGAAGTTAATTAAATACCATTTGGAGGCATTTAATGTTCGAGCAAAAACGGCTGATTTTCGACAAAAGAGATAACACCCCCCCATTACGTCATGCTTCAGAAAGGTGGAAAATGGTCCGTTTTCAAATGTTTTATTTTTGAACGTCAGTTCACATTTGTAGGTGGATCATCAGTGTTAGAGCTAAAATTAGCATGTTTAAAGTGATTTTCATGCTTCCAGGGGCTCGGGAAGTTAATTAAATACCATTTGGAGGCATTTAATGTTCGAGCAAAAACGGCTGATTTTCGACAAAAGAGATAACACCCCCCCATTACGTCATGCTTCAGAAATGTGGAAAATGGTCCGTTTTCAAATGTTTTATTTTTGAACGTCAGTTCACATTTGTAGGTGGATCATCAGTGTTAGAGCTAAAATTAGCATGTTTAAAGTGATTTTCATGCTTCCAGGGGCCCAAAACACAAGATTTATGGAATGGTTAAAAGTGCATGAAAATGGCCAATTTACTCACTCTGAGTTCTCAAAAAGGGTTTCTTCACCCCGGGAAGTTAATTAAATACCATTTGGAGGCATTTAATGTTCGAGCAAAAACGGCTGATTTTCGACAAAAGAGATAACACCCCCCCATTACGTCATGCTTCAGAAATGTGGAAAATGATCCGTTTTCAAATGTTTTATTTTTGAACGTCAGTTCACATTTGTAGGTGGATCATCAGTGTTAGAGCTAAAATTAGCATGTTTAAAGTGATTTTCATGCTTCCAGGGGCCCAAAACACAAGATTTATGGAATGGTTAAAAGTGCATGAAAATGGCCAATTTACTCACTCTGAGTTCTCAAAAAGGGTTTCTTCACCCCGGGAAGTTAAGTAAATACCATTTGGAGGCATTTAATGTTCCAGCAAAAACGGCTGAATTTCGACAAAAGAGATAACACCCCCCATTACGTCATGCTTCAGAAATGTGGAAAATGGTCCGTTTTCAAATGTTTTATTTTTGAACGTCAGTTCACATTTGTAGGTGGATCATCAGTGTTAGAGGTAAAATTTGCATGTTTAAAGTGATTTTCATGCTTCCAGGGGCTCGGGAAGTTAATTGAATACCATTTGGAGGCATTTAATGTTCGAGCAAAAACGGCTGATTTTCGACAAAAGAGATAACACCCCCCCCATTACGTCATGCTTCAGAAATGTGGAAAATGGTCCGTTTTCAAATGTTTTATTTTTGAACGTCAGTTCACATTTGTAGGTGGATCATCAGTGTTAGAGCTAAAATTAGCATGTTTAAAGTGATTTTCATGCTTCCAGGGGCTCGGGAAGTTAATTACATACCATTTGGAGGCATTTAATGTTCGAGCAAAAACGGCTGATTTTCGACAAAAGAGATAACACCCCCCCATTACGTCATGCTTCAGAAATGTGGAAAATGGTCCGTTTTCAAATGTTTTATTTTTGAACGTCAGTTCACATTTGTAGGTGGATCATCAGTGTTAGAGCTAAAATTAGCACGTTTAAAGTGATTTTCATGCTTCCAGGGGCTCGGAAGTTAATTAAATACCATTTGGAGGCATTTAATGTTCGAGCAAAAACGGCTGATTTTCGACAAAAGAGATAACACCCCCCCATTACGTCATGCTTCAGAAATGTGGAAAATGGTCCGTTTTCAAATGTTTTATTTTTGAACGTCAGTTCACATTTGTAGGTGGATCATCAGTGTTAGAGCTAAAATTAGCATGTTTAAAGTGATTTTCATGCTTCCAGGGGTTCGGGAAGTTAATTAAATACCATTTGGAGGCATTTAATGTTCGAGCAAAAACGGCTGATTTTCGACAAAAGAGATAACACCCCCCCATTACGTCATGCTTCAGAAATGTGGAAAATGGTCCGTTTTCAAATGTTTTATTTTTGAACGTCAGTTCACATTTGTAGGTGGATCATCAGTGTTAGAGCTAAAATTAGCATGTTTAAAGTGATTTTCATGCTTCCAGGGGCCCAAAACACAAGATTTATGGAATGGTTAAAAGTGCATGAAAATGGCCAATTTACTCACTCTGAGTTCTCAAAAAGGGTTTCTTCACCCCGGGAAGTTAATTAAATACCATTTGGAGGCATTTAATGCTCGAGCAAAAACGGCTGATTTTCGACAAAAGAGATAACACCCCCCCATTACGTCATGCTTCAGAAATGTGGAAAATGGTCCGTTTTCAAATGTTTTATTTTTGAACGTCAGTTCACATTTGTAGGTGGATCATCAGTGTTAGAGCTAAAATTAGCATGTTTAAAGTGATTTTCATGCTTCCAGGGGCTCGGGAAGTTAATTAAATACCATTTGGAGGCATTTAATGTTCGAGCAAAAATGGCTGATTTTCGACAAAAGAGATAACACCCCCCCATTACGTCATGCTTCAGAAATGTGGAAAATGGTCCGTTTTCAAATGTTTTATTTTTGAACGTCAGTTCACATTTGTAGGTGGATCATCAGTGTTAGAGCTAAAATTAGCATGTTTAAAGTGATTTTCATGCTTCCAGGGGCCCAAAACACAAGATTTATGGAATGGTTAGAAGTGCATGAAAATGGCCAATTTACTCACTCTGAGTTCTCAAAAAGGGTTTCTTCACCCCGGGAAGTTAATTAAATACCATTTGGAGGCATTTAATGTTCGAGCAAAAACGGCTGATTTTCGACAAAAGAGATAACACCCCACCATTACGTCATGCTTCAGAAATGTGGAAAATGGTCCGTTTTCAAATGTTTTATTTTTGAACGTCAGTTCACATTTGTAGGTGGATCATCAGTGTTAGAGCTAAAATTAGCATGTTTAAAGTGATTTTCATGCTTCCAGGGGCTCGGGAAGTTAATTAAATACCATTTGGAGGCATTTAATGTTCGAGCAAAAACGGCTGATTTTCGACAAAAGAGATAACACCCCCCCATTACGTCATGCTTCAGAAATGTGGAAAATGGTCCGTTTTCAAATGTTTTATTTTTGAACGTCAGTTCACATTTGTAGGTGGATCATCAGTGTTAGAGCTAAAATTAGCATGTTTAAAGTGATTTTCATGCTTCCAGGGGCTCGGGAAGTTAATTAAATACCATTTGGAGGCATTTAATGTTCGAGCAAAAACGGCTGATTTTCGACAAAAGAGATAACACCCCCCCATTACGTCATGCTTCAGAAATGTGGAAAATGGTCCGTTTTCAAATGTTTTATTTTTGAACGTCAGTTCACATTTGTAGGTGGATCATCAGTGTTAGAGCTAAAATTACCATGTTTAAAGTGATTTTCATGCTTCCAGGGGCTCGGGAAGTTAATTAAATACCATTTGGAGGCATTTAATGTTCGAGCAAAAACGGCTGATTTTCGACAAAAGAGATAACACCCCCCCATTACGTCATGCTTCAGAAATGTGGAAAATGGTCCGTTTGCAAATGTTTTATTTTTGAACGTCAGTTCACATTTTTAGGTGGATCATCAGTGTTAGAGCTAAAATTAGCATGTTTAAAGTGATTTTCATGCTTCCAGGGGCCCAAAACACAAGATTTATGGAATGGTTAAAAGTGCATGAAAATGGCCAATTTACTCACTCTGAGTTCTCAAAAAGGGTTTCTTCTCCCCGGGAAGTTAATTAAATACCATTTGGAGGCATTTAATGTTCCAGCAAAAACGGCTGAATTTCGACAAAAGAGATAACACCCCCCATTACGTCATGCTTCAGAAATGTGGAAAATGGTCCGTTTTCAAATGTTTTATTTTTGAACGTCAGTTCACATTTGTAGGTGGATCATCAGTGTTAGAGCTAAAATTAGCATGTTTAAAGTGATTTTCATGCTTCCAGGGGCTCGGGAAGTTAATTAAATACCATTTGGAGGCATTTAATGTTCGAGCAAAAACGGCTGATTTTCGACAAAAGAGATAACACCCCCCCATTACGTCATGCTTCAGAAATGTGGAAAATGGTCCGTTTTCAAATGTTTTATTTTTGAACGTCAGTTCACATTTGTAGGTGGATCATCAGTGTTAGAGCTAAAATTAGCATGTTTAAAGTGATTTTCATGCTTCCAGGGGCTCGGGAAGTTAATTAAATACCATTTGGAGGCATTTAATGTTCGAGCAAAAACGGCTGATTTTCGACAAAAGAGATAACACCCCCCCATTACGTCATGCTTCAGAAATGTGGAAAATGGTCCGTTTTCAAATGTTTTATTTTTGAACGTCAGTTCACATTTGTAGGTGGATCATCAGTGTTAGAGCTAAAATTAGCATGTTTAAAGTGATTTTCATGCTTCCAGGGGCTCGGGAAGTTAATTAAATACCATTTGGAGGCATTTAATGTTCGAGCAAAAACGGCTGATTTTCGACAAAAGAGATAACACCCCCCCATTACGTCATGCTTCAGAAATGTGGAAAATGGTCCGTTTTCAAATGTTTTATTTTTGAACGTCAGTTCACATTTGTAGGTGGATCATCAGTGTTAGAGCTAAAATTAGCATGTTTAAAGTGATTTTCATGCTTCCAGGGGCCCAAAACACAAGATTTATGGAATGGTTAAAAGTGCATGAAAATGGCCAATTTACTCACTCTGAGTTCTCAAAAAGGGTATCTTCACCCCGGGAAGTTAATTAAATACCATTTGGAGGCATTTAATGTTCGAGCAAAAACGGCAGATTTTCGACAAAAGAGATAACACCCCCCCCATTACGTCATGCTTCAGAAATGTGGAAAATGGTCCGTTTTCAAATGTTTTATTTTTGAACGTCAGTTCACATTTGTAGGTGGATCATCAGTGTTAGAGCTAAAATTAGCATGTTTAAAGTGATTTTCATGCTTCCAGGGGCTCGGGAAGTTAATTAAATACCATTTGGAGGCATTTAATGTTCGAGCAAAAACGGCTGATTTTCGACAACAGAGATAACACCCCCCCATTACGCCATGCTTCAGAAATGTGGAAAATGGTCCGTTTTCAAATGTTTTATTTTTGAACGTCAGTTCACATTTGTAGGTGGATCATCAGTGTTAGAGCTAAAATTAGCATGTTTAAAGTGATTTTCATGCTTCCTGGGGCCCTTAACACAATATTTATGGAATGGTTAAAAGTGCATGAAAACGGCCAATTTACTCACTCTGAGTTCTCAAAAAGGGTTTCTTCACCCCGGGAAGTTAATTAAATACCATTTGGAGGCATTTAATGTTCCAGCAAAAACGGCTGATTTTCGACAAAAGAGATAACACCCCCCCATTACGTCATGCTTCAGAAATGTGGAAAATGGTCCGTTTTCAAATGTTTTATTTTTGAGCGTCAGTTCACATTTGTAGGTGGATCATCAGTGTTAGAGCTAAAATTAGCATGTTTAAAGTGCTTTTCATGCTTCCAGGGGCCCAAAACACAAGATTTATGGAATGGTTAAAAGTGCATGAAAATGGCCAATTTACTCACTCTGAGTTCTCAAAAAGGGTTTCTTCACCCCGGGAAGTTAATTAAATACCATTTGGAGGCATTTAATGTTTGAGCAAAAACGGCTGATTTTCGACAAAAGAGATAACACCCCCCCATTACGTCATGCTTCAGAAATGTGGAAAATGGTCCGTTTTCAAATGTTTTGTTTTTGAAAGTCAGTTCACATTTGTAGGTGGATCATCAGTGTTAGAGCTAAAATTAGCATGTTTAAAGTGATTTTCATGCTTCCAGGGGCTCGGGAAGTTAATTAAATACCATTTGGAGGCATTTAATGTTCGAGCAAAAACGGCTGATTTTCGACAAAAGAGATAACACCCCCCCATTACGTCATGCTTCAGAAATGTGGAAAATGGTCCGTTTTCAAATGTTTTATTTTTGAACGTCAGTTCACATTTGTAGGTGGATCATCAGTGTTAGAGCTAAAATTAGCATGTTTAAAGTGATTTTCATGCTTCCAGGGGCCCAAAACACAAGATTTATGGAATGGTTAAAAGTGCATGAAAATGGCCAATTTACTCACTCTGAGTTCTCAAAAAGGGTTTCTTCACCCCGGGAAGTTAATTAAATACCATTTGGAGGCATTTAATGTTTGAGCAAAAACGGCTGATTTTCGACAAAAGAGATAACACCCCCCCATTACGTCATGCTTCAGAAATGTGGAAAATGGTCCGTTTTCAAATGTTTTGTTTTTGAAAGTCAGTTCACATTTGTAGGTGGATCATCAGTGTTAGAGCTAAAATTAGCATGTTTAAAGTGATTTTCATGCTTCCAGGGGCTCGGGAAGTTAATTAAATACCATTTGGAGGCATTTAATGTTCGAGCAAAAACGGCTGATTTTCGACAAAAGAGATAACACCCCCCCATTACGTCATGCTTCAGAAATGTGGAAAATGGTCCGTTTTCAAATGTTTTGTTTTTGAAAGTCAGTTCACATTTGTAGGTGGATCATCAGTGTTAGAGCTAAAATTAGCATGTTTAAAGTGATTTTCATGCTTCCAGGGGCTCGGGAAGTTAATTAAATACCATTTGGAGGCATTTAATGTTCGAGCAAAAACGGCTGATTTTCGACAAAAGAGATAACACCCCCCATTACGTCATGCTTCAGAAATGTGGAAAATGGTCCGTTTTCAAATGTTTTATTTTTGAACGTCAGTTCACATTTGTAGGTGGATCATCAGTGTTAGAGCTAAAATTAGCATGTTTAAAGTGATTTTCATGCTTCCAGGGCTCGGGAAGTTAATTAAATACCATTTGGAGGCATTTAATGTTCGAGCAAAAACGGCTGATTTTCGACAAAAGAGATAACACCCCCCCCATTACGTCATGCTTCAGAAATGTGGAAAATGGTCCGTTTTCAAATGTTTTATTTTTGAACGTCAGTTCACATTTGTAGGTGGATCATCGGTGTTAGAGCTAAAATTAGCATGTTTAAAGTGATTTTCATGCTTCCAGGGGCCCAAAACACAAGATTTATGGAATGGTTAAAAGTGCATGAAAATGGCCAATTTACTCACTCTGAGTTCTCAAAAAGGGTTTCTTCACCCCGGGAAGTTAATTAAATACCATTTGGAGGCATTTAATGTTCGAGCAAAAACGGCTGATTTTCGACAAAAGAGATAACACCCCCCATTACGTCATGCTTCAGAAATGTGGAAAATGGTCTGTTTTCAAATGTTTTATTTTTGAACGTCAGTTCACATTTGTAGGTGGATCATCAGTGTTAGAGCTAAAATTAGCATGTTTAAAGTGATTTTCCTGCTTCCAGGGGCCCAAAACACAAGATTTATGGAATGGTTAAAAGTGCATGAAAATGGCCAATTTACTCACTCTGAGTTCTCAAAAAGGGTTTCTTCACCCCGGGAAGTTAATTAAATACCATTTGGAGGCATTTAATGTTCCAGCAAAAACGGCTGATTTTCGACAAAAGAGATAACACCCCCCATTACGTCATGCTTCAGAAATGTGGAAAAAGGTCCGTTTTCAAATGTTTTATTTTTGAACGTCAGTTCACATTTGTAGGTGGATCATCAGTGTTAGAGCTAAAATTAGCATGTTTAAAGTGATTTTCATGCTTCCAGGGGCTTGGGAAGTTAATTAAATACCATTTGGAGGCATTTAATGTTCGAGCAAAAACGGCTGATTTTCGACAAAAGAGATAACACCCCCCCATTACGTCATGCTTCAGAAATGTGGAAAATGGTCCGTTTTCAAATGTTTTATTTTTGAACGTCAGTTCACATTTGTAGGTGGATCATCAGTGTTAGAGCTAAAATTAGCATGTTTAAAGTGATTTTCATGCTTCCAGGGGCTCGGGAAGTTAATTAAATACCATTTAGAGGCATTTAATGTTCGAGCAAAAACGGCTGATTTTCGACAAAAGAGATAACACCCCCCCATTACGTCATGCTTCAGAAATGTGGAAAATGGTCCGTTTTCAAATGTTTTATTTTTGAACGTCAGTTCACATTTGTAGGTGGATCATCAGTGTTAGAGCTAAAATTAGCATGTTTAAAGTGATTTTCATGCTTCCAGGGGCCCAAAACACAAGATTTATGGAATGGTTAAAAGTGCATGAAAATGGCCAATTTACTCACTCTGAGTTCTCAAAAAGGGTTTCTTCACCCCGGGAAGTTAATTAAATACCATTTGGAGGCATTTAATGTTCGAGCAAAAACGGCTGATTTTCGACAAAAGAGATAACACCCCCCCATTACGTCATGCTTCAGAAATGTGGAAAATGGTCCGTTTTCAAATGTTTTATTTTTGAACGTCAGTTCACATTTGTAGGTGGATCATCAGTGTTAGAGCTAAAATTAGCATGTTTAAAGTGATTTTCATGCTTCCAGGGGCTCGGGAAGTTAATTAAATACCATTTGGAGGCATTTAATGTTCGCGCAAAAACGGCTGATTTTCAACAAAAGAGATAACACCCCCCCATTACGTCATGCTTCAGAAATGTGGAAAATGGTCCGTTTTCAAATGTTTTATTTTTGAACGTCAGTTCACATTTGTAGGTGGATCATCAGTGTTAGAGCTAAAATTAGCATGTTTAAAGTGATTTTCATGCTTCCAGGGGCCCAAAACACAAGATTTATGGAATGGTTAAAAGTGCATGAAAATGGCCAATTTACTCACTCTGAGTTCTCAAAAAGGGTATCTTCACCCCGGGAAGTTAATTAAATACCATTTGGAGGCATTTAATGTTCGGGCAAAAACGGCAGATTTTCGACAAAAGAGATAACACCCCCCCATTACGTCATGCTTCAGAAATGTGGAAAATGGTCCGTTTTCAAATGTTTTATTTTTGAACGTCAGTTCACATTTGTAGGTGGATCGTCAGTGTTAGAGCTAAAATTACCATGTTTAAAGTGATTTTCATGCTTCCAGGGGCTTGGGAAGTTAATTAAATACCATTTGGAGGCATTTAATGTTCGAGCAAAAACGGCTGATTTTCGACAAAAGAGATAACACCCCCCCATTACGTCATGCTTCAGAAATGTGGAAAATGGTCCGTTTTCAAATGTTTTATTTTTGAACGTCAGTTCACATTTGTAGGTGGATCATCAGTGTTAGAGCTAAAATTAGCATGTTTAAAGTGATTTTCATGCTTCCAGGGGCTCGGGAAGTTAATTAAATACCATTTGGAGGCATTTAATGTTCGAGCAAAAACGGCTGATTTTCGACAAAAGAGATAACATCCCCCCATTACGTCATGCTTCAGAAATGTGGAAAATGGTCCGTTTTCAAATGTTTTATTTTTGAACGTCAGTTCACATTTGTAGGTGGATCATCAGTGTTAGAGCTAAAATTAGCATGTTTAAAGTGATTTTCATGCTTCCAGGGGCTCGGGAAGTTAATTAAATACCATTTGGAGGCATTTAATGTTCGAGCAAAAACGGCTGATTTTCGACAAAAGAGATAACACCCCCCCATTACGTCATGCTTCAGAAATGTGGAAAATGGTCCGTTTTCAAATGTTTTATTTTTGAACGTCAGTTCACATTTGTAGGTGGATCATCAGTGTTAGAGCTAAAAGTAGCATGTTTAAAGTGATTTTCATGCTTCCAGGGGCTCGGGAAGTTAATTAAATACCATTTGGAGGCATTTAATGTTCGAGCAAAAACGGCTGATTTTCGACAAAAGAGATAACACCCCTCCATTACGTCATGCTTCAGAAATGTGGAAAATGGTCCGTTTTCAAATGTTTTATTTTTGAACGTCAGTTCACATTTGTAGGTGGATCATCAGTGTTAGAGCTAAAATTAGCATGTTTAAAGTGATTTTCATGCTTCCAGGGGCCCAAAACACAAGATTTATGGAATGGTTAAAAGTGCATGAAAATGGCCAATTTACTCACTCTGAGTTCTCAAAAAGGGTTTCTTCACCCCAGGAAGTTAATTAAATACCATTTGGAGGCATTTAATGTTCGAGCAAAAATGGCTGATTTTCAACAAAAGAGATAACACCCCCCCATTACGTCATGCTTCAGAAATGTGGAAAATGGTCCTTTTTCAAATGTTTTATTTTTGAACGTCAGTTCACATTTGTAGGTGGATCATCAGTGTTAGAGCTAAAATTAGCATGTTTAAAGTGATTTTCATGCTTCCAGGGGCTCGGGAAATTAATTAAATACCATTTGGAGGCATTTAATGTTCGAGCAAAAACGGCTGATTTTCGACAAAAGAGATAACACCCCCCCCATTACGTCATGCTTCAGAAATGTGGAAAATGGTCCGTTTTCAAATGTTTTATTTTTGAACGTCAGTTCACATTTGTAGGTGGATCATCAGTGTTAGAGCTAAAATTAGCATGTTTAAAGTGATTTTCATGCTTCCAGGGGCTCGGGAAGTTAATTAAATACCATTTGGAGGCATTTAATGTTCGAGCAAAAACGGCTGATTTTCGACAAAAGAGATAACACCCCCCCATTACGTCATGCTTCAGTAATGTGGAAAATGGTCCGTTTTCAAATGTTTTATTTTTGAACGTCAGTTCACATTTGTAGGTGGATCATCAGTGTTAGGGCTAAAATTAGCATGTTTAAAGTGATTTTCATGCTTCCAGGGGCTCGGGAAGTTAATTAAATACCATTTGGAGGCATTTAATGTTCGAGCAAAAACGGATGATTTTCGACAAAAGAGATAACACCCCCCCATTACGTCATGCTTCAGAAATGTGGAAAATGGTCCGTTTTCAAATGTTTTATTTTTGAACGTCAGTTCACATTTGTAGGTGGATCATCAGTGTTAGAGCTAAAATTAGCATGTTTAAAGTGATTTTCATGCTTCCAGGGGCTCGGGAAGTTAATTAAATACCATTTGGAGGCATTTAATGTTCGAGCAAAAACGGCTGATTTTCGACAAAAGAGATAACACCCCCCATTACGTCATGCTTCAGAAATGTGGAAAATGGTCCGTTTTCAAATGTTTTATTTTTGAACGTCAGTTCACATTTGTAGGTGGATCATCAGTGTTAGAGCTAAAATTAGCATGTTTAAAGTGATTTTCATGCTTCCAGGGGCTCGGGAAGTTAATTAAATACCATTTGGAGGCATTTAATGTTCGAGCAAAAACGGCAGATTTTCGACAAAAGAGATAACACCCCCCCATTACGTCATGCTTCAGAAATGTGGAAAATGGTCCGTTTTCAAATGTTTTATTTTTGAACGTCAGTTCACATTTGTAGGTGGATCATCAGTGTTAGAGCTAAAATTAGCATGTTTAAAGTGATTTTCATGCTTCCAGGGGCTCGGGAAGTTAATTAAATACCATTTGGAGGCATTTAATGTTCGAGCAAAAACGGCTGATTTTCGACAAAAGAGATAACACCCCCCCATTACGTCATGCTTCAGAAATGTGGAAAATGGTCCGTTTTCAAATGTTTTATTTTTGAACATCAGTTCACATTTGTAGGTGGATCATCAGTGTTAGAGCTAAAATTAGCATGTTTAAAGTGATTTTCATGCTTCCAGGGGCCCAAAACACAAGATTTATGGAATGGTTAAAAGTGCATGAAAATGGCCAATTTACTCACTCTGAGTTCTCAAAAAGGGTTTCTTCACCCCGGGAAGTTAATTAAATACCATTTGGAGGCATTTAATGTTCGAGCAAAAACGGCTGATTTTCGACAAAAGAGATAACACCCCCCCATTACGTCATGCTTCAGAAATGTGGAAAATGGTCCGTTTTCAAATGTTTTATTTTTGAATGTCAATTCACATTTGTAGGTGGATCATCAGTGTTAGAGCTAAAATTAGCATGTTTAAAGTGATTTTCATGCTTCCAGGGGCCCAAAACACAAGATTTATGGAATGGTTAAAAGTGGATGAAAATGGCCAATTTACTCACTCTGAGTTCTCAAAAAGGGTTTCTTCACCCCGGGAAGTTAATTAAATACCATTTGGAGGCATTTAATGTTCGAGCAAAAACGGCTGATTTTCGACAAAAGAGATAACACCCCCCCATTACGTCATGCTTCAGAAATGTGGAAAATGGTCCGTTTTCAAATGTTTTATTTTTGAATGTCAGTTCACATTTGAAGGTGGATCATCAGTGTTAGAGCTAAAATTAGCATGTTTAAAGTGATTTTCATGCTTCCAGGGGCCCAAAACACAAGATTTATGGAATGGTTAAAAGTGGATGAAAATGGCCAATTTACTCACTCTGAGTTCTCAAAAAGGGTTTCTTCACCCCGGGAAGTTAATTAAATACGATTTGGAGGAATTTAATGTTCGAGCAAAAACAGCTGATTTTCGACAAAAGAGATAACACCCCCCCATTACGTCATGCTTCAGAAATGTGGAAAATGGTCAGTTTTCAAATGTTTTATTTTTGAACGTCAGTTCACATTTGTAGGTGGATCATCAGTGTTAGAGCTAAAATTAGCATGTTTAAAGTGATTTTCATGCTTTCAGGGGCTCGGGAAGTTAATTAAATACCATTTGGAGGCATTTAATGTTCGAGCAAAAACGGCTGATTTTCGACAAAAGAGATAACACCCCCCCATTACGTCATGCTTCAGAAATGTGGAAAATGGTCCGTTTTCAAATGTTTTATTTTTGAACGTCAGTTCACATTTGTAGGTGGATCATCAGTGTTAGAGCTAAAATTAGCATGTTTAAAGTGATTTTCATGCTTCCAGGGGCCCAAAACACAAGATTTATGGAATGGTTAAAAGTGCATGAAAATGGCCAATTTACTCACTCTGAGTTCTCAAAAAGGGTTTCTTCACCCCGGGAAGTTAATTAAATACCATTTGGAGGCATTTAATGTTCCAGCAAAAACGGCTGATTTTCGACAAAAGAGATAACACCCCCCCATTACGTCATGCTTCAGAAATGTGGAAAATGGTCCGTTTTCGAATGTTTTATTTTTGAACGTCAGTTCACATTTGTAGGTGGATCATCAGTGTTAGAGCTAAAATTAGCATGTTTAAAGTGATTTTCATGCTTCCAGGGGCTCGGGAAGTTAATTAAATACCATTTGGAGGCATTTAATGTTCGAGCAAAAACGGCTGATTTTCGACAAAAGAGATAACACCCCCCCATTACGTCATGCTTCAGAAATGTGGAAAATGGTCCGTTTTCAAATGTTTTATTTTTGAACGTCAGTTCACATTTGTAGGTGGATCATCAGTGTTAGAGCTAAAATTAGCATGTTTAAAGTGATTTTCATGCTTCCAGGGGCCCAAAACACAAGATTTATGGAATGGTTAAAAGTGCATGAAAATGGCCAATTTACTCACTCTGAGTTCTCAAAAAGGGTTTCTTCACCCCGGGAAGTTAATTAAATACCATTTGGAGGCATTTAATGTTCGAGCAAAAACGGCTGATTTTCGACAAAAGAGATAACACCCCCCCATTACGTCATGCTTCAGAAATGTGGAAAATGGTCCGTTTTCAAATGTTTTATTTTTGAACGTCAGTTCACATTTGTAGGTGGATCATCAGTGTTAGAGCTAAAATTAGCATGTTTAAAGTGATTTTCATGCTTCCAGGGACCCAAAACACAAGATTTATGGAATGGTTAAAAGTGCATGAAAATGGCCAATTTACTCACTCTGAGTTCTCAAAAAGGGTTTAATCACCCCGGGAAGTTAATTAAATACCATTTGGAGGCATTTAATGTTCGAGCAAAAACGGCTGATTTTCGACAAAAGAGATAACACCCCCCCATTACGTCATGCTTCAGAAATGTGGAAAATGGTCCGTTTTCAAATGTTTTATTTTTGAACGTCAGTTCACATTTGTAGGTGGATCATCAGTGTTAGAGCTAAAATTAGCATGTTTAAAGTGATTTTCATGCTTCCAGGGGCTCGGGAAGTTAATTAAATACCATTTGGAGGCATTTAATGTTCGAGCAAAAACGGCTGATTTTCGACAAAAGAGATAACACCCCCCCATTACGTCATGCTTCAGAAATGTGGAAAATGGTCCGTTTTCAAATGTTTTATTTTTGAACGTCAGTTCACATTTGTAGGTGGATCATCAGTGTTAGAGCTAAAATTAGCATGTTTAAAGTGATTTTCATGCTTCCAGGGGCCCAAAACACAAGATTTATGGAATGTTTAAAAGTGCATGAAAATGGCCAATTTACTCACTCTGAGTTCTCAAAAAGGATTTCTTCACCCCGGGAAGTTAATTATATACCATTTGGAGGCATTTAATGTTCGAGCAAAAACGGCTGATTTTCGACAAAAGAGATAACACCCCCCCATTACGTCATGCTTCAGAAATGTGGAAAATGGTCCGTTTTCAAATGTTTTATTTTTGAACGTCAGTTCACATTTGTAGGTGGATCATCAGTGTTAGAGCTAAAATTAGCATGTTTAAAGTGATTTTCATGCTTCCAGGGGCCCAAAACACAAGATTTATGGAATGGTTAAAAGTGCATGAAAATGGCCAATTTACTCACTCTGAGTTCTCAAAAAGGGTTTCTTCACCCCGGGAAGTAAATTAAATACCATTTGGAGGCATTTAATATTCGAGCAAAAACGGCTGATTTTCGACAAAAGAGATAACACCCCCCATTACGTCATGCTTCAGAAATGTGGAAAATGGTCCGTTTTCAAATGTTTTATTTTTGAACGTCAGTTCACATTTGTAGGTGGATCATCAGTGTTAGAGCTAAAATTAGCATGTTTAAAGTGATTTTCATGCTTCCAGGGGCTCGGGAAGTTAATTAAATACCATTTGGAGGCATTTAATGTTCGAGCAAAAACGGCTGATTTTCGACAAAAGAGATAACACCCCCCCATTACGTCATGCTTCAGAAATGTGGAAAATGGTCCGTTTTCAAATGTTTTATTTTTGAACGTCAGTTCACATTTGTAGGTGGATCATCAGTGTTAGAGCTAAAATTAGCATGTTTAAAGTGATTTTCATGCTTCCAGGGGCCCAAAACACAAGATTTATGGAATGGTTAAAAGTGCATGAAAATGGCCAATTTACTCACTCTGAGTTCTCAAAAAGGGTTTCTTCACCCCGGGAAGTTAATTAAATACCATTTGGAGGCATTTAATGTTCCAGCAAAAACGGCTGATTTTCGACAAAAGAGATAACACCCCCCCATTACGTCATGCTTCAGAAATGTGGAAAATGGTCAGTTTTCAAATGTTTTATTTTTGAACGTCAGCTCACATTTGTAGGTGGATCATCAGTGTTAGAGCTAAAATTAGCATGTTTAAAGTGATTTTCATGCTTCCAGGGGCCCAAAACACAAGATTTATGGAATGGTTAAAAGTGCATGAAAATGGCCAATTTACTCACTCTGAGTTCTCAAAAAGGGTTTCTTCACCCCGGGAAGTTAATCAAATACCATTTGGAGGCATTTAATGTTCGAGCAAAAACGGCTGATTTTCGACAAAAGAGATAACACCCCCCCATTACGTCATGCTTCAGAAATGTGGAAAATGGTCCGTTTTCAAATGTTTTATTTTTGAACGTCAGTTCACATTTGTAGGTGGATCATCAGTGTTAGAGCTAAAATTAGCATGTTTAAAGTGATTTTCATGCTTCCAGGGGCTCGGGAAGTTAATTAAATACCATTTGGAGGCATTTAATGTTCGAGCAAAAACGGCTGATTTTCGACAAAAGAGATAACACCCCCCCATTACGTCATGCTTCAGAAATGTGGAAAATGGTCCGTTTTCAAATGTTTTATTTTTGAACGTCAGTTCACATTTGTAGGTGGATCATCAGTGTTAGAGCTAAAATTAGCATGTTTAAAGTGATTTTCATGCTTCCAGGGGCTCGGGAAGTTAATTAAATACCATTTGGAGGCATTTAATGTTCGAGCAAAAACGGCTGATTTTCGACAAAAGAGATAACACTCCCCCCATTACGTCATGCTTCAGAAATGTGGAAAATGGTCCGTTTTCAAATGTTTTATTTTTGAACGTCAGTTCACATTTGTAGGTGGATCATCAGTGTTAGAGCTAAAATTAGCATGTTTAAAGTGATTTTCATGCTTCCAGGGGCTCGGGAAGTTAATTAAATACCATTTGGAGGCATTTAATGTTCGAGCAAAAACGGCTGATTTTCGACAAAAGAGATAACACCCCCCCATTACGTCATGCTTCAGAAATGTGGAAAATGGTCCGTTTTCAAATGTTTTATTTTTGAACGTCAGTTCACATTTGTAGGTGGATCATCAGTGTTAGAGCTAAAATTAGCATGTTTAAAGTGATTTTCATGCTTCCAGGGGCTCGGGAAGTTAATTAAATACCATTTGGAGGCATTTAATGTTCGAGCAAAAACGGCTGATTTTCGACAAAAGAGATAACACCCCCCCATTACGTCATGCTTCAGAAATGTGGAAAATGGTCCGTTTTCAAATGTTTTATTTTTGAACGTCAGTTCACATTTGTAGGTGGATCATCAGTGTTCGAGCTAAAATTAGCATGTTTAAAGTGATTTTCATGCTTCCAGGGGCTCGGGAAGTTAATTAAATACCATTTGGAGGCATTTAATGTTCGAGCAAAAACGGCTGATTTTCGACAAAAGAGATAACACCCCCCCATTACGTCATGCTTCAGAAATGTGGAAAATGGTCCGTTTTCAAATGTTTTATTTTTGAACGTCAGTTCACATTTGTAGGTGGATCATCAGTGTTAGAGCTAAAATTAGCATGTTTAAAGTGATTTTCATGCTTTCAGGGGCTCGGGAAGTTAATTAAATACCATTTGGAGGCATTTAATGTTCGAGCAAAAACGGCTGATTTTCGACAAAAGAGATAACACCCCCCCATTACGTCATGCTTCAGAAATGTGGAAAATGGTCCGTTTTCAAATGTTTTATTTTTGAACGTCAGTTCACATTTGTAGGTGGATCATCAGTGTTAGAGCTAAAATTAGCATGTTTAAAGTGATTTTCATGCTTCCAGGGGCCCAAAACACAAGATTTATGGAATGGTTAAAAGTGCATGAAAATGGCCAATTTACTCACTCTGAGTTCTCAAAAAGGGTTTCTTCACCCCGGGAAGTTAATTAAATACCATTTGGAGGCATTTAATGTTCCAGCAAAAACGGCTGATTTTCGACAAAAGAGATAACACCCCCCCATTACGTCATGCTTCAGAAATGTGGAAAATGGTCCGTTTTCGAATGTTTTATTTTTGAACGTCAGTTCACATTTGTAGGTGGATCATCAGTGTTAGAGCTAAAATTAGCATGTTTAAAGTGATTTTCATGCTTCCAGGGGCTCGGGAAGTTAATTAAATACCATTTGGAGGCATTTAATGTTCGAGCAAAAACGGCTGATTTTCGACAAAAGAGATAACACCCCCCCATTACGTCATGCTTCAGAAATGTGGAAAATGGTCCGTTTTCAAATGTTTTATTTTTGAACGTCAGTTCACATTTGTAGGTGGATCATCAGTGTTAGAGCTAAAATTAGCATGTTTAAAGTGATTTTCATGCTTCCAGGGGCCCAAAACACAAGATTTATGGAATGGTTAAAAGTGCATGAAAATGGCCAATTTACTCACTCTGAGTTCTCAAAAAGGGTTTCTTCACCCCGGGAAGTTAATTAAATACCATTTGGAGGCATTTAATGTTCGAGCAAAAACGGCTGATTTTCGACAAAAGAGATAACACCCCCCCATTACGTCATGCTTCAGAAATGTGGAAAATGGTCCGTTTTCAAATGTTTTATTTTTGAACGTCAGTTCACATTTGTAGGTGGATCATCAGTGTTAGAGCTAAAATTAGCATGTTTAAAGTGATTTTCATGCTTCCAGGGGCCCAAAACACAAGATTTATGGAATGGTTAAAAGTGCATGAAAATGGCCAATTTACTCACTCTGAGTTCTCAAAAAGGGTTTCTTCACCCCGGGAAGTTAAGTAAATACCATTTGGAGGCATTTAATGTTCCAGCAAAAACGGCTGAATTTCGACAAAAGAGATAACACCCCCCATTACGTCATGCTTCAGAAATGTGGAAAATGGTCCGTTTTCAAATGTTTTATTTTTGAACGTCAGTTCACATTTGTAGGTGGATCATCAGTGTTAGAGCTAAAATTAGCATGTTTAAAGTGATTTTCATGCTTCCAGGGGCTCGGGAAGTTAATTAAATACCATTTGGAGGCATTTAATGTTCGAGCAAAAACGGCTGATTTTCGACAAAAGAGATAACACCCCCCATTACGTCATGCTTCAGAAATGTGGAAAATGGTCCGTTTTCAAATGTTTTATTTTTGAACGTCAGTTCACATTTGTAGGTGGATCATCAGTGTTAGAGCTAAAATTAGCATGTTTAAAGTGATTTTCATGCTTCCAGGGGTTCGGGAAGTTAATTAAATACCATTTGGAGGCATTTAATGTTCGAGCAAAAACGGCTGATTTTCGACAAAAGAGATAACACCCCCCCATTACGTCATGCTTCAGAAATGTGGAAAATGGTCCGTTTTCAAATGTTTTATTTTTGAACGTCAGTTCACATTTGTAGGTGGATCATCAGTGTTAGAGCTAAAATTAGCATGTTTAAAGTGATTTTCATGCTTCCAGGGGCCCAAAACACAAGATTTATGGAATGGGTAAAAGTGCATGAAAATGGCCAATTTACTCACTCTGAGTTCTCAAAAAGGGTTTCTTCACCCCGGGAAGTTAATTAAATACCATTTGGAGGCATTTAATGTTCGAGCAAAAACGGCTGATTTTCGACAAAAGAGATAACACCCCCCCATTACGTCATGCTTCAGAAATGTGGAAAATGGTCCGTTTTCAAATGTTTTATTTTTGAACGTCAGTTCACATTTGTAGGTGGATCATCAGTGTTAGAGCTAAAATTAGCATGTTTAAAGTGATTTTCATGCTTCCAGGGGCTCGGGAAGTTAATTAAATACCATTTGGAGGCAGTTAATGTTCGAGCAAAAACGGCTGATTTTCGACAAAAGAGATAACACCCCCCCATTACGTCATGCTTCAGAAATGTGGAAAATGGTCCGTTTTCAAATGTTTTATTTTTGAACGTCAGTTCACATTTGTAGGTGGATCATCAGTGTTAGAGCTAAAATTAGCATGTTTAAAGTGATTTTCATGCTTCCAGGGGCTCGGGAAGTTAATTAAATACCATTTGGAGGCATTTAATGTTCGAGCAAAAACGGCTGATTTTCGACAAAAGAGATAACACCCCCCCATTACGTCATGCTTCAGAAATGTGGAAAATGGTCCGTTTTCAAATGTTTTATTTTTGAACGTCAGTTCACATTTGTAGGTGGATCATCAGTGTTAGAGCTAAAATTAGCATGTTTAAAGTGATTTTCATGCTTCCAGGGGCCCAAAACACAAGATTTATGGAATGGTTAAAAGTGCATGAAAATGGCCAATTTACTCACTCTGAGTTCTCAAAAAGGGTTTCTTCACCCCGGGAAGTTAATTAAATACCATTTGGAGGCATTTAATGTTCGAGCAAAAACGGCTGATTTTCGACAAAAGAGATAACACCCCCCCATTACGTCATGCTTCAGAAATGTGGAAAATGATCCGTTTTCAAATGTTTTATTTTTGAACGTCAGTTCACATTTGTAGGTGGATCATCAGTGTTAGAGCTAAAATTAGCATGTTTAAAGTGATTTTCATGCTTCCAGGGGCCCAAAACACAAGATTTATGGAATGGTTAAAAGTGCATGAAAATGGCCAATTTACTCACTCTGAGTTCTCAAAAAGGGTTTCTTCACCCCGGGAAGTTAAGTAAATACCATTTGGAGGCATTTAATGTTCCAGCAAAAACGGCTGAATTTCGACAAAAGAGATAACACCCCCCATTACGTCATGCTTCAGAAATGTGGAAAATGGTCCGTTTTCAAATGTTTTATTTTTGAACGTCAGTTCACATTTGTAGGTGGATCATCAGTGTTAGAGGTAAAATTTGCATGTTTAAAGTGATTTTCATGCTTCCAGGGGCTCGGGAAGTTAATTGAATACCATTTGGAGGCATTTAATGTTCGAGCAAAAACGGCTGATTTTCGACAAAAGAGATAACACCCCCCCCATTACGTCATGCTTCAGAAATGTGGAAAATGGTCCGTTTTCAAATGTTTTATTTTTGAACGTCAGTTCACATTTGTAGGTGGATCATCAGTGTTAGAGCTAAAATTAGCATGTTTAAAGTGATTTTCATGCTTCCAGGGGCTCGGGAAGTTAATTACATACCATTTGGAGGCATTTAATGTTCGAGCAAAAACGGCTGATTTTCGACAAAAGAGATAACACCCCCCCATTACGTCATGCTTCAGAAATGTGGAAAATGGTCCGTTTTCAAATGTTTTATTTTTGAACGTCAGTTCACATTTGTAGGTGGATCATCAGTGTTAGAGCTAAAATTAGCACGTTTAAAGTGATGTTCATGCTTCCAGGGGCTCGGGAAGTTAATTAAATACCATTTGGAGGCATTTAATGTTCGAGCAAAAACGGCTGATTTTCGACAAAAGAGATAACACCCCCCCATTACGTCATGCTTCAGAAATGTGGAAAATGGTCCGTTTTCAAATGTTTTATTTTTGAACGTCAGTTCACATTTGTAGGTGGATCATCAGTGTTAGAGCTAAAATTAGCATGTTTAAAGTGATTTTCATGCTTCCAGGGGTTCGGGAAGTTAATTAAATACCATTTGGAGGCATTTAATGTTCGAGCAAAAACGGCTGATTTTCGACAAAAGAGATAACACCCCCCCATTACGTCATGCTTCAGAAATGTGGAAAATGGTCCGTTTTCAAATGTTTTATTTTTGAACGTCAGTTCACATTTGTAGGTGGATCATCAGTGTTAGAGCTAAAATTAGCATGTTTAAAGTGATTTTCATGCTTCCAGGGGCCCAAAACACAAGATTTATGGAATGGTTAAAAGTGCATGAAAATGGCCAATTTACTCACTCTGAGTTCTCAAAAAGGGTTTCTTCACCCCGGGAAGTTAATTAAATACCATTTGGAGGCATTTAATGTTCGAGCAAAAACGGCTGATTTTCGACAAAAGAGATAACACCCCCCCATTACGTCATGCTTCAGAAATGTGGAAAATGGTCCGTTTTCAAATGTTTTATTTTTGAACGTCAGTTCACATTTGTAGGTGGATCATCAGTGTTAGAGCTAAAATTAGCATGTTTAAAGTGATTTTCATGCTTCCAGGGGCTCGGGAAGTTAATTAAATACCATTTGGAGGCATTTAATGTTCGAGCAAAAATGGCTGATTTTCGACAAAAGAGATAACACCCCCCCATTACGTCATGCTTCAGAAATGTGGAAAATGGTCCGTTTTCAAATGTTTTATTTTTGAACGTCAGTTCACATTTGTAGGTGGATCATCAGTGTTAGAGCTAAAATTAGCATGTTTAAAGTGATTTTCATGCTTCCAGGGGCCCAAAACACAAGATTTATGGAATGGTTAGAAGTGCATGAAAATGGCCAATTTACTCACTCTGAGTTCTCAAAAAGGGTTTCTTCACCCCGGGAAGTTAATTAAATACCATTTGGAGGCATTTAATGTTCGAGCAAAAACGGCTGATTTTCGACAAAAGAGATAACACCCCACCATTACGTCATGCTTCAGAAATGTGGAAAATGGTCCGTTTTCAAATGTTTTATTTTTGAACGTCAGTTCACATTTGTAGGTGGATCATCAGTGTTAGAGCTAAAATTAGCATGCTTAAAGTGATTTTCATGCTTCCAGGGGCTCGGGAAGTTAATTAAATACCATTTGGAGGCATTTAATGTTCGAGCAAAAACGGCTGATTTTCGACAAAAGAGATAACACCCCCCCATTACGTCATGCTTCAGAAATGTGGAAAATGGTCCGTTTTCAAATGTTTTATTTTTGAACGTCAGTTCACATTTGTAGGTGGATCATCAGTGTTAGAGCTAAAATTAGCATGTTTAAAGTGATTTTCATGCTTCCAGGGGCTCGGGAAGTTAATTAAATACCATTTGGAGGCATTTAATGTTCGAGCAAAAACGGCTGATTTTCGACAAAAGAGATAACACCCCCCCATTACGTCATGCTTCAGAAATGTGGAAAATGGTCCGTTTTCAAATGTTTTACTTTTGAACGTCAGTTCACATTTGTAGGTGGATCATCAGTGTTAGAGCTAAAATTACCATGTTTAAAGTGATTTTCATGCTTCCAGGGGCTCGGGAAGTTAATTAAATACCATTTGGAGGCATTTAATGTTCGAGCAAAAACGGCTGATTTTCGACAAAAGAGATAACACCCCCCCATTACGTCATGCTTCAGAAATGTGGAAAATGGTCCGTTTGCAAATGTTTTATTTTTGAACGTCAGTTCACATTTTTAGGTGGATCATCAGTGTTAGAGCTAAAATTAGCATGTTTAAAGTGATTTTCATGCTTCCAGGGGCCCAAAACACAAGATTTATGGAATGGTTAAAAGTGCATGAAAATGGCCAATTTACTCACTCTGAGTTCTCAAAAAGGGTTTCTTCTCCCCGGGAAGTTAATTAAATACCATTTGGAGGCATTTAATGTTCCAGCAAAAACGGCTGAATTTCGACAAAAGAGATAACACCCCCCATTACGTCATGCTTCAGAAATGTGGAAAATGGTCCGTTTTCAAATGTTTTATTTTTGAACGTCAGTTCACATTTGTAGGTGGATCATCAGTGTTAGAGCTAAAATTAGCATGTTTAAAGTGATTTTCATGCTTCCAGGGGCTCGGGAAGTTAATTAAATACCATTTGGAGGCATTTAATGTTCGAGCAAAAACGGCTGATTTTCGACAAAAGAGATAACACCCCCCCATTACGTCATGCTTCAGAAATGTGGAAAATGGTCCGTTTTCAAATGTTTTATTTTTGAACGTCAGTTCACATTTGTAGGTGGATCATCAGTGTTAGAGCTAAAATTAGCATGTTTAAAGTGATTTTCATGCTTCCAGGGGCTCGGGAAGTTAATTAAATACCATTTGGAGGCATTTAATGTTCGAGCAAAAACGGCTGATTTTCGACAAAAGAGATAACACCCCCCCATTACGTCATGCTTCAGAAATGTGGAAAATGGTCCGTTTTCAAATGTTTTATTTTTGAACGTCAGTTCACATTTGTAGGTGGATCATCAGTGTTAGAGCTAAAATTAGCATGTTTAAAGTGATTTTCATGCTTCCAGGGGCTCGGGAAGTTAATTAAATACCATTTGGAGGCATTTAATGTTCGAGCAAAAACGGCTGACTTTCGACAAAAGAGATAACACCCCCCCATTACGTCATGCTTCAGAAATGTGGAAAATGGTCCGTTTTCAAATGTTTTATTTTTGAACGTCAGTTCACATTTGTAGGTGGATCATCAGTGTTAGAGCTAAAATTAGCATGTTTAAAGTGATTTTCATGCTTCCAGGGGCCCAAAACACAAGATTTATGGAATGGTTAAAAGTGCATGAAAATGGCCAATTTACTCACTCTGAGTTCTCAAAAAGGGTATCTTCACCCCGGGAAGTTAATTAAATACCATTTGGAGGCATTTAATGTTCGAGCAAAAACGGCAGATTTTCGACAAAAGAGATAACACCCCCCCCATTACGTCATGCTTCAGAAATGTGGAAAATGGTCCGTTTTCAAATGTTTTATTTTTGAACGTCAGTTCACATTTGTAGGTGGATCATCAGTGTTAGAGCTAAAATTAGCATGTTTAAAGTGATTTTCATGCTTCCAGGGGCTCGGGAAGTTAATTAAATACCATTTGGAGGCATTTAATGTTCGAGCAAAAACGGCTGATTTTCGACAACAGAGATAACACCCCCCCATTACGCCATGCTTCAGAAATGTGGAAAATGGTCCGTTTTCAAATGTTTTATTTTTGAACGTCAGTTCACATTTGTAGGTGGATCATCAGTGTTAGAGCTAAAATTAGCATGTTTAAAGTGATTTTCATGCTTCCTGGGGCCCTTAACACAATATTTATGGAATGGTTAAAAGTGCATGAAAACGGCCAATTTACTCACTCTGAGTTCTCAAAAAGGGTTTCTTCACCCCGGGAAGTTAATTAAATACCATTTGGAGGCATTTAATGTTCCAGCAAAAACGGCTGATTTTCGACAAAAGAGATAACACCCCCCCATTACGTCATGCTTCAGAAATGTGGAAAATGGTCCGTTTTCAAATGTTTTATTTTTGAGCGTCAGTTCACATTTGTAGGTGGATCATCAGTGTTAGAGCTAAAATTAGCATGTTTAAAGTGATTTTCATGCTTCCAGGGGCCCAAAACACAAGATTTATGGAATGGTTAAAAGTGCATGAAAATGGCCAATTTACTCACTCTGAGTTCTCAAAAAGGGTTTCTTCACCCCGGGAAGTTAATTAAATACCATTTGGAGGCATTTAATGTTTGAGCAAAAACGGCTGATTTTCGACAAAAGAGATAACACCCCCCCATTACGTCATGCTTCAGAAATGTGGAAAATGGTCCGTTTTCAAATGTTTTGTTTTTGAAAGTCAGTTCACATTTGTAGGTGGATCATCAGTGTTAGAGCTAAAATTAGCATGTTTAAAGTGATTTTCATGCTTCCAGGGGCTCGGGAAGTTAATTAAATACCATTTGGAGGCATTTAATGTTCGAGCAAAAACGGCTGATTTTCGACAAAAGAGATAACACCCCCCATTACGTCATGCTTCAGAAATGTGGAAAATGGTCCGTTTTCAAATGTTTTATTTTTGAACGTCAGTTCACATTTGTAGGTGGATCATCAGTGTTAGAGCTAAAATTAGCATGTTTAAAGTGATTTTCATGCTTCCAGGGGCTCGGGAAGTTAATTAAATACCATTTGGAGGCATTTAATGTTCGAGCAAAAACGGCTGATTTTCGACAAAAGAGATAACACCCCCCCCATTACGTCATGCTTCAGAAATGTGGAAAATGGTCCGTTTTCAAATGTTTTATTTTTGAACGTCAGTTCACATTTGTAGGTGGATCATCGGTGTTAGAGCTAAAATTAGCATGTTTAAAGTGATTTTCATGCTTCCAGGGGCCCAAAACACAAGATTTATGGAATGGTTAAAAGTGCATGAAAATGGCCAATTTACTCACTCTGAGTTCTCAAAAAGGGTTTCTTCACCCCGGGAAGTTAATTAAATACCATTTGGAGGCATTTAATGTTCGAGCAAAAACGGCTGATTTTCGACAAAAGAGATAACACCCCCCATTACGTCATGCTTCAGAAATGTGGAAAATGGTCTGTTTTCAAATGTTTTACTTTTTGAACGTCAGTTCACATTTGTAGGTGGATCATCAGTGTTAGAGCTAAAATTAGCATGTTTAAAGTGATTTTCCTGCTTCCAGGGGCCCAAAACACAAGATTTATGGAATGGTTAAAAGTGCATGAAAATGGCCAATTTACTCACTCTGAGTTCTCAAAAAGGGTTTCTTCACCCCGGGAAGTTAATTAAATACCATTTGGAGGCATTTAATGTTCCAGCAAAAACGGCTGATTTTCGACAAAAGAGATAACACCCCCCATTACGTCATGCTTCAGAAATGTGGAAAATGGTCCGTTTTCAAATGTTTTATTTTTGAACGTCAGTTCACATTTGTAGGTGGATCATCAGTGTTAGAGCTAAAATTAGCATGTTTAAAGTGATTTTCATGCTTCCAGGGGCTCGGGAAGTTAATTAAATACCATTTGGAGGCATTTAATGTTCGAGCAAAAACGGCTGATTTTCGACAAAAGAGATAACACCCCCCCCATTACGTCATGCTTCAGAAATGTGGAAAATGGTCCGTTTTCAAATGTTTTATTTTTGAACGTCAGTTCACATTTGTAGGTGGATCATCAGTGTTAGAGCTAAAATTAGCATGTTTAAAGTGATTTTCATGCTTCCAGGGGCTCGGGAAGTTAATTAAATACCATTTGGAGGCATTTAATGTTCGAGCAAAAACGGCTGATTTTCGACAAAAGAGATAACACCCCCCCATTACGTCATGCTTCAGAAATGTGGAAAATGGTCCGTTTTCAAATGTTTTATTTTTGAACGTCAGTTCACATTTGTAGGTGGATCATCAGTGTTAGAGCTAAAATTAGCATGTTTAAAGTGATTTTCATGCTTCCAGGGGCTTGGGAAGTTAATTAAATACCATTTGGAGGCATTTAATGTTCGAGCAAAAACGGCTGACTTTCGACAAAAGAGATAACACCCCCCCATTACGTCATGCTTCAGAAATGTGGAAAATGGTCCGTTTTCAAATGTTTTATTTTTGAACGTCAGTTCACATTTGTAGGTGGATCATCAGTGTTAGAGCTAAAATTAGCATGTTTAAAGTGATTTTCATGCTTCCAGGGGCCCAAAACACAAGATTTATGGAATGGTTAAAAGTGCATGAAAATGGCCAATTTACTCACTCTGAGTTCTCAAAAAGGGTATCTTCACCCCGGGAAGTTAATTAAATACCATTTGGAGGCATTTAATGTTCGAGCAAAAACGGCAGATTTTCGACAAAAGAGATAACACCCCCCCCATTACGTCATGCTTCAGAAATGTGGAAAATGGTCCGTTTTCAAATGTTTTATTTTTGAACGTCAGTTCACATTTGTAGGTGGATCATCAGTGTTAGAGCTAAAATTAGCATGTTTAAAGTGATTTTCATGCTTCCAGGGGCTCGGGAAGTTAATTAAATACCATTTGGAGGCATTTAATGTTCGAGCAAAAACGGCTGATTTTCGACAACAGAGATAACACCCCC
This sequence comes from Lissotriton vulgaris, assembly GCF_964263255.1. Classification (NCBI taxonomy): domain Eukaryota; kingdom Metazoa; phylum Chordata; class Amphibia; order Caudata; family Salamandridae; genus Lissotriton; species Lissotriton vulgaris. Next base: position 259,725 of record NW_028241039.1, on the reverse strand, counting down.
CCATTACGCCATGCTTCAGAAATGTGGAAAATGGTCCGTTTTCAAATGTTTTATTTTTGAACGTCAGTTCACATTTGTAGGTGGATCATCAGTGTTAGAGCTAAAATTAGCATGTTTAAAGTGATTTTCATGCTTCCTGGGGCCCTTAACACAATATTTATGGAATGGTTAAAAGTGCATGAAAACGGCCAATTTACTCACTCTGAGTTCTCAAAAAGGGTTTCTTCACCCCGGGAAGTTAATTAAATACCATTTGGAGGCATTTAATGTTCCAGCAAAAACGGCTGATTTTCGACAAAAGAGATAACACCCCCCCATTACGTCATGCTTCAGAAATGTGGAAAATGGTCCGTTTTCAAATGTTTTATTTTTGAGCGTCAGTTCACATTTGTAGGTGGATCATCAGTGTTAGAGCTAAAATTAGCATGTTTAAAGTGATTTTCATGCTTCCAGGGGCCCAAAACACAAGATTTATGGAATGGTTAAAAGTGCATGAAAATGGCCAATTTACTCACTCTGAGTTCTCAAAAAGGGTTTCTTCACCCCGGGAAGTTAATTAAATACCATTTGGAGGCATTTAATGTTTGAGCAAAAACGGCTGATTTTCGACAAAAGAGATAACACCCCCCCATTACGTCATGCTTCAGAAATGTGGAAAATGGTCCGTTTTCAAATGTTTTGTTTTTGAAAGTCAGTTCACATTTGTAGGTGGATCATCAGTGTTAGAGCTAAAATTAGCATGTTTAAAGTGATTTTCATGCTTCCAGGGGCTCGGGAAGTTAATTAAATACCATTTGGAGGCATTTAATGTTCGAGCAAAAACGGCTGATTTTCGACAAAAGAGATAACACCCCCCATTACGTCATGCTTCAGAAATGTGGAAAATGGTCCGTTTTCAAATGTTTTATTTTTGAACGTCAGTTCACATTTGTAGGTGGATCATCAGTGTTAGAGCTAAAATTAGCATGTTTAAAGTGATTTTCATGCTTCCAGGGGCTCGGGAAGTTAATTAAATACCATTTGGAGGCATTTAATGTTCGAGCAAAAACGGCTGATTTTCGACAAAAGAGATAACACCCCCCCCATTACGTCATGCTTCAGAAATGTGGAAAATGGTCCGTTTTCAAATGTTTTATTTTTGAACGTCAGTTCACATTTGTAGGTGGATCATCGGTGTTAGAGCTAAAATTAGCATGTTTAAAGTGATTTTCATGCTTCCAGGGGCCCAAAACACAAGATTTATGGAATGGTTAAAAGTGCATGAAAATGGCCAATTTACTCACTCTGAGTTCTCAAAAAGGGTTTCTTCACCCCGGGAAGTTAATTAAATTCCATTTGGAGGCATTTAATGTTCGAGCAAAAACGGCTGATTTTCGACAAAAAAGATAACACCCCCCATTACGTCATGCTTCAGAAATGTGGAAAATGGTCTGTTTTCAAATGTTTTATTTTTGAACGTCAGTTCACATTTGTAGGTGGATCATCAGTGTTAGAGCTAAAATTAGCATGTTTAAAGTGATTTTCCTGCTTCCAGGGGCCCAAAACACAAGATTTATGGAATGGTTAAAAGTGCATGAAAATGGCCAATTTACTCACTCTGAGTTCTCAAAAAGGGTTTCTTCACCCCGGGAAGTTAATTAAATACCATTTGGAGGCATTTAATGTTCCAGCAAAAACGGCTGATTTTCGACAAAAGAGATAACACCCCCCATTACGTCATGCTTCAGAAATGTGGAAAAAGGTCCGTTTTCAAATGTTTTATTTTTGAACGTCAGTTCACATTTGTAGGTGGATCATCAGTGTTAGAGCTAAAATTAGCATGTTTAAAGTGATTTTCATGCTTCCAGGGGCTTGGGAAGTTAATTAAATACCATTTGGAGGCATTTAATGTTCGAGCAAAAACGGCTGATTTTCGACAAAAGAGATAACACCCCCCCATTACGTCATGCTTCAGAAATGTGGAAAATGGTCCGTTTTCAAATGTTTTATTTTTGAACGTCAGTTCACATTTGTAGGTGGATCATCAGTGTTAGAGCTAAAATTAGCATGTTTAAAGTGATTTTCATGCTTCCAGGGGCTCGGGAAGTTAATTAAATACCATTTAGAGGCATTTAATGTTCGAGCAAAAACGGCTGATTTTCGACAAAAGAGATAACACCCCCCCATTACGTCATGCTTCAGAAATGTGGAAAATGGTCCGTTTTCAAATGTTTTATTTTTGAACGTCAGTTCACATTTGTAGGTGGATCATCAGTGTTAGAGCTAAAATTAGCATGTTTAAAGTGATTTTCATGCTTCCAGGGGCCCAAAACACAAGATTTATGGAATGGTTAAAAGTGCATGAAAATGGCCAATTTACTCACTCTGAGTTCTCAAAAAGGGTTTCTTCACCCCGGGAAGTTAATTAAATACCATTTGGAGGCATTTAATGTTCGAGCAAAAACGGCTGATTTTCGACAAAAGAGATAACACCCCCCCATTACGTCATGCTTCAGAAATGTGGAAAATGGTCCGTTTTCAAATGTTTTATTTTTGAACGTCAGTTCACATTTGTAGGTGGATCATCAGTGTTAGAGCTAAAATTAGCATGTTTAAAGTGATTTTCATGCTTCCAGGGGCTCGGGAAGTTAATTAAATACCATTTGGAGGCATTTAATGTTCGCGCAAAAACGGCTGATTTTCGACAAAAGAGATAACACCCCCCCATTACGTCATGCTTCAGAAATGTGGAAAATGGTCCGTTTTCAAATGTTTTATTTTTGAACGTCAGTTCACATTTGTAGGTGGATCATCAGTGTTAGAGCTAAAATTAGCATGTTTAAAGTGATTTTCATGCTTCCAGGGGCCCAAAACCACAAGATTTATGGAATGGTTAAAAGTGCATGAAAATGGCCAATTTACTCACTCTGAGTTCTCAAAAAGGGTATCTTCACCCCGGGAAGTTAATTAAATACCATTTGGAGGCATTTAATGTTCGAGCAAAAACGGCAGATTTTCGACAAAAGAGATAACACCCCCCCATTACGTCATGCTTCAGAAATGTGGAAAATGGTCCGTTTTCAAATGTTTTATTTTTGAACGTCAGTTCACATTTGTAGGTGGATCATCAGTGTTAGAGCTAAAATTAGCATGTTTAAAGTGATTTTCATGCTTCCAGGGGCTCGGGAAGGTAATTAAATACCATTTGGAGGCATTTAATGTTCCAGCAAAAACGGCTGATTTTCGACAAAAGAGATAACACCCCCCCATTACGTCATGCTTCAGAAATGTGGAAAATGGTCCGTTTTCAAATGTTTTATTTTTGAACGTCAGTTCACATTTGTAGGTGGATCATCAGTGTTAGAGCTAAAATTAGCATGTTTAAAGTGATTTTCATGCTTCCAGGGGCTCGGGAAGTTAATTAAATACCATTTGGAGGCATTTAATGTTCCAGCAAAAACGGCTGAATTTCGACAAAAGAGATAACACCCCCCATTACGTCATGCTTCAGAAATGTGGAAAATGGTCCGTTTTCAAATGTTTTATTTTTGAACGTCAGTTCACATTTGTAGGTGGATCATCAGTGTTAGAGCTAAAATTAGCATGTTTAAAGTGATTTTCATGCTTCCAGGGGCTCGGGAAGTTAATTGAATACCATTTGGAGGCATTTAATGTTCGAGCAAAAACGGCTGATTTTCGACAAAAGAGATAACACCCCCCCCATTACGTCATGCTTCAGAAATGTGGAAAATGGTCCGTTTTCAAATGTTTTATTTTTGAACGTCAGTTCACATTTGTAGGTGGATCATCAGTGTTAGAGCTAAAATTAGCATGTTTAAAGTGATTTTCATGCTTCCAGGGGCTCGGGAAGTTAATTACATACCATTTGGAGGCATTTAATGTTCGAGCAAAAACGGCTGATCTTCGACAAAAGAGATAACACCCCCCCATTACGTCATGCTTCAGAAATGTGGAAAATGGTCCGTTTTCAAATGTTTTATTTTTGAACGTCAGTTCACATTTGTAGGTGGATCATCAGTGTTAGAGCTAAAATTAGCATGTTTAAAGTGATTTTCATGCTTCCAGGGGCTCGGGAAGTTAATTAAATACCATTTGGAGGCATTTAATGTTCGAGCAAAAACGGCTGATTTTCGACAAAAGAGATAACACCCCCCCATTACGTCATGCTTCAGAAATGTGGAAAATGGTCCGTTTTCAAATGTTTTATTTTTGAACGTCAGTTCACATTTGTAGGTGGATCATCAGTGTTAGAGCTAAAATTAGCATGTTTAAAGTGATTTTCATGCTTCCAGGGGCTCGGGAAGTTAATTAAATACCATTTGGAGGCATTTAATGTTCGAGCAAAAACGGCTGATTTTCGACAAAAGAGATAACACCCCCCCATTACGTCATGCTTCAGAAATGTGGAAAATGGTCCGTTTGCAAATGTTTTATTTTTGAACGTCAGTTCACATTTGTAGGTGGATCATCAGTGTTAGAGCTAAAATTAGCATGTTTAAAGTGATTTTCATGCTTCCAGGGGCCCAAAACACAAGATTTATGGAATGGTTAAAAGTGCATGAAAATGGCCAATTTACTCACTCTGAGTTCTCAAAAAGGGTTTCTTCTCCCCGGGAAGTTAATTAAATACCATTTGGAGGCATTTAATGTTCCAGCAAAAACGGCTGAATTTCGACAAAAGAGATAACACCCCCCATTACGTCATGCTTCAGAAATGTGGAAAATGGTCCGTTTTCAAATGTTTTATTTTTGAACGTCAGTTCACATTTGTAGGTGGATCATCAGTGTTAGAGCTAAAATTAGCATGTTTAAAGTGATTTTCATGCTTCCAGGGGCTCGGGAAGTTAATTAAATACCATTTGGAGGCATTTAATGTTCGAGCAAAAACGGCTGATTTTCGACAAAAGAGATAACACCCCCCCATTACGTCATGCTTCAGAAATGTGGAAAATGGTCCGTTTTCAAATGTTTTATTTTTGAATGTCAGTTCACATTTGTAGGTGGATCATCAGTGTTAGAGCTAAAATTAGCATGTTTAAAGTGATTTTCATGCTTCCAGGGGCTCGGGAAGTTAATTAAATACCATTTGGAGGCATTTAATGTTCGAGCAAAAACGGCTGATTTTCGACAAAAGAGATAACACCCCCCCATTACGTCATGCTTCAGAAATGTGGAAAATGGTCCGTTTTCAAATGTTTTATTTTTGAACGTCAGTTCACATTTGTAGGTGGATCATCAGTGTTAGAGCTAAAATTAGCATGTTTAAAGTGATTTTCATGCTTCCAGGGGCTCGGGAAGTTAATTAAATACCATTTGGAGGCATTTAATGTTCGAGCAAAAACGGCTGATTTTCGACAAAAGAGATAACACCCCCCATTACGTCATGCTTCAGAAATGTGGAAAATGGTCCGTTTTCAAATGTTTTATTTTTGAACGTCAGTTCACATTTGTAGGTGGATCATCAGTGTTAGAGCTAAAATTAGCATGTTTAAAGTGATTTTCATGCTTCCAGGGGCCCAAAACACAAGATTTATGGAATGGTTAAAAGTGCATGAAAATGGCCAATTTACTCACTCTGAGTTCTCAAAAAGGGTATCTTCACCCCGGGAAGTTAATTAAATACCATTTGGAGGCATTGAATGTTCGAGCAAAAACGGCAGATTTTCGACAAAAGAGATAACACCCCCCCCATTACGTCATGCTTCAGAAATGTGGAAAATGGTCCGTTTTCAAATGTTTTATTTTTGAACGTCAGTTCACATTTGTAGGTGGATCATCAGTGTTAGAGCTAAAATTAGCATGTTTAAAGTGATTTTCATGCTTCCAGGGGCTCGGGAAGTTAATTAAATACCATTTGGAGGCATTTAATGTTCGAGCAAAATCGGCTGATTTTCGACAACAGAGATAACACCCCCCCATTACGCCATGCTTCAGAAATGTGGAAAATGGTCCGTTTTCAAATGTTTTATTTTTGAACGTCAGTTCACATTTGTAGGTGGATCATCAGTGTTAGAGCTAAAATTAGCATGTTTAAAGTGATTTTCATGTTTCCTGGGGCCCTTAACACAATATTTATGGAATGGTTAAAAGTGCATGAAAACGGCCAATTTACTCACTCTGAGTTCTCAAAAAGGGTTTCTTCACCCCGGGAAGTTAATTAAATACCATTTGGAGGCATTTAATGTTCCAGCAAAAACGGCTGATTTTCGACAAAAGAGATAACACCCCCCCATTACGTCATGCTTCAGAAATGTGGAAAATGGTCCGTTTTCAAATGTTTTATTTTTGAGCGTCAGTTCACATTTGTAGGTGGATCATCAGTGTTAGAGCTAAAATTAGCATGTTTAAAGTGATTTTCATGCTTCCAGGGGCCCAAAACACAAGATTTATGGAATGGTTAAAAGTGCATGAAAATGGCCAATTTACTCACTCTGAGTTCTCAAAAAGGGTTTCTTCACCCCGGGAAGTTAATTAAATACCATTTGGAGGCATTTAATGTTTGAGCAAAAACGGCTGATTTTCGACAAAAGAGATAACACCCCCCCATTACGTCATGCTTCAGAAATGTGGAAAATGGTCCGTTTTCAAATGTTTTGTTTTTGAACGTCAGTTCACATTTGTAGGTGGATCATCAGTGTTAGAGCTAAAATTAGCATGTTTAAAGTGATTTTCATGCTTCCAGGGGCTCGGGAAGTTAATTAAATACCATTTGGAGGCATTTAATGTTCGAGCAAAAACGGCTGATTTTCGACAAAAGAGATAACACCCCCCATTACGTCATGCTTCAGAAATGTGGAAAATGGTCCGTTTTCAAATGTTTTATTTTTGAACGTCAGTTCACATTTGTAGGTGGATCATCAGTGTTAGAGCTAAAATTAGCATGTTTAAAGTGATTTTCATGCTTCCAGGGGCTCGGGAAGTTAATTAAATACCATTTGGAGGCATTTAATGTTCGAGCAAAAACGGCTGATTTTCGACAAAAGAGATAACACCCCCCCATTACGTCATGCTTCAGAAATGTGGAAAATGGTCCGTTTTCAAATGTTTTATTTTTGAACGTCAGTTCACATTTGTAGGTGGATCATCGGTGTTAGAGCTAAAATTAGCATGTTTAAAGTGATTTTCATGCTTCCAGGGGCCCAAAACACAAGATTTATGGAATGGTTAAAAGTGCATGAAAATGGCCAATTTACTCACTCTGAGTTCTCAAAAAGGGTTTCTTCACCCCGGGAAGTTAATTAAATACCATTTGGAGGCATTTAATGTTCGAGCAAAAACGGCTGATTTTCGACAAAAGAGATAACACCCCCCCATTACGTCATGCTTCAGAAATGTGGAAAATGGTCCGTTTTCAAATGTTTTATTTTTGAACGTCAGTTCACATTTGTAGGTGGATCATCAGTGTTAGAGCTAAAATTAGCATGTTTAAAGTGATTTTCCTGCTTCCAGGGGCCCAAAACACAAGATTTATGGAATGGTTAAAAGTGCATGAAAATGGCCAATTTACTCACTCTGAGTTCTCAAAAAGGGTTTCTTCACCCCGGGAAGTTAATTAAATACCATTTGGAGGCATTTAATGTTCCAGCAAAAACGGCTGATTTTCGACAAAAGAGATAACACCCCCCATTACGTCATGCTTCAGAAATGTGGAAAAAGGTCCGTTTTCAAATGTTTTATTTTTGAACGTCAGTTCACATTTGTAGGTGGATCATCAGTGTTAGAGCTAAAATTAGCATGTTTAAAGTGATTTTCATGCTTCCAGGGGCTTGGGAAGTTAATTAAATACCATTTGGAGGCATTTAATGTTCGAGCAAAAACGGCTGATTTTCGACAAAAGAGATAACACCCCCCCATTACGTCATGCTTCAGAAATGTGGAAAATGGTCCGTTTTCAAATGTTTTATTTTTGAACGTCAGTTCACATTTGTAGGTGGATCATCAGTGTTAGAGCTAAAATTAGCATGTTTAAAGTGATTTTCATGCTTCCAGGGGCTCGGGAAGTTAATTAAATACCATTTAGAGGCATTTAATGTTCGAGCAAAAACGGCTGATTTTCGACAAAAGAGATAACACCCCCCCATTACGTCATGCTTCAGAAATGTGGAAAATGGTCCGTTTTCAAATGTTTTATTTTTGAACGTCAGTTCACATTTGTAGGTGGATCATCAGTGTTAGAGCTAAAATTAGCATGTTTAAAGTGATTTTCATGCTTCCAGGGGCCCAAAACACAAGATTTATGGAATGGTTAAAAGTGCATGAAAATGGCCAATTTACTCACTCTGAGTTCTCAAAAAGGGTTTCTTCACCCCGGGAAGTTAATTAAATACCATTTGGAGGCATTTAATGTTCGAGCAAAAACGGCTGATTTTCGACAAAAGAGATAACACCCCCCCATTACGTCATGCTTCAGAAATGTGGAAAATGGTCCGTTTTCAAATGTTTTATTTTTGAACGTCAGTTCACATTTGTAGGTGGATCATCAGTGTTAGAGCTAAAATTAGCATGTTTAAAGTGATTTTCATGCTTCCAGGGGCTCGGGAAGTTAATTAAATACCATTTGGAGGCATTTAATGTTCGCGCAAAAACGGCTGATTTTCGACAAAAGAGATAACACCCCCCCATTACGTCATGCTTCAGAAATGTGGAAAATGGTCCGTTTTCAAATGTTTTATTTTTGAACGTCAGTTCACATTTGTAGGTGGATCATCAGTGTTAGAGCTAAAATTAGCATGTTTAAAGTGATTTTCATGCTTCCAGGGGCCCAAAACACAAGATTTATGGAATGGTTAAAAGTGCATGAAAATGGCCAATTTACTCACTCTGAGTTCTCAAAAAGGGTATCTTCACCCCGGGAAGTTAATTAAATACCATTTGGAGGCATTTAATGTTCGAGCAAAAACGGCAGATTTTCGACAAAAGAGATAACACCCCCCCATTACGTCATGCTTCAGAAATGTGGAAAATGGTCCGTTTTCAAATGTTTTATTTTTGAACGTCAGTTCACATTTGTAGGTGGATCATCAGTGTTAGAGCTAAAATTAGCATGTTTAAAGTGATTTTCATGCTTCCAGGGGCTCGGGAAGTTAATTAAATACCATTTGGAGGCATTTAATGTTCCAGCAAAAACGGCTGATTTTCGACAAAAGAGATAACACCCCCCCATTACGTCATGCTTCAGAAATGTGGAAAATGGTCCGTTTTCAAATGTTTTATTTTTGAACGTCAGTTCACATTTGTAGGTGGATCATCAGTGTTAGAGCTAAAATTAGCATGTTTAAAGTGATTTTCATGCTTCCAGGGGCCCAAAACACAAGATTTATGGAATGGTTAAAAGTGCATGAAAATGGCCAATTTACTCACTCTGAGTTCTCAAAAAGGGTTTCTTCACCCCGGGAAGTTAATTAAATACCATTTGGAGGCATTTAATGTTCGAGCAAAAACGGCTGATTTTCGACAAAAGAGATAACACCCCCCCATTACGTCATGCTTCAGAAATGTGGAAAATGGTCCGTTTTCAAATGTTTTGTTTTTGAACGTCAGTTCACATTTGTAGGTGGATCATCAGTGTTAGAGCTAAAATTAGCATGTTTAAAGTGATTTTCATGCTTCCAGGGGCTCGGGAAGTTAATTAAATACCATTTGGAGGCATTTAATGTTCGAGCAAAAACGGCTGATTTTCGACAAAAGAGATAACACCCCCCCATTACGTCATGCTTCAGAAATGTGGAAAATGGTCCGTTTTCAAATGTTTTATTTTTGAACGTCAGTTCACATTTGTAGGTGGATCATCAGTGTTAGAGCTAAAATTAGCATGTTTAAAGTGATTTTCATGCTTCCAGGGGCTCGGGAAGTTAATTAAATACCATTTGGAGGCATTTAATGTTCGAGCAAAAACGGCTGATTTTCAACAAAAGAGATAACACCCCCCCATTACGTCATGCTTCAGAAATGTGGAAAATGGTCCGTTTTCAAATGTTTTATTTTTGAACGTCAGTTCACATTTGTAGGTGGATCATCAGTGTTAGAGCTAAAATTAGCATGTTTAAAGTGATTTTCATGCTTCCAGGGGCCCAAAACACAAGATTTATGGAATGGTTAAAAGTGCATGAAAATGGCCAATTTACTCACTCTGAGTTCTCAAAAAGGGTATCTTCACCCCGGGAAGTTAATTAAATACCATTTGGAGGCATTTAATGTTCGAGCAAAAACGGCAGATTTTCGACAAAAGAGATAACACCCCCCCCCATTACGTCATGCTTCAGAAATGTGGAAAATGGTCCGTTTTCAAATGTTTTATTTTTGAACGTCAGTTCACATTTGTAGGTGGATCATCAGTGTTAGAGCTAAAATTAGCATGTTTAAAGTGATTTTCATGCTTCCAGGGGCTCGGGAAGTTAATTAAATACCATTTGGAGGCATTTAATGTTCGAGCAAAAACGGCTGATTTTCGACAACAGAGATAACACCCCCCCATTACGCCATGCTTCAGAAATGTGGAAAATGGTCCGTTTTCAAATGTTTTATTTTTGAACGTCAGTTCACATTTGTAGGTGGATCATCAGTGTTAGAGCTAAAATTAGCATGTTTAAAGTGATTTTCATGTTTCCTGGCGCCCTTAACACAATATTTATGGAATGGTTAAAAGTGCATGAAAACGGCCAATTTACTCACTCTGAGTTCTCAAAAAGGGTTTCTTCACCCCGGGAAGTTAATTAAATACCATTTGGAGGCATTTAATGTTCCAGCAAAAACGGCTGATTTTCGACAAAAGAGATAACACCCCCCCATTACGTCATGCTTCAGAAATGTGGAAAATGGTCCGTTTTCAAATGTTTTATTTTTGAGCGTCAGTTCACATTTGTAGGTGGATCATCAGTGTTAGAGCTAAAATTAGCATGTTTAAAGTGATTTTCATGCTTCCAGGGGCCCAAAACACAAGATTTATGGAATGGTTAAAAGTGCATGAAAATGGCCAATTTACTCACTCTGAGTTCTCAAAAAGGGTTTCTTCACCCCGGGAAGTTAATTAAATACCATTTGGAGGCATTTAATGTTTGAGCAAAAACGGCTGATTTTCGACAAAAGAGATAACACCCCCCCATTACGTCATGCTTCAGAAATGTGGAAAATGGTCCGTTTTCAAATGTTTTGTTTTTGAACGTCAGTTCACATTTGTAGGTGGATCATCAGTGTTAGAGCTAAAATTAGCATGTTTAAAGTGATTTTCATGCTTCCAGGGGCTCGCGAAGTTAATTAAATACCATTTGGAGGCATTTAATGTTCGAGCAAAAACGGCTGATTTTCGACAAAAGAGATAACACCCCCCATTACGTCATGCTTCAGAAATGTGGAAAATGGTCCGTTTTCAAATGTTTTATTTTTGAACGTCAGTTCACATTTGTAGGTGGATCATCAGTGTTAGAGCTAAAATTAGCATGTTTAAAGTGATTTTCATGCTTCCAGGGGCTCGGGAAGTTAATTAAATACCATTTGGAGGCATTTAATGTTCGAGCAAAAACGGCTGATTTTCGACAAAAGAGATAACACCCCCCCCATTACGTCATGCTTCAGAAATGTGGAAAATGGTCCGTTTTCAAATGTTTTATTTTTGAACGTCAGTTCACATTTGTAGGTGGATCATCGGTGTTAGAGCTAAAATTAGCATGTTTAAAGTGATTTTCATGCTTCCAGGGGCCCAAAACACAAGATTTATGGAATGGTTAAAAGTGCATGAAAATGGCCAATTTACTCACTCTGAGTTCTCAAAAAGGGTTTCTTCACCCCGGGAAGTTAATTAAATACCATTTGGAGGCATTTAATGTTCGAGCAAAAACGGCTGATTTTCGACAAAAGAGATAACACCCCCCCATTACGTCATGCTTCAGAAATGTGGAAAATGGTCCGTTTTCAAATGTTTTATTTTTGAACGTCAGTTCACATTTGTAGGTGGATCATCAGTGTTAGAGCTAAAATTAGCATGTTTAAAGTGATTTTCCTGCTTCCAGGGGCCCAAAACACAAGATTTATGGAATGGTTAAAAGTGCATGAAAATGGCCAATTTACTCACTCTGAGTTCTCAAAAAGGGTTTCTTCACCCCGGGAAGTTAATTAAATACCATTTGGAGGCATTTAATGTTCCAGCAAAAACGGCTGATTTTCGACAAAAGAGATAACACCCCCCATTACGTCATGCTTCAGAAATGTGGAAAAAGGTCCGTTTTCAAATGTTTTATTTTTGAACGTCAGTTCACATTTGTAGGTGGATCATCAGTGTTAGAGCTTAAATTAGCATGTTTAAAGTGATTTTCATGCTTCCAGGGGCTTGGGAAGTTAATTAAATACCATTTGGAGGCATTTAATGTTCGAGCAAAAACGGCTGATTTTCGACAAAAGAGATAACACCCCCCCATTACGTCATGCTTCAGAAATGTGGAAAATGGTCCGTTTTCAAATGTTTTATTTTTGAACGTCAGTTCACATTTGTAGGTGGATCATCAGTGTTAGAGCTAAAATTAGCATGTTTAAAGTGATTTTCATGCTTCCAGGGGCTCGGGAAGTTAATTAAATACCATTTAGAGGCATTTAATGTTCGAGCAAAAACGGCTGATTTTCGACAAAAGAGATAACACCCCCCCATTACGTCATGCTTCAGAAATGTGGAAAATGGTCCATTTTCAAATGTTTTATTTTTGAACGTCAGTTCACATTTGTAGGTGGATCATCAGTGTTAGAGCTAAAATTAGCATGTTTAAAGTGATTTTCATGCTTCCAGGGGCCCAAAACACAAGATTTATGGAATGGTTAAAAGTGCATGAAAATGGCCAATTTACTCACTCTGAGTTCTCAAAAAGGGTTTCTTCACCCCGGGAAGTTAATTAAATACCATTTGGAGGCATTTAATGTTCGAGCAAAAACGGCTGATTTTCGACAAAAGAGATAACACCCCCCCATTACGTCATGCTTCAGAAATGTGGAAAATGGTCCGTTTTCAAATGTTTTATTTTTGAACGTCAGTTCACATTTGTAGGTGGATCATCAGTGTTAGAGCTAAAATTAGCATGTTTAAAGTGATTTTCATGCTTCCAGGGGCTCGGGAAGTTAATTAAATACCATTTGGAGGCATTTAATGTTCGCGCAAAAACGGCTGATTTTCGACAAAAGAGATAACACCCCCCCATTACGTCATGCTTCAGAAATGTGGAAAATGGTCCGTTTTCAAATGTTTTATTTTTGAACGTCAGTTCACATTTGTAGGTGGATCATCAGTGTTAGAGCTAAAATTAGCATGTTTAAAGTGATTTTCATGCTTCCAGGGGCCCAAAACACAAGATTTATGGAATGGTTAAAAGTGCATGAAAATGGCCAATTTACTCACTCTGAGTTCTCAAAAAGGGTATCTTCACCCCGGGAAGTTAATTAAATACCATTTGGAGGCATTTAATGTTCGAGCAAAAACGGCAGATTTTCGACAAAAGAGATAACACCCCCCCATTACGTCATGCTTCAGAAATGTGGAAAATGGTCCGTTTTCAAATGTTTTATTTTTGAACGTCAGTTCACATTTGTAGGTGGATCATCAGTGTTAGAGCTAAAATTAGCATGTTTAAAGTGATTTTCATGCTTCCAGGGGCTCGGGAAGTTAATTAAATACCATTTGGAGGCATTTAATGTTCCAGCAAAAACGGCTGATTTTCGACAAAAGAGATAACACCCCCCCATTACGTCATGCTTCAGAAATGTGGAAAATGGTCCGTTTTCAAATGTTTTATTTTTGAACGTCAGTTCACATTTGTAGGTGGATCATCAGTGTTAGAGCTAAAATTAGCATGTTTAAAGTGATTTTCATGCTTCCAGGGGCCCAAAACACAAGATTTATGGAATGGTTAAAAGTGCATGAAAATGGCCAATTTACTCACTCTGAGTTCTCAAAAAGGGTTTCTTCACCCCGGGAAGTTAATTAAATACCATTTGGAGGCATTTAATGTTCGAGCAAAAACGGCTGATTTTCGACAAAAGAGATAACACCCCCCCATTACGTCATGCTTCAGAAATGTGGAAAATGGTCCGTTTTCAAATGTTTTGTTTTTGAACGTCAGTTCACATTTGTAGGTGGATCATCAGTGTTAGAGCTAAAATTAGCATGTTTAAAGTGATTTTCATGCTTCCAGGGGCTCGGGAAGTTAATTAAATACCATTTGGAGGCATTTAATGTTCGAGCAAAAACGGCTGATTTTCGACAAAAGAGATAACACCCCCCATTACGTCATGCTTCAGAAATGTGGAAAATGGTCCGTTTTCAAATGTTTTATTTTTGAACGTCAGTTCACATTTGTAGGTGGATCATCAGTGTTAGAGCTACAATTAGCATGTTTAAAGTGATTTTAATGCTTCCAGGGGCTCGGGAAGTTAATTAAATACCATTTGGAGGCATTTAATGTTCGAGCAAAAACGTCTGATTTTCGACAAAAGAGATAACACCCCCCCATTACGTCATGCTTCAGAAATGTGGAAAATGGTCCGTTTTCAAATGTTTTATTTTTGAACGTCAGTTCACATTTGTAGGTGGATCATCAGTGTTAGAGCTAAAATTAGCATGTTTAAAGTGATTTTCATGCTTCCAGGGGCTCGGGAAGTTAATTAAATACCATTTGGAGGCATTTAATGTTCGAGCAAAAACGGCTGATTTTCGACAAAAGAGATAACACCCCCCCATTACGTCATGCTTCAGAAATGTGGAAAATGGTCCGTTTTCAAATGTTTTATTTTTGAACGTCAGTTCACATTTGTAGGTGGATCATCAGTGTTAGAGCTAAAATTAGCATGTTTAAAGTGATTTTCATGCTTCCAGGGGCTCGGGAAGTTAATTAAATACCATTTGGAGGCATTTAATGTTCGAGCAAAAACGGCTGATTTTCGACAAAAGAGATAACACCCCCCCATTACGTCATGCTTCAGAAATGTGGAAAATGGTCCGTTTTCAAATGTTTTATTTTTGAACGTCAGTTCACATTTGTAGGTGGATCATCAGTGTTAGAGCTAAAATTAGCATGTTTAAAGTGATTTTCATGCTTCCAGGGCCCCAAAACACAAGATTTATGGAATGGTTAAAAGTGCATGAAAATGGCCAATTTACTCACTCTAAGTTCTCAAAAAGGGTTTCTTCACCCCGGGAAGTTAATTAAATACCATTTGGAGGCATTTAATGTTACAGCAAAAACGGCTGATTTTCGACAAAAGAGATAACACCCCCCCATTACGTCATGCTTCAGAAATGTGGAAAATGGTCCGTTTTCAAATGTTTTATTTTTGAACGTCAGTTCACATTTGTAGGTGGATCATCAGTGTTAGAGCTAAAATTAGCATGTTTAAAGTGATTTTCATGCTTCCAGGGGCTCGGGAAGTTAATTAAATACCATTTGGAAGCATTTAATGTTCGAGCAAAAATGGCTGATTTTCGACAAAAGAGATAACACCCCCCCATTACGTCATGCTTCAGAAATGTGGAAAATGGTCCGTTTTCAAATGTTTTATTTTTGAACGTCAGTTCACATTTGTAGGTGGATCATCAGTGTTAGAGCTAAAATTAGCATGTTTAAAGTGATTTTCATGCTTCCAGGGGCCCAAAACACAAGATTTATGGAATGGTTAAAAGTGCATGAAAATGGCCAATTTACTCACTCTGAGTTCTCAAAAAGGGTTTCTTCACCCAGGGAAGTTAATTAAATACCATTTGGAGGCATTTAATGTTCAAGCAAAAACGGCTGATTTTCGACAAAAGAGATAACACCCCCCCATTACGTCATGCTTCAGAAATGTGGAAAATGGTCCGTTTTCAAATGTTTTATTTTTGAACGTCAGTTCACATTTGTAGGTGGATCATCAGTGTTAGAGCTAAAATTAGCATGTTTAAAGTGATTTTCATGCTTCCAGGGGCCCAAAACACAAGATTTATGGAATGGTTAAAAGTGCATGAAAATGGCCAATTTACTCACTCTGAGTTCTCAAAAAGGGTTTCTTCACCCCGGGAAGTTAATTAAATACCATTTGGAGGCATTTAATGTTCGAGCAAAAACGGCTGATTTTCGACAAAAGAGATAACACCCCCCCCATTACGTCATGCTTCAGAAATGTGGAAAATGGTCCGTTTTCAAATGTTTTATTTTTGAACGTCAGTTCACATATGTAGGTGGATCATCAGTGTTAGAGCTAAAATTAGCATGTTTAAAGTGATTTTCATGCTTCCAGGGGCTCGGGAAGTTAATTAAATACCATTTGGAGGCATTTAATGTTCGAGCAAAAACGGCTGATTTTCGACAAAAGAGATAACACCCCCCCATTACGTCATGCTTCAGAAATGTGGAAAATGGTCCGTTTTCAAATGTTTTATTTTTGAACGTCAGTTCACATTTGTAGGTGGATCATCAGTGTTAGAGCTAAAATTAGCATGTTTAAAGTGATTTTCATGCTTCCAGGGGCTCGGGAAGTTAATTAAATACCATTTGGAGGCATTTAATGTTCGAGCAAAAACGGCTGATTTTCGACAAAAGAGATAACACCCCCCCATTACGTCATGCTTCAGAAATGTGGAAAATGGTCCGTTTTCAAATGTTTTATTTTTGAACGTCAGTTCACATTTGTAGGTGGATCATCAGTGTTAGAGCTAAAATTAGCATGTTTAAAGTGATTTTCATGCTTCCAGGGGCTCGGGAAGTTAATTAAATACCATTTGGAGGCATTTAATGTTCGAGCAAAAACGGCTGATTTTCGACAAAAGAGATAACACCCCCCCATTACGCCATGCTTCAGAAATGTGGAAAATGGTCAGTTTTCAAATGTTTTATTTTTGAACGTCAGTTCACATTTGTAGGTGGATCATCAGTGTTAGAGCTAAAATTAGCATGTTTAAAGTGATTTTCATGTTTCCTGGGGCCCTTAACACAAGATTTATGGAATGGTTAAAAGTGCATGAAAACGGCCAATTTACTCACTCTGAGTTCTCAAAAAGGGTTTCTTCACCCCGGGAAGTTAATTAAATACCATTTGGAGGCATTTAATGTTCCAGCAAAAACGGCTGATTTTCGACAAAAGAGATAACCCCCCCCATTACGTCATGCTTCAGAAATGTGGAAAATGGTCCGTTTTCAAATGTTTTATTTTTGAACGTCAGTTCACATTTGTAGGTGGATCATCAGTGTTAGAGCTAAAATTAGCATGTTTAAAGTGATTTTCATGCTTCCAGGGGCCCAAAACACAAGATTTATGGAATGGTTAAAAGTGCATGAAAATGGCCAATTTACTCTCTCTGAGTTCTCAAAAAGGGTTTCTTCACCCCGGGAAGTTAATTAAATACCATTTGGAGGCATTTAATGTTCGAGCAAAAACGGCTGATTTTCGACAAAAGAGATTACACCCCCCCATTACGTCATGCTTCAGAAATGTGGAAAATGGTCCGTTTTCAAATGTTTTATTTTTGAACGTCAGTTCACATTTGTAGGTGGATCATCAGTGTTAGAGCTAGAATTAGCATGTTTAAAGTGATTTTCATGCTTCCAGGGGCTCGGGAAGTGAAATAAATACCATTTGGAGGCATTTAAAGTTCGAGCAAAAATGGCTGATTTTCGACAAAAGAGATAACACCCCCCCCCATTACGTCATGCTTCAGAAATGTGGAAAATGGTCCGTTTTCAAATGTTTTATTTTTGAACGTCAGTTCACATTTGTAGGTGGATCATCAGTGTTAGAGCTAAAATTAGCATGTTTAAAGTGATTTTCATGCTTCCAGGGGCCCAAAACACAAGATTTATGGAAAGGTTAAAAGTGCATGAAAATGGCCAATTTACTCACTCTGAGTTCTCAAAAAGGGTTTCTTCACCCAGGGAAGTTAATTAAATACCATTTGGAGGCATTTAATGTTCAAGCAAAAACGGCTGATTTTCGACAAAAGAGATAACACCCCCCCATTACGTCATGCTTCAGAAATGTGGAAAATGGTCCGTTTTCAAATGTTTTATTTTTGAACGTCAGTTCACATTTGTAGGTGGATCATCATTGTTAGAGCTAAAATTAGCATGTTTAAAGTGATTTTCATGCTTCCAGGGGCCCAAAACACAAGATTTATGGAATGGTTAAAAGTGCATGAAAATGGCCAATTTACTCACTCTGAGTTCTCAAAAAGGGTTTCTTCACCCCGGGAAGTTAATTAAATACCATTTGGAGGCATTTAATGTTCGAGCAAAAACGGCTGATTTTCGACAAAAGAGATAACACCCCCCCATTACGTCATGCTTCAGAAATGTGGAAAATGGTCCGTTTTCAAATGTTTTATTTTTGAACGTCAGTTCACATTTGTAGGTGGATCATCAGTGTTAGAGCTAAAATTAGCATGTTTAAAGTGATTTTCATGCTTCCAGGGGCTCGGGAAGTTAATTAAATACCATTTGGAGGCATTTAATGTTCGAGCAAAAACGGCTGATTTTCGACAAAAGAGATAACACCCCCCCATTACGTCATGCTTCAGAAATGTGGAAAATGGTCCGTTTTCAAATGTTTTATTTTTGAACGTCAGTTCACATTTGTAGGTGGATCATCAGTGTTAGAGCTAAAATTAGCATGTTTAAAGTGATTTTCATGCTTCCAGGGGCCCAAAACACAAGATTTATGGAATGGTTAAAAGTGCATGAAAATGGCCAATTTACTCACTCTGAGTTCTCAAAAAGGGTTTCTTCACCCCGGGAAGTTAATTAAATACCATTTGGAGGCATTTAATGTTCGAGCAAAAACGGCTGATTTTCGACAAAAGAGATAACACCCCCCCATTACGTCATGCTTCAGAAATGTGGAAAATGGTCCGTTTTCAAATGTTTTATTTTTGAACGTCAGTTCACATTTGTAGGTGGATCATCAGTGTTAGAGCTAAAATTAGCATGTTTAAAGTGATTTTCATGCTTCCAGGGGCTCGGGAAGTTAATTAAATACCATTTGGAGGCATTTAATGTTCGCGCAAAAACGGCTGATTTTCGACAAAAGAGATAACACCCCCCCATTACGTCATGCTTCAGAAATGTGGAAAATGGTCCGTTTTCAAATGTTTTATTTTTGAACGTCAGTTCACATTTGTAGGTGGATCATCAGTGTTAGAGCTAAAATTAGCATGTTTAAAGTGATTTTCATGCTTCCAGGGGCCCAAAACACAAGATTT
The DNA here is from genome assembly GCF_964263255.1 of Lissotriton vulgaris. NCBI lineage: Eukaryota > Metazoa > Chordata > Amphibia > Caudata > Salamandridae > Lissotriton > Lissotriton vulgaris. Next base: position 240,527 of record NW_028241039.1, on the reverse strand, counting down.
ATGGAATGGTTAAAAGTGCATGAAAATGGCCAATTTACTCACTCTGAGTTCTCAAAAAGGGTATCTTCACCCCGGGAAGTTAATTAAATACCATTTGGAGGCATTTAATGTTCGAGCAAAAACGGCAGATTTTCGACAAAAGAGATAACACCCCCCCCATTACGTCATGCTTCAGAAATGTGGAAAATGGTCCGTTTTCAAATGTTTTATTTTTGAACGTCAGTTCACATTTGTAGGTGGATCATCAGTGTTAGAGCTAAAATTAGCATGTTTAAAGTGATTTTCATGCTTCCAGGGGCTCGGGAAGTTAATTAAATACCATTTGGAGGCATTTAATGTTCGAGCAAAAACGGCTGATTTTCGACAAAAGAGATAACACCCCCCCATTACGCCATGCTTCAGAAATGTGGAAAATGGTCCGTTTTCAAATGTTTTATTTTTGAACGTCAGTTCACATTTGTAGGTGGATCATCAGTGTTAGAGCTAAAATTAGCATGTTTAAAGTGATTTTCATGTTTCCTGGGGCCCTTAACACAAGATTTATGGAATGGTTAAAAGTGCATGAAAACGGCCAATTTACTCGTTCTGAGTTCTCAAAAAGGGTTTCTTCACCCCGGGAAGTTAATTAAATACCATTTGGAGGCATTTAATGTTCCAGCAAAAACGGCTGATTTTCGACAAAAGAGATAACACCCCCCCATTACGTCATGCTTCAGAAATGTGGAAAATGGTCCGTTTTCAAATGTTTTATTTTTGAACGTCAGTTCACATTTGTAGGTGGATCATCAGTGTTAGAGCTAAAATTAGCATGTTTAAAGTGATTTTCATGCTTCCAGGGGCCCAAAACACAAGATTTATGGAATGGTTAAAAGTGCATGAAAATGGCCAATTTACTCACTCTGAGTTCTCAAAAAGGGTTTCTTCACCCCGGGAAGTTAATTAAATACCATTTGGAGGCATTTAATGTTCGAGCAAAAACGGCTGATTTTCGACAAAAGAGATAACACCCCCCCATTACGTCATGCTTCAGAAATGTGGAAAATGGTCCGTTTTCAAATGTTTTGTTTTTGAACGTCAGTTCACATTTGTAGGTGGATCATCAGTGTTAGAGCTAAAATTAGCATGTTTAAAGTGATTTTCATGCTTCCAGGGGCTCGGGAAGTTAATTAAATACCATTTGGAGGCATTTAATGTTCGAGCAAAAACGGCTGATTTTTGACAAAAGAGATAACACCCCCCATTACGTCATGCTTCAGAAATGTGGAAAATGGTCCGTTTTCAAATGTTTTATTTTTGAACGTCAGTTCACATTTGTAGGTGGATCATCAGTGTTAGAGCTAAAATTAGCATGTTTAAAGTGATTTTCATGCTTCCAGGGGCTCGGGAAGTTAATTAAATACCATTTGGAGGCATTTAATGTTCGAGCAAAAACGTCTGATTTTCGACAAAAGAGATAACACCCCCCTATTACGTCATGCTTCAGAAATGTGGAAAATGGTCCGTTTTCAAATGTTTTATTTTTGAACGTCAGTTCACATTTGTAGGTGGATCATCAGTGTTAGAGCTAAAATTACCATGTTTAAAGTGATTTTCATGCTTCCAGGGGCTCGGGAAGTTAATTAAATACCATTTGGAGGCATTTAATGTTCGAGCAAAAACGGCTGATTTTCGACAAAAGAGATAACACCCCCCCATTACGTCATGCTTCAGAAATGTGGAAAATGGTCCGTTTTCAAATGTTTTATTTTTGAACGTCAGTTCACATTTGTAGGTGGATCATCAGTGTTAGAGCTAAAATTAGCATGTTTAAAGTGATTTTCATGCTTCCAGGGGCCCAAAACACAAGATTTATGGAATGGTTAAAAGTGCATGAAAATGGCCAATTTACTCACTCTGAGTTCTCAAAAAGGGTTTCTTCACCCCGGGAAGTTAATTAAATACCATTTGGAGGCATTTAATGTTCCAGCAAAAACGGCTGAATTTCGACAAAAGAGATAACACCCCCCATTACGTCATGCTTCAGAAATGTGGAAAATGGTCCGTTTTCAAATGTTTTATTTTTGAACGTCAGTTCACATTTGTAGGTGGATCATCAGTGTTAGAGCTAAAATTAGCATGTTTAAAGTGATTTTCATGCTTCCAGGGGCTCGGGAAGTTAATTAAATACCATTTGGAGGCATTTAATGTTCGAGCAAAAACGGCTGATTTTCGACAAAAGAGATAACACCCCCCCATTACGTCATGCTTCAGAAATGTGGAAAATGGTCCGTTTTCAAATGTTTTATTTTTGAACGTCAGTTCACATTTGTAGGTGGATCATCAGTGTTAGAGCTAAAATTAGCATGTTTAAAGTGATTTTCATGCTTCCAGGGGCTTGGGAAGTTAATTACATACCATTTGGAGGCATTTAATGTTCGAGCAAAAACGGCTGATTTTCGACAAAAGAGATAACACCCCCCCATTACGTCATGCTTCAGAAATGTGGAAAATGGTCCGTTTTCAAATGTTTTATTTTTGAACGTCAGTTAACATTTGTAGGTGGATCATCAGTGTTAGAGCTAAAATTAGCATGTTTAAAGTGATTTTCATGCTTCCAGGGGCTCGGGAAGTTAATTAAATACCATTTGGAGGCATTTAATGTTCGAGCAAAAACGGCTGATTTTCGACAAAAGAGATAACACCCCCCCATTACGTCATGCTTCAGAAATGTGGAAAATGGTCCGTTTTCAAATGTTTTATTTTTGAACGTCAGTTCACATTTGTAGGTGGATCATCAGTGTTAGAGCTAAAATTAGCATGTTTAAAGTGATTTTCATGCTTCCAGGGGCCCAAAACACAAGATTTATGGAATGGTTAAAAGTGCATGAAAATGGCCAATTTACTCACTCTGAGTTCTCAAAAAGGGTTTCTTCACCCAGGGAAGTTAATTAAATACCATTTGGAGGCATTTAATGTTCAAGCAAAAACGGCTGATTTTCGACAAAAGAGATAACACCCCCCCATTACGTCATGCTTCAGAAATGTGGAAAATGGTCCGTTTTCAAATGTTTTATTTTTGAACGTCAGTTCACATTTGTAGGTGGATCATCAGTGTTAGAGCTAAAATTAGCATGTTTAAAGTGATTTTCATGCTTCCAGGGGCTCGGGAAGTTAATTAAATACCATTTGGAGGCATTTAATGTTCGAGCAAAAACGTCTGATTTTCGACAAAAGAGATAACACCCCCCCATTACGTCATGCTTCAGAAATGTGGAAAATGGTCCGTTTTCAAATGTTTTATTTTTGAACGTCAGTTCACATTTGTAGGTGGATCATCAGTGTTAGAGCTAAAATTAGCATGTTTAAAGTGATTTTCATGCTTCCAGGGGCTCGGGAAGTTAATTAAATACCATTTGGAAGCATTTAATGTTCGAGCAAAAACGGCTGATTTTCGACAAAAGAGATAACACCCCCCCATTACGTCATGCTTCAGAAATGTGGAAAATGGTCCGTTTTCAAATGTTTTATTTTTGAACGTCAGTTCACAGTTGTAGGTGGATCATCAGTGTTAGAGCTAAAATTAGCATGTTTAAAGTGATTTTCATGCTTCCAGGGGCCCAAAACACAAGATTTATGGAATGGTTAAAAGTGCATGAAAATGGCCAATTTACTCACTATGAGTTCTCAAAAAGGGTATCTTCACCCCGGGAAGTTAATTAAATACCATTTGGAGGCATTTAATGTTCGAGCAAAAACGGCAGATTTTCGACAAAAGAGATAACACCCCCCCATTACGTCATGCTTCAGAAATGTGGAAAATGGTCCGTTTTCAAATGTTTTATTTTTGAACGTCAGTTCACATTTGTAGGTGGATCATCAGTGTTAGAGCTAAAATTAGCATGTTTAAAGTGATTTTCATGCTTCCAGGGGCTCGGGAAGTTAATTAAATACCATTTGGAGGCATTTAATGTTCGAGCAAAAACGTCTGATTTTCGACAAAAGAGATAACACCCCCCCATTACGCCATGCTTCAGAAATGTGGAAAATGGTCAGTTTTCAAATGTTTTATTTTTGAACGTCAGTTCACATTTGTAGGTGGATCATCAGTGTTAGAGCTAAAATTAGCATGTTTAAAGTGATTTTCATGTTTCCTGGGGCCCTTAACACAAGATTTATGGAATGGTTAAAAGTGCATGAAAACGGCCAATTTACTCACTCTGAGTTCTCAAAAAGGGTTTCTTCACCCCGGGAAGTTAATTAAATACCATTTGGAGGCATTTAATGTTCCAGCAAAAACGGCTGATTTGCGACAAAAGAGATAACACCCCCCCCATTACGTCATGCTTCAGAAATGTGGAAAATGGTCCGTTTTCAAATGTTTTATTTTTGAACGTCAGTTCATATTTGTAGGTGGATCATCAGTGTTAGAGCTAAAATTAGCATGTTTAAAGTGATTTTCATGCTTCCAGGGGCCCAAAACACAAGATTCATGGAATGGTTAAAAGTGCATGAAAATGGCCAATTTACTCACTCTGAGTTCTCAAAAAGGGTTTCTTCACCCCGGGAAGTTAATTAAATACCATTTGGAGGCATTTAATGTTCGAGCAAAAACGGCTGATTTTCGACAAAAGAGATAACACCCCCCCATTACGTCATGCTTCAGAAATGTGGAAAATGGTCCGTTTTCATATGTTTTATTTTTGAACGTCAGTTCACATTTGTAGGTGGATCATCAGTGTTAGAGCTAAAATTAGCATGTTTAAAGTGATTTTCATGCTTCCAGGGGCCCAAAACACAAGATTTATGGAATGGTTAAAAGTGCATGAAAATGGCCAATTTACTCACTCTGAGTTCTCAAAAAGGGTATCTTCACCCCGGGAAGTTAATTAAATACCATTTGGAGGCATTTAATGTTCGAGCAAAAACGGCAGATTTTCGACAAAAGAGATAACCCCCCCCCCCATTACGTCATGCTTCAGAAATGTGGAAAATGGTCCGTTTTCAAATGTTTTATTTTTGAACGTCAGTTCACATTTGTAGGTGGATCATCAGTGTTAGAGCTAAAATTAGCATGTTTAAAGTGATTTTTATGCTTCCAGGGGCTCGGGAAGTTAATTAAATACCATTTGGAGGCATTTAATGTTCGAGCAAAAACGGCTGATTTTCGACAAAAGAGATAACACCCCCCCATTACGCCATGCTTCAGAAATGTGGAAAATGGTCCGTTTTCAAATGTTTTATTTTTGAACGTCAGTTCACATTTGTAGGTGGATCATCAGTGTTAGAGCTAAAATTAGCATGTTTAAAGTGATTTTCATGTTTCCTGGGGCCCTTAACACAAGATTTATGGAATGGTTAAAAGTGCATGAAAACGGCCAATTTACTCACTCTGAGTTCTCAAAAAGGGTTTCTTCACCCCGGGAAGTTAATTAAATACCATTTGGAGGCATTTAATGTTCCAGCAAAAACGGCTGATTTTCGACAAAAGAGATAACACCCCCCCCATTACGTCATGCTTCAGAAATGTGGAAAATGGTCCGTTTTCAAATGTTTTATTTTTGAACGTCAGTTCTCATTTGTAGGTGGATCATCAGTGTTAGAGCTAAAATTAGCATGTTTAAAGTGATTTTCATGCTTCCAGGGGCCCAAAACACAAGATTTATGGAATGGTTAAAAGTGCATGAAAATGGCCAATTTACTCACTCTGAGTTCTCAAAAAGGGTTTCTTCACCCCGGGAAGTTAATTAAATACCATTTGGAGGCATTTAATGTTCGAGCAAAAACGGCTGATTTTCGACAAAAGAGATAACACCCCCCCATTACGTCATGCTTCAGAAATGTGGAAAATGGTCCGTTTTCAAATGTTTTGTTTTTGAACGTCAGTTCACATTTGTAGGTGGATCATCAGTGTTAGAGCTAAAATTAGCATGTTTAAAGTGATTTTCATGCTTCCAGGGGCTCGGGAAGTTAATTAAATACCATTTGGAGGCATTTAATGTTCGAGCAAAAACGGCTGATTTTCGACAAAAGAGATAACACCCCCCATTACGTCATGCTTCAGAAATGTGGAAAATGGTCCGTTTTCAAATGTTTTATTTTTGAACGTCAGTTCACATTTGTAGGTGGATCATCAGTGTTAGAGCTAAAATTAGCATGTTTAAAGTGATTTTCATGCTTCCAGGGGCTCGGGAAGTTAATTAAATACCATTTGGAGGCATTTAATGTTCGAGCAAAAACGTCTGATTTTCGACAAAAGAGATAACACCCCCCTATTACGTCATGCTTCAGAAATGTGGAAAATGGTCCGTTTTCAAATGTTTTATTTTTGAACGTCAGTTCACATTTGTAGGTGGATCATCAGTGTTAGAGCTAAAATTACCATGTTTAAAGTGATTTTCATGCTTCCAGGGGCTCGGGAAGTTAATTAAATACCATTTGGAGGCATTTAATGTTCGAGCAAAAACGGCTGATTTTCGACAAAAGAGATAACACCCCCCCATTACGTCATGCTTCAGAAATGTGGAAAATGGTCCGTTTTCAAATGTTTTATTTTTGAACGTCAGTTCACATTTGTAGGTGGATCATCAGTGTTAGAGCTAAAATTAGCATGTTTAAAGTGATTTTCATGCTTCCAGGGGCCCAAAACACAAGATTTATGGAATGGTTAAAAGTGCATGAAAATGGCCAATTTACTCACTCTGAGTTCTCAAAAAGGGTTTCTTCACCCCGGGAAGTTAATTAAATACCATTTGGAGGCATTTAATGTTCCAGCAAAAACGGCTGAATTTCGACAAAAGAGATAACACCCCCCATTACGTCATGCTTCAGAAATGAGGAAAATGGTCCGTTTTCAAATGTTTTATTTTTGAACGTCAGTTCACATTTGTAGGTGGATCATCAGTGTTAGAGCTAAAATTAGCATGTTTAAAGTGATTTTCATGCTTCCAGGGGCTCGGGAAGTTAATTAAATACCATTTGGAGGCATTTAATGTTCGAGCAAAAACGGCTGATTTTCGACAAAAGAGATAACACCCCCCCATTACGTCATGCTTCAGAAATGTGGAAAATGGTCCGTTTTCAAATGTTTTATTTTTGAACGTCAGTTCACATTTGTAGGTGGATCATCAGTGTTAGAGCTAAAATTAGCATGTTTAAAGTGATTTTCATGCTTCCAGGGGCTTGGGAAGTTAATTACATACCATTTGGAGGCATTTAATGTTCGAGCAAAAACGGCTGATTTTCGACAAAAGAGATAACACCCCCCCATTACGTCATGCTTCAGAAATGTGGAAAATGGTCCGTTTTCAAATGTTTTATTTTTGAACGTCAGTTAACATTTGTAGGTGGATCATCAGTGTTTGAGCTAAAATTAGCATGTTTAAAGTGATTTTCATGCTTCCAGGGGCTCGGGAAGTTAATTAAATACCATTTGGAGGCATTTAATGTTCGAGCAAAAACGGCTGATTTTCGACAAAAGAGATAACACCCCCCCATTACGTCATGCTTCAGAAATGTGGAAAATGGTCCGTTTTCAAATGTTTTATTTTTGAACGTCAGTTCACATTTGTAGGTGGATCATCAGTGTTAGAGCTAAAATTAGCATGTTTAAAGTGATTTTCATGCTTCCAGGGGCTCGGGGAAGTTAATTAAATACCATTTGGAGGCATTTAATGTTCGAGCAAAAACGGCTGATTTTCGACAAAAGAGATAACACCCCCCCATTACGTCATGCTTCAGAAATGTGGAAAATGGTCCGTTTTCAAATGTTTTATTTTTGAACGTCAGTTCACATTTGTAGGTGGATCATCAGTGTTAGAGCTAAAATTAGCATGTTTAAAGTGATTTTCATGCTTCCAGGGGCCCAAAACACAAGATTTATGGAATGGTTAAAAGTGCATGAAAATGGCCAATTTACTCACTCTGAGTTCTCAAAAAGGGTTTCTTCACCCAGGGAAGTTAATTAAATACCATTTGGAGGCATTTAATGTTCAAGCAAAAACGGCTGATTTTCGACAAAAGAGATAACACCCCCCCATTACGTCATGCTTCAGAAATGTGGAAAATGGTCCGTTTTCAAATGTTTTATTTTTGAACGTCAGTTCACATTTGTAGGTGGATCATCAGTGTTAGAGCTAAAATTAGCATGTTTAAAGTGATTTTCATGCTTCCAGGGGCCCAAAACACAAGATTTATGGAATGGTTAAAAGTGCATGAAAATGGCCAATTTACTCACTCTGAGTTCTCAAAAAGGGTTTCTTCACCCCGGGAAGTTAATTAAATACCATTTGGAGGCATTTAATGTTCGAGCAAAAACGGCTGATTTTCGACAAAAGAGATAACACCCCCCCATTACGTCATGCTTCAGAAATGTGGAAAATGGTCCGTTTTCAAATGTTTTATTTTTGAACGTCAGTTCACATTTGTAGGTGGATCATCAGTGTTAGGGCTAAAATTAGCATGTTTAAAGTGATTTTCATGCTTCCAGGGGCTCGGGAAGTTAATTAAATACCATTTGGAGGCATTTAATGTTCGAGCAAAAACGGCTGATTTTCGACAAAAGAGATAACACCCCCCCATTACGTCATGCTTCAGAAATGTGGAAAATGGTCCGTTTTCAAATGTTTTATTTTTGAACGTCAGTTCACATTTGTAGGTGGATCATCAGTGTTAGAGCTAAAATTAGCATGTTTAAAGTGATTTTCATGCTTCCAGGGGCTCGGGAAGTTAATTAAATACCATTTGGAGGCATTTAATGTTCGAGCAAAAACGGCTGATTTTCGACAAAAGAGATAACACCCCCCCATTACGTCATGCTTCAGAAATGTGGAAAATGGTCCGTTTTCAAATGTTTTATTTTTGAACGTCAGTTCACAGTTGTAGGTGGATCATCAGTGTTAGAGCTAAAATTAGCATGTTAAAGTGATTTTCATGCTTCCAGGGGCCCAAAACACAAGATTTATGGAATGGTTAAAAGTGCATGAAAATGGCCAATTTACTCACTCTGAGTTCTCAAAAAGGGTATCTTCACCCCGGGAAGTTAATTAAATACCATTTGGAGGCATTTAATGTTCGAGCAAAAACGGCAGATTTTCGACAAAAGAGATAACACCCCCCCATTACGTCATGCTTCAGAAATGTGGAAAATGGTCCGTTTTCAAATGTTTTATTTTTGAACGTCAGTTCACATTTGTAGGTGGATCATCAGTGTTAGAGCTAAAATTAGCATGTTTAAAGTGATTTTCATGCTTCCAGGGGCTCGGGAAGTTAATTAAATACCATTTGGAGGCATTTAATGTTCGAGCAAAAACGGCTGATTTTCGACAAAAGAGATAACACCCCCCCATTACGCCATGCTTCAGAAATGTGGAAAATGGTCAGTTTTCAAATGTTTTATTTTTGAACGTCAGTTCACATTTGTAGGTGGATCATCAGTGTTAGAGCTAAAATTAGCATGTTTAAAGTGTTTTTCATGTTTCCTGGGGCCCTTAACACAAGATTTATGGAATGGTTAAAAGTGCATGAAAACGGCCAATTTACTCACTCTGAGTTCTCAAAAAGGGTTTCTTCACCCCGGGAAGTTAATTAAATACCATTTGGAGGCATTTAATGTTCCAGCAAAAACGGCTGATTTTCGACAAAAGAGATAACACCCCCCCCATTACGTCATGCTTCAGAAATGTGGAAAATGGTCCGTTTTCAAATGTTTTATTTTTGAACGTCAGTTCATATTTGTAGGTGGATCATCAGTGTTAGAGCTAAAATTAGCATGTTTAAAGTGATTTTCATGCTTCCAGGGGCCCAAAACACAAGATTCATGGAATGGTTAAAAGTGCATGAAAATGGCCAATTTACTCACTCTGAGTTCTCAAAAAGGGTTTCTTCACCCCGGGAAGTTAATTAAATACCATTTGGAGGCATTTAATGTTCGAGCAAAAACGGCTGATTTTCGACAAAAGAGATAACACCCCCCCATTACGTCATGCTTCAGAAATGTGGAAAATGGTCCGTTTTCAAATGTTTTATTTTTGAACGTCAGTTCACATTTGTAGGTGGATCATCAGTGTTAGAGCTAAAATTAGCATGTTTAAAGTGATTTTCATGCTTCCAGGGGCCCAAAACACAAGATTTATGGAATGGTTAAAAGTGCATGAAAATGGCCAATTTACTCACTCTGAGTTCTCAAAAAGGGTTTCTTCACCCCGGGAAGTTAATTAAATACCATTTGGAGGCATTTAATGTTCGAGCAAAAACGGCTGATTTTCGACAAAAGAAATAACACCCCCCCATTACGTCATGCTTCAGAAATGTGGAAAATGGTCCGTTTTCAAATGTTTTATTTTTGAACGTCAGTTCACATTTGTAGGTGGATCATCAGTGTTAGAGCTAAAATTAGCATGTTTAAAGTGATTTTCATGCTTCCAGGGGCTCGGGAAGTTAATTAAATACCATTTGGAGGCATTTAATGTTCGAGCAAAAACGGCTGATTTTCGACAAAAGAGATAACACCCCCCCATTACGTCATGCTTCAGAAATGTGGAAAATGGTCCGTTTTCAAATGTTTTATTTTTGAACGTCAGTTCACATTTGTAGGTGGATCATCAGTGTTAGAGCTAAAATTAGCATGTTTAAAGTGATTTTCATGCTTCCAGGGGCTTGGGAAGTTAATTACATACCATTTGGAGGCATTTAATGTTCGAGCAAAAACGGCTGATTTTCGACAAAAGAGATAACAGCCCCCCATTACGTCATGCTTCAGAAATGTGGAAAATGGTCCGTTTTCAAATGTTTTATTTTTGAACGTCAGTTAACATTTGTAGGTGGATCATCAGTGTTAGAGCTAAAATTAGCATGTTTAAAGTGATTTTCATGCTTCCAGGGGCTCGGGAAGTTAATTAAATACCATTTGGAGGCATTTAATGTTCGAGCAAAAACGGCTGATTTTCGACAAAAGAGATAACACCCCCCCATTACGTCATGCTTCAGAAATGTGGAAAATGGTCCGTTTTCAAATGTTTTATTTTTGAACGTCAGTTCACATTTGTAGGTGGATCATCAGTGTTAGAGCTAAAATTAGCATGTTTAAAGTGATTTTCATGCTTCCAGGGGCTCGGGGAAGTTAATTAAATACCATTTGGAGGCATTTAATGTTCGAGCAAAAACGGCTGATTTTCGACAAAAGAGATAACACCCCCCCATTACGTCATGCTTCAGAAATGTGGAAAATGGTCCGTTTTCAAATGTTTTATTTTTGAACGTCAGTTCACATTTGTAGGTGGATCATCAGTGTTAGAGCTAAAATTAGCATGTTTAAAGTGATTTTCATGCTTCCAGGGGCCCAAAACACAAGATTTATGGAATGGTTAAAAGTGCATGAAAATGGCCAATTTACTCACTCTGAGTTCTCAAAAAGGGTTTCTTCACCCAGGGAAGTTAATTAAATACCATTTGGAGGCATTTAATGTTCAAGCAAAAACGGCTGATTTTCGACAAAAGAGATAACACCCCCCCATTACGTCATGCTTCAGAAATGTGGAAAATGGTCCGTTTTCAAATGTTTTATTTTTGAACGTCAGTTCACATTTGTAGGTGGATCATCAGTGTTAGAGCTAAAATTAGCATGTTTAAAGTGATTTTCATGCTTCCAGGGGCCCAAAACACAAGATTTATGGAATGGTTAAAAGTGCATGAAAATGGCCAATTTACTCACTCTGAGTTCTCAAAAAGGGTTTCTTCACCCCGGGAAGTTAATTAAATACCATTTGGAGGCATTTAATGTTCGAGCAAAAGCGGCTGATTTTCGACAAAAGAGATAACACCCCCCCATTACGTCATGCTTCAGAAATGTGGAAAATGGTCCGTTTTCAAATGTTTTATTTTTGAACGTCAGTTCACATTTGTAGGTGGATCATCAGTGTTAGGGCTAAAATTAGCATGTTTAAAGTGATTTTCATGCTTCCAGGGGCTCGGGAAGTTAATTAAATACCATTTGGAGGCATTTAATGTTCGAGCAAAAACGGCTGATTTTCGACAAAAGAGATAACACCCCCCCATTACGTCATGCTTCAGAAATGTGGAAAATGGTCCGTTTTCAAATGTTTTATTTTTGAACGTCAGTTCACATTTGTAGGTGGATCATCAGTGTTAGAGCTAAAATTAGCATGTTTAAAGTGATTTTCATGCTTCCAGGGGCTCGGGAAGTTAATTAAATACCATTTGGAGGCATTTAATGTTCGAGCAAAAACGGCTGATTTTCGACAAAAGAGATAACACCCCCCCATTACGTCATGCTTCAGAAATGTGGAAAATGGTCCGTTTTCAAATGTTTTATTTTTGAACGTCAGTTCACAGTTGTAGGTGGATCATCAGTGTTAGAGCTAAAATTAGCATGTTAAAGTGATTTTCATGCTTCCAGGGGCCCAAAACACAAGATTTATGGAATGGTTAAAAGTGCATGAAAATGGCCAATTTACTCACTCTGAGTTCTCAAAAAGGGTATCTTCACCCCGGGAAGTTAATTAAATACCATTTGGAGGCATTTAATGTTCGAGCAAAAACGGCAGATTTTCGACAAAAGAGATAACACCCCCCCATTACGTCATGCTTCAGAAATGTGGAAAATGGTCCGTTTTCAAATGTTTTATTTTTGAACGTCAGTTCACATTTGTAGGTGGATCATCAGTGTTAGAGCTAAAATTAGCATGTTTAAAGTGATTTTCATGCTTCCAGGGGCTCGGGAAGTTAATTAAATACCATTTGGAGGCATTTAATGTTCGAGCAAAAACGGCTGATTTTCGACAAAAGAGATAACACCCCCCCATTACGCCATGCTTCAGAAATGTGGAAAATGGTCAGTTTTCAAATGTTTTATTTTTGAACGTCAGTTCACATTTGTAGGTGGATCATCAGTGTTAGAGCTAAAATTAGCATGTTTAAAGTGATTTTCATGTTTCCTGGGGCCCTTAACACAAGATTTATGGAATGGTTAAAAGTGCATGAAAACGGCCAATTTACTCACTCTGAGTTCTCAAAAAGGGTTTCTTCACCCCGGGAAGTTAATTAAATACCATTTGGAGGCATTTAATGTTCCAGCAAAAACGGCTGATTTTCGACAAAAGAGATAACACCCCCCCCATTACGTCATGCTTCAGAAATGTGGAAAATGGTCCGTTTTCAAATGTTTTATTTTTGAACGTCAGTTCATATTTGTAGGTGGATCATCAGTGTTAGAGCTAAAATTAGCATGTTTAAAGTGATTTTCATGCTTCCAGGGGCCCAAAACACAAGATTCATGGAATGGTTAAAAGTGCATGAAAATGGCCAATTTACTCACTCTGAGTTCTCAAAAAGGGTTTCTTCACCCCGGGAAGTTAATTAAATACCATTTGGAGGCATTTAATGTTCGAGCAAAAACGGCTGATTTTCGACAAAAGAGATAACACCCCCCCATTACGTCATGCTTCAGAAATGTGGAAAATGGTCCGTTTTCAAATGTTTTATTTTTGAACGTCAGTTCACATTTGTAGGTGGATCATCAGTGTTAGGGCTAAAATTAGCATGTTTAAAGTGATTTTCATGCTTCCAGGGGCTCGGGAAGTTAATTAAATACCATTTGGAGGCATTTAATGTTCGAGCAAAAACGGCTGATTTTCGACAAAAGAGATAACACCCCCCCATTACGTCATGCTTCAGAAATGTGGAAAATGGTCCGTTTTCAAATGTTTTATTTTTGAACGTCAGTTCACATTTGTAGGTGGATCATCAGTGTTAGAGCTAAAATTAGCATGTTTAAAGTGATTTTCATGCTTCCAGGGGCTCGGGAAGTTAATTAAATACCATTTGGAGGCATTTAATGTTCGAGCAAAAACGGCTGATTTTCGACAAAAGAGATAACACCCCCCCATTACGTCATGCTTCAGAAATGTGGAAAATGGTCCGTTTTCAAATGTTTTATTTTTGAACGTCAGTTCACAGTTGTAGGTGGATCATCAGTGTTAGAGCTAAAATTAGCATGTTAAAGTGATTTTCATGCTTCCAGGGGCCCAAAACACAAGATTTATGGAATGGTTAAAAGTGCATGAAAATGGCCAATTTACTCACTCTGAGTTCTCAAAAAGGGTATCTTCACCCCGGGAAGTTAATTAAATACCATTTGGAGGCATTTAATGTTCGAGCAAAAACGGCAGATTTTCGACAAAAGAGATAACACCCCCCCATTACGTCATGCTTCAGAAATGTGGAAAATGGTCCGTTTTCAAATGTTTTATTTTTGAACGTCAGTTCACATTTGTAGGTGGATCATCAGTGTTAGAGCTAAAATTAGCATGTTTAAAGTGATTTTCATGCTTCCAGGGGCTCGGGAAGTTAATTAAATACCATTTGGAGGCATTTAATGTTCGAGCAAAAACGGCTGATTTTCGACAAAAGAGATAACACCCCCCCATTACGCCATGCTTCAGAAATGTGGAAAATGGTCAGTTTTCAAATGTTTTATTTTTGAACGTCAGTTCACATTTGTAGGTGGATCATCAGTGTTAGAGCTAAAATTAGCATGTTTAAAGTGTTTTTCATGTTTCCTGGGGCCCTTAACACAAGATTTATGGAATGGTTAAAAGTGCATGAAAACGGCCAATTTACTCACTCTGAGTTCTCAAAAAGGGTTTCTTCACCCCGGGAAGTTAATTAAATACCATTTGGAGGCATTTAATGTTCCAGCAAAAACGGCTGATTTTCGACAAAAGAGATAACACCCCCCCCATTACGTCATGCTTCAGAAATGTGGAAAATGGTCCGTTTTCAAATGTTTTATTTTTGAACGTCAGTTCATATTTGTAGGTGGATCATCAGTGTTAGAGCTAAAATTAGCATGTTTAAAGTGATTTTCATGCTTCCAGGGGCCCAAAACACAAGATTCATGGAATGGTTAAAAGTGCATGAAAATGGCCAATTTACTCACTCTGAGTTCTCAAAAAGGGTTTCTTCACCCCGGGAAGTTAATTAAATACCATTTGGAGGCATTTAATGTTCGAGCAAAAACGGCTGATTTTCGACAAAAGAGATAACACCCCCCCATTACGTCATGCTTCAGAAATGTGGAAAATGGTCCGTTTTCAAATGTTTTATTTTTGAACGTCAGTTCACATTTGTAGGTGGATCATCAGTGTTAGAGCTAAAATTAGCATGTTTAAAGTGATTTTCATGCTTCCAGGGGCCCAAAACACAAGATTTATGGAATGGTTAAAAGTGCATGAAAATGGCCAATTTACTCACTCTGAGTTCTCAAAAAGGGTTTCTTCACCCCGGGAAGTTAATTAAATACCATTTGGAGGCATTTAATGTTCGAGCAAAAACGGCTGATTTTCGACAAAAGAAATAACACCCCCCCATTACGTCATGCTTCAGAAATGTGGAAAATGGTCCGTTTTCAAATGTTTTATTTTTGAACGTCAGTTCACATTTGTAGGTGGATCATCAGTGTTAGAGCTAAAATTAGCATGTTTAAAGTGATTTTCATGCTTCCAGGGGCTCGGGAAGTTAATTAAATACCATTTGGAGGCATTTAATGTTCGAGCAAAAACGGCTGATTTTCGACAAAAGAGATAACACCCCCCCATTACGTCATGCTTCAGAAATGTGGAAAATGGTCCGTTTTCAAATGTTTTATTTTTGAACGTCAGTTCACATTTGTAGGTGGATCATCAGTGTTAGAGCTAAAATTAGCATGTTTAAAGTGATTTTCATGCTTCCAGGGGCTTGGGAAGTTAATTACATACCATTTGGAGGCATTTAATGTTCGAGCAAAAACGGCTGATTTTCGACAAAAGAGATAACACCCCCCATTACGTCATGCTTCAGAAATGTGGAAAATGGTCCGTTTTCAAATGTTTTATTTTTGAACGTCAGTTAACATTTGTAGGTGGATCATCAGTGTTAGAGCTAAAATTAGCATGTTTAAAGTGATTTTCATGCTTCCAGGGGCTCGGGAAGTTAATTAAATACCATTTGGAGGCATTTAATGTTCGAGCAAAAACGGCTGATTTTCGACAAAAGAGATAACACCCCCCCATTACGTCATGCTTCAGAAATGTGGAAAATGGTCCGTTTTCAAATGTTTTATTTTTGAACGTCAGTTCACATTTGTAGGTGGATCATCAGTGTTAGAGCTAAAATTAGCATGTTTAAAGTGATTTTCATGCTTCCAGGGGCTCGGGGAAGTTAATTAAATACCATTTGGAGGCATTTAATGTTCGAGCAAAAACGGCTGATTTTCGACAAAAGAGATAACACCCCCCCATTACGTCATGCTTCAGAAATGTGGAAAATGGTCCGTTTTCAAATGTTTTATTTTTGAACGTCAGTTCACATTTGTAGGTGGATCATCAGTGTTAGAGCTAAAATTAGCATGTTTAAAGTGATTTTCATGCTTCCAGGGGCCCAAAACACAAGATTTATGGAATGGTTAAAAGTGCATGAAAATGGCCAATTTACTCACTCTGAGTTCTCAAAAAGGGTTTCTTCACCCAGGGAAGTTAATTAAATACCATTTGGAGGCATTTAATGTTCAAGCAAAAACGGCTGATTTTCGACAAAAGAGATAACACCCCCCCATTACGTCATGCTTCAGAAATGTGGAAAATGGTCCGTTTTCAAATGTTTTATTTTTGAACGTCAGTTCACATTTGTAGGTGGATCATCAGTGTTAGAGCTAAAATTAGCATGTTTAAAGTGATTTTCATGCTTCCAGGGGCCCAAAACACAAGATTTATGGAATGGTTAAAAGTGCATGAAAATGGCCAATTTACTCACTCTGAGTTCTCAAAAAGGGTTTCTTCACCCCGGGAAGTTAATTAAATACCATTTGGAGGCATTTAATGTTCGAGCAAAAACGGCTGATTTTCGACAAAAGAGATAACACCCCCCCATTACGTCATGCTTCAGAAATGTGGAAAATGGTCCGTTTTCAAATGTTTTATTTTTGAACGTCAGTTCACATTTGTAGGTGGATCATCAGTGTTAGGGCTAAAATTAGCATGTTTAAAGTGATTTTCATGCTTCCAGGGGCTCGGGAAGTTAATTAAATACCATTTGGAGGCATTTAATGTTCGAGCAAAAACGGCTGATTTTCGACAAAAGAGATAACACCCCCCCATTACGTCATGCTTCAGAAATGTGGAAAATGGTCCGTTTTCAAATGTTTTATTTTTGAACGTCAGTTCACATTTGTAGGTGGATCATCAGTGTTAGAGCTAAAATTAGCATGTTTAAAGTGATTTTCATGCTTCCAGGGGCTCGGGAAGTTAATTAAATACCATTTGGAGGCATTTAATGTTCGAGCAAAAACGGCTGATTTTCGACAAAAGAGATAACACCCCCCATTACGTCATGCTTCAGAAATGTGGAAAATGGTCCGTTTTCAAATGTTTTATTTTTGAACGTCAGTTCACAGTTGTAGGTGGATCATCAGTGTTAGAGCTAAAATTAGCATGTTAAAGTGATTTTCATGCTTCCAGGGGCCCAAAACACAAGATTTATGGAATGGTTAAAAGTGCATGAAAATGGCCAATTTACTCACTCTGAGTTCTCAAAAAGGGTATCTTCACCCCGGGAAGTTAATTAAATACCATTTGGAGGCATTTAATGTTCGAGCAAAAACGGCAGATTTTCGACAAAAGAGATAACACCCCCCCATTACGTCATGCTTCAGAAATGTGGAAAATGGTCCGTTTTCAAATGTTTTATTTTTGAACGTCAGTTCACATTTGTAGGTGGATCATCAGTGTTAGAGCTAAAATTAGCATGTTTAAAGTGATTTTCATGCTTCCAGGGGCTCGGGAAGTTAATTAAATACCATTTGGAGGCATTTAATGTTCGAGCAAAAACGGCTGATTTTCGACAAAAGAGATAACACCCCCCCATTACGCCATGCTTCAGAAATGTGGAAAATGGTCAGTTTTCAAATGTTTTATTTTTGAACGTCAGTTCACATTTGTAGGTGGATCATCAGTGTTAGAGCTAAAATTAGCATGTTTAAAGTGATTTTCATGTTTCCTGGGGCCCTTAACACAAGATTTATGGAATGGTTAAAAGTGCATGAAAACGGCCAATTTACTCACTCTGAGTTCTCAAAAAGGGTTTCTTCACCCCGGGAAGTTAATTAAATACCATTTGGAGGCATTTAATGTTCCAGCAAAAACGGCTGATTTTCGACAAAAGAGATAACACCCCCCCCATTACGTCATGCTTCAGAAATGTGGAAAATGGTCCGTTTTCAAATGTTTTATTTTTGAACGTCAGTTCATATTTGTAGGTGGATCATCAGTGTTAGAGCTAAAATTAGCATGTTTAAAGTGATTTTCATGCTTCCAGGGGCCCAAAACACAAGATTCATGGAATGGTTAAAAGTGCATGAAAATGGCCAATTTACTCACTCTGAGTTCTCAAAAAGGGTTTCTTCACCCCGGGAAGTTAATTAAATACCATTTGGAGGCATTTAATGTTCGAGCAAAAACGGCTGATTTTCGACAAAAGAGATAACACCCCCCCATTACGTCATGCTTCAGAAATGTGGAAAATGGTCCGTTTTCAAATGTTTTATTTTTGAACGTCAGTTCACATTTGTAGGTGGATCATCAGTGTTAGAGCTAAAATTAGCATGTTTAAAGTGATTTTCATGCTTCCAGGGGCCCAAAACACAAGATTTATGGAATGGTTAAAAGTGCATGAAAATGGCCAATTTACTCACTCTGAGTTCTTAAAAAGGGTATCTTCACCCCGGGAAGTTAATTAAATACCATTTGGAGGCATTTAATGTTCGAGCAAAAACGGCAGATTTTCGACAAAAGAGATAACACCCCCCCATTACGTCATGCTTCAGAAATGTGGAAAATGGTCCGTTTTCAAATGTTTTATTTTTGAACGTCAGTTCACATTTGTAGGTGGATCATCAGTGTTAGAGCTAAAATTAGCATGTTTAAAGTGATTTTCATGCTTCCAGGGGCTCGGGAAGTTAATTAAATACCATTTGGAGGCATTTAATGTTCGAGCAAAAACGGCTGATTTTCGACAAAAGAGATAACACCCCCCCATTACGCCATGCTTCAGAAATGTGGAAAATGGTCAGTTTTCAAATGTTTTATTTTTGAACGTCAGTTCACATTTGTAGGTGGATCATCAGTGTTAGAGCTAAAATTAGCATGTTTAAAGTGATTTTCATGTTTCCTGGGGCCCTTAACACAAGATTTATGGAATGGTTAAAAGTGCATGAAAACGGCCAATTTACTCACTCTGAGTTCTCAAAAAGGGTTTCTTCACCCCGGGAAGTTAATTAAATACCATTTGGAGGCATTTAATGTTCCAGCAAAAACGGCTGATTTTCGACAAAAGAGATAACACCCCCCCATTACGTCATGCTTCAGAAATGTGGAAAATGGTCCGTTTTCAAATGTTTTATTTTTGAACGTCAGTTCACATTTGTAGGTGGATCATCAGTGTTAGAGCTAAAATTAGCATGTTTAAAGTGATTTTCATGCTTCCAGGGGCCCAAAACACAAGATTTATGGAATGGTTAAAAGTGCATGAAAATGGCCAATTTACTCACTCTGAGTTCTCAAAAAGGGTTTCTTCACCCCGGGAAGTTAATTAAATACCATTTGGAGGCATTTAATGTTCGAGCAAAAACGGCTGATTTTCGACAAAAGAGATAACACCCCCCCATTACGTCATGCTTCAGAAATGTGGAAAATGGTCCGTTTTCAAATGTTTTATTTTTGAACGTCAGTTCACATTTGTAGGTGGATCATCAGTGTTAGAGCTAAAATTAGCATGTTTAAAGTGATTTTCATGCTTCCAGGGGCTCGGGAAGTTAATTAAATACCATTTGGAGGCATTTAATGTTCGAGCAAAAACGGCTGATTTTCGACAAAAGAGATAACACCCCCCCATTACGTCATGCTTCAGAAATGTGGAAAATGGTCCGTTTTCAAATGTTTTATTTTTGAACGTCAGTTCACATTTGTAGGTGGATCATCAGTGTTAGAGCTAAAATTAGCATGTTTAAAGTGATTTTCATGCTTCCAGGGGCCCAAAACACAAGATTTATGGAATGGTTAAAAGTGCATGAAAATGGCCAATTTACTCACTCTGAGTTCTCAAAAAGGGTTTCTTCACCCCGGGAAGTTAATTAAATACCATTTGGAGGCATTTAATGTTCGAGCAAAAACGGCTGATTTTCGACAAAAGAAATAACACCCCCCCATTACGTCATGCTTCAGAAATGTGGAAAATGGTCCGTTTTCAAATGTTTTATTTTTGAACGTCAGTTCACATTTGTAGGTGGATCATCAGTGTTAGAGCTAAAATTAGCATGTTTAAAGTGATTTTCATGCTTCCAGGGGCTCGGGAAGTTAATTAAATACCATTTGGAGGCATTTAATGTTCGAGCAAAAACGGCTGATTTTCGACAAAAGAGATAACACCCCCCCATTACGCCATGCTTCAGAAATGTGGAAAATGGTCCGTTTTCAAATGTTTTATTTTTGAACGTCAGTTCACATTTGTAGGTGGATCATCAGTGTTAGAGCTAAAATTAGCATGTTTAAAGTGATTTTCATGTTTCCTGGGGCCCTTAACACAAGATTTATGGAATGGTTAAAAGTGCATGAAAACGGCCAATTTACTCACTCTGAGTTCTCAAAAAGGGTTTCTTCACCCCGGGAAGTTAATTAAATACCATTTGGAGGCATTTAATGTTCCTGCAAAAACGGCTGATTTTCGACAAAAGAGATAACACCCCCCCATTACGTCATGCTTCAGAAATGTGGAAAATGGTCCGTTTTCAAATGTTTTGTTTTTGAACGTCAGTTCACATTTGTAGGTGGATCATCAGTGTTAGAGCTAAAATTAGCATGTTTAAAGTGATTTTCATGCTTCCAGGGGCTCGGGAAGTTAATTAAATACCATTTGGAGGCATTTAATGTTCGAGCAAAAACGGCTGATTTTCGACAAAAGAGATAACACCCCCCCATTACGTCATGCTTCAGAAATGTGGAAAATGGTCCGTTTTCAAATGTTTTATTTTTGAACGTCAGTTCACATTTGTAGGTGGATCATCAGTGTTAGAGCTAAAATTAGCATGTTTAAAGTGATTTTCATGCTTCCAGGGGCCCAAAACACAAGATTTATGGAATGGTTAAAAGTGCATGAAAATGGCCAATTTACTCACTCTGAGTTCTCAAAAAGGGTTTCTTCACCCAGGGAAGTTAATTAAATACCATTTGGAGGCATTTAATGTTCAAGCAAAAACGGCTGATTTTCGACAAAAGAGATAACACCCCCCCATTACGTCATGCTTCAGAAATGTGGAAAATGGTCCGTTTTCAAATGTTTTATTTTTGAACGTCAGTTCACATTTGTAGGTGGATCATCAGTGTTAGAGCTAAAATTAGCATGTTTAAAGTGATTTTCATGCTTCCAGGGGCCCAAAACACAAGATTTATGGAATGGTTAAAAGTGCATGAAAATGGCCAATTTACTCACTCTGAGTTCTCAAAAAGGGTTTCTTCACCCCGGGAAGTTAATTAAATACCATTTGGAGGCATTTAATGTTCCAGCAAAAACGGCTGAATTTCGACAAAAGAGATAACACCCCCCATTACGTCATGCTTCAGAAATGTGGAAAATGGTCCGTTTTCAAATGTTTTATTTTTGAACGTCAGTTCACATTTGTAGGTGGATCATCAGTGTTAGAGCTAAAATTAGCATGTTTAAAGTGATTTTCATGCTTCCAGGGGCTCGGGAAGTTAATTAAATACCATTTGGAGGCATTTAATGTTCGAGCAAAAACGGCTGATTTTCGACAAAAGAGATAACACCCCCCCATTACGTCATGCTTCAGAAATGTGGAAAATGGTCCGTTTTCAAATGTTTTATTTTTGAACGTCAGTTCACATTTGTAGGTGGATCATCAGTGTTAGAGCTAACATTAGCATGTTTAAAGTGATTTTCATGCTTCCAGGGGCTCGGGAAGTTAATTACATACCATTTGGAGGCATTTAATGTTCGAGCAAAAACGGCTGATTTTCGACAAAAGAGATAACACCCCCCCATTACGTCATGCTTCAGAAATGTGGAAAATGGTCCGTTTTCAAATGTTTTATTTTTGAACGTCAGTTCACATTTGTAGGTGGATCATCAGTGTTAGAGCTAAAATTAGCATGTTTAAAGTGATTTTCATGCTTCCAGGGGCTCGGGAAGTTAATTAAATACCATTTGGAGGCATTTAATGTTCGAGCAAAAACGGCTGATTTTCGACAAAAGAGATAACACCCCCCCATTACGTCATGCTTCAGAAATGTGGAAAATGGTCCATTTTCAAATGTTTTATTTTTGAACGTCAGTTCACATTTGTAGGTGGATCATCAGTGTTAGAGCTAAAATTAGCATGTTTAAAGTGATTTTCATGCTTCCAGGGGCTCGGGAAGTTAATTAAATACCATTTGGAGGCATTTAATGTTCGAGCAAAAACGGCTGATTTTCGACAAAAGAGATAACACCCCCCCATTACGTCATGCTTCAGAAATGTGGAAAATGGTCCGTTTTCAAATGTTTTATTTTTGAACGTCAGTTCACATTTGTAGGTGGATCATCAGTGTTAGAGCTAAAATTAGCATGTTTAAAGTGATTTTCATGCTTCCAGGGGCCCAAAACACAAGATTTATGGAATGGTTAAAAGTGCATGAAAATGGCCAATTTACTCACTCTGAGTTCTCAAAAAGGGTTTCTTCACCCAGGGAAGTTAATTAAATACCATTTGGAGGCATTTAATGTTCAAGCAAAAACGGCTGATTTTCGACAAAAGAGATAACACCCCCCCATTACGTCATGCTTCAGAAATGTGGAAAATGGTCCGTTTTCAAATGTTTTATTTTTGAACGTCAGTTCACATTTGTAGGTGGATCATCAGTGTTAGAGCTAAAATTAGCATGTTTAAAGTGATTTTCATGCTTCCAGGGGCCCAAAACACAAGATTTATGGAATGGTTAAAAGTGCATGAAAATGGCCAATTTACTCACTCTGAGTTCTCAAAAAGGGTTTCTTCACCCCGGGAAGTTAATTAAATACCATTTGGAGGCATTTAATGTTCGAGCAAAAACGGCTGATTTTCGACAAAAGAGATAACACCCCCCCATTACGTCATGCTTCAGAAATGTGGAAAATGGTCCGTTTTCAAATGTTTTATTTTTGAACGTCAGTTCACATTTGTAGGTGGATCATCAGTGTTAGGGCTAAAATTAGCATGTTTAAAGTGATTTTCATGCTTCCAGGGGCTCGGGAAGTTAATTAAATACCATTTGGAGGCATTTAATGTTCGAGCAAAAACGGCTGATTTTCGACAAAAGAGATAACACCCCCCCATTACGTCATGCTTCAGAAATGTGGAAAATGGTCCGTTTTCAAATGTTTTATTTTTGAACGTCAGTTCACATTTGTAGGTGGATCATCAGTGTTAGAGCTAAAATTAGCATGTTTAAAGTGATTTTCATGCTTCCAGGGGCTCGGGAAGTTAATTAAATACCATTTGGAGGCATTTAATGTTCGAGCAAAAACGGCTGATTTTCGACAAAAGAGATAACACCCCCCCATTACGTCATGCTTCAGAAATGTGGAAAATGGTCCGTTTTCAAATGTTTTATTTTTGAACGTCAGTTCACAGTTGTAGGTGGATCATCAGTGTTAGAGCTAAAATTAGCATGTTTAAAGTGATTTTCATGCTTCCAGGGGCCCAAAACACAAGATTTATGGAATGGTTAAAAGTGCATGAAAATGGCCAATTTACTCACTCTGAGTTCTCAAAAAGGGTATCTTCACCCCGGGAAGTTAATTAAATACCATTTGGAGGCATTTAATGTTCGAGCAAAAACGGCAGATTTTCGACAAAAGAGATAACACCCCCCCATTACGTCATGCTTCAGAAATGTGGAAAATGGTCCGTTTTCAAATGTTTTATTTTTGAACGTCAGTTCACATTTGTAGGTGGATCATCAGTGTTAGAGCTAAAATTAGCATGTTTAAAGTGATTTTCATGCTTCCAGGGGCTCGGGAAGTTAATTAAATACCATTTGGAGGCATTTAATGTTCGAGCAAAAACGGCTGATTTTCGACAAAAGAGATAACACCCCCCCATTACGCCATGCTTCAGAAATGTGGAAAATGGTCAGTTTTCAAATGTTTTATTTTTGAACGTCAGTTCACATTTGTAGGTGGATCATCAGTGTTAGAGCTAAAATTAGCATGTTTAAAGTGATTTTCATGTTTCCTGGGGCCCTTAACACAAGATTTATGGAATGGTTAAAAGTGCATGAAAACGGCCAATTTACTCACTCTGAGTTCTCAAAAAGGGTTTCTTCACCCCGGGAAGTTAATTAAATACCATTTGGAGGCATTTAATGTTCCAGCAAAAACGGCTGATTTTCGACAAAAGAGATAACACCCCCCCATTACGTCATGCTTCAGAAATGTGGAAAATGGTCCGTTTTCAAATGTTTTATTTTTGAACGTCAGTTCATATTTGTAGGTGGATCATCAGTGTTAGAGCTAAAATTAGCATGTTTAAAGTGATTTTCATGCTTCCAGGGGCCCAAAACACAAGATTCATGGAATGGTTAAAAGTGCATGAAAATGGCCAATTTACTCACTCTGAGTTCTCAAAAAGGGTTTCTTCACCCCGGGAAGTTAATTAAATACCATTTGGAGGCATTTAATGTTCGAGCAAAAACGGCTGATTTTCGACAAAAGAGATAACACCCCCCCCCATTACGTCATGCTTCAGAAATGTGGAAAATGGTCCGTTTTCAAATGTTTTGTTTTTGAACGTCAGTTCACATTTGTAGGTGGATCATCAGTGTTAGAGCTAAAATTAGCATGTTTAAAGTGATTTTCATGCTTCCAGGGGCTCGGGAAGTTAATTAAATACCATTTGGAGGCATTTAATGTTCGAGCAAAAATGGCTGATTTTCGACAAAAGAGATAACACCCCCCATTACGTCATGCTTCAGAAATGTGGAAAATGGTCCGTTTTCAAATGTTTTATTTTTGAACGTCAGTTCACATTTGTAGGTGGATCATCAGTGTTAGAGCTAAAATTAGCATGTTTAAAGTGATTTTCATGCTTCCAGGGGCTCGGGAAGTTAATTAAATACCATTTGGAGGCATTTAATGTTCGAGCAAAAACGTCTGATTTTCGACAAAAGAGATAACCCCCCCCATTACGTCATGCTTCAGAAATGTGGAAAATGGTCCGTTTTCAAATGTTTTATTTTTGAACGTCAGTTCACATTTGTAGGTGGATCATCAGTGTTAGAGCTAAAATTAGCATGTTTAAAGTGATTTTCATGCTTCCAGGGGCTCGGGAAGTTAATTAAATACCATTTGGAGGCATTTAATGTTCGAGCAAAAACGGCTGATTTTCGACAAAAGAGATAACACCCCCCCCATTACGTCATGCTTCAGAAATGTGGAAAATGGTCCGTTTTCAAATGTTTTATTTTTGAACGTCAGTTCACATTTGTAGGTGGATCATCGGTGTTAGAGCTAAAATTAGCATGTTTAAAGTGATTTTCATGCTTCCAGGGGCCCAAAACACAAGATTTATGGAATGGTTAAAAGTGCATGAAAATGGCCAATTTACTCACTCTGAGTTCTCAAAAAGGGTTTCTTCACCCCGGGAAGTTAATTAAATACCATTTGGAGGCATTTAATGTTCGAGCAAAAACGGCTGATTTTCGACAAAAGAGATAACACCCCCCCATTACGTCATGCTTCAGAAATGTGGAAAATGGTCCGTTTTCAAATGTTTTATTTTTGAACGTCAGTTCACATTTGTAGGTGGATCATCAGTGTTAGAGCTAAAATTAGCATGTTTAAAGTGATTTTCCTGCTTCCAGGGGCCCAAAACACAAGATTTATGGAATGGTTATAAGTGCATGAAAATGGCCAATTTACTCACTCTGAGTTCTCAAAAAGGGTTTCTTCACCCCGGGAAGTTAATTAAATACCATTTGGAGGCATTTAATGTTCGAGCAAAAACGGCTGATTTTCGACAAAAGAGATAACACCCCCCCATTACGTCATGCTTCAGAAATGTGGAAAATGGTCCGTTTTCAAATGTTTTATTTTTGAACGTCAGTTCACATTTGTAGGTGGATCATCAGTGTTAGAGCTAAAATTAGCATGTTTAAAGTGATTTTCATGCTTCCAGGGGCCCAAAACACAAGATTTATGGAATGGTTAAAAGTGCATGAAAATGGCCAATTTACTCACTCTGAGTTCTCAAAAAGGGTTTCTTCACCCCGGGAAGTTAATTAAATACCATTTGGAGGCATTTAATGTTCGAGCAAAAACGGCTGATTTTCGACAAAAGAGATAACACCCCCCCATTACGTCATGCTTCAGAAATGTGGAAAATGGTCCGTTTTCAAATGTTTTATTTTTGAACGTCAGTTCACATTTGTAGGTGGATCATCAGTGTTAGAGCTAAAATTAGCATGTTTAAAGTGATTTTCATGCTTCCAGGGGCTCGGGAAGTTAATTAAATACCATTTGGAGGCATTTAATGTTCGAGCAAAAACAGCTGATTTTCGACAAAAGAGATAACACCCCCCCATTACGTCATGCTTCAGAAATGTGGAAAATGGTCCGTTTTCAAATGTTTTATTTTTGAACGTCAGTTCACATTTGTAGGTGGATCATCAGTGTTAGAGCTAAAATTAGCATGTTTAAAGTGATTTTCATGCTTCCAGGGGCCCAAAACACAAGATTTATGGAATGGTTAAAAGTGCATGAAAATGGCCAATTTACTCACTCTGAGTTCTCAAAAAGGGTTTCTTCACCCCGGGAAGTAAATTAAATACCATTTGGAGGCATTTAATGTTCGAGCAAAAACGGCTGATTTTCGACAAAAGAGATAACACCCCCCATTACGTCATGCTTCAGAAATGTGGAAAATGGTCCGTTTTCAAATGTTTTATTTTTGAACGTCAGTTCACATTTGTAGGTGGATCATCAGTGTTAGAGCTAAAATTAGCATGTTTAAAGTGATTTTCATGCTTCCAGGGGCTCGGGAAGTTAATTAAATACCATTTGGAGGCATTTAATGTTCGAGCAAAAACGGCTGATTTTCGACAAAAGAGATAACACCCCCCCATTACGTCATGCTTCAGAAATGTGGAAAATGGTCCGTTTTCAAATGTTTTATTTTTGAACGTCAGTTCACATTTGTAGGTGGATCATCAGTGTTAGAGCTAAAATTAGCATGTTTAAAGTGATTTTCATCCTTCCATGGGCTCGGGAAGTTAATTAAATACCATTTGGAGGCATTTAATGTTCGAGCAAAAATGGCTGATTTTCGACAAAAGAGATAACACCCCCCCATTACGTCATGCTTCAGAAATGAGGAAAATGGTCCGTTTTCAAATGTTTTATTTTTGAACGTCAGTTCACATTTGTAGGTGGATCATCAGTGTTAGAGCTAAAATTAGCATGTTTAAAGTGATTTTCATGCTTCCAGGGGCTCGGGAAGTTAATTAAATACCATTTGGAGGCATTTAATGTTCGAGCAAAAACGGCTGATTTTCGACAAAAGAGATAACACCCCCCCCATTACGTCATGCTTCAGAAATGTGGAAAATGGTCCGTTTTCAAATGTTTTATTTTTGAACGTCAGTTCACATTTGTAGGTGGATCATCAGTGTTAGAGCTAAAATTAGCATGTTTAAAGTGATTTTCATGCTTCCAGGGGCTCGGGAAGTTAATGAAATACCATTTGGAGGCATTTAATGTTCGAGCAAAAACGGCTGATTTTCGACAAAAGAGATAACACCCCCCCCATTACGTCATGCTTCAGAAATGTGGAAAATGGTCCGTTTTCAAATGTTTTATTTTTGAACGTCAGTTCACATTTGTAGGTGGATCATCGGTATTAGAGCTAAAATTAGCATGTTTAAAGTGATTTTCATGCTTCCAGGGGCCCAAAACACAAGATTTATGGAATGGTTAAAAGTGCATGAAAATGGCCAATTTACTCACTCTGAGTTCTCAAAAAGGGTTTCTTCACCCCGGGAAGTTAATTAAATACCATTTGGAGGCATTTAATGTTCGAGCAAAAACGGCTGATTTTCGACAAAAGAGATAACACCCCCCCATTACGTCATGCTTCAGAAATGTGGAAAATGGTCCGTTTTCAAATGTTTTATTTTTGAACGTCAGTTCACATTTGTAGGTGGATCATCAGTGTTAGAGCTAAAATTAGCATGTTTAAAGTGATTTTCATGCTTCCAGGGGCCCAAAACACAAGATTTATGGAATGGTTAAAAGTGCATGAAAATGGCCAATTTACTCACTCGGAGTTCTCAAAAAGGGTTTCTTCACCCCGGGAAGTTAATTAAATACCATTTGGAGGCATTTAATGTTCGAGCAAAAACGGCTGATTTTCAACAAAAGAGATAACACCCCCCCATTACGTCATGCTTCAGAAATGTGGAAAATGGTCCTTTTTCAAATGTTTTATTTTTGAACGTCAGTTCACATTTGTAGGTGGATCATCAGTGTTAGAGCTAAAATTAGCATGTTTAAAGTGATTTTCATGCTTCCAGGGGCTCGGGAAATTAATTAAATACCATTTGGAGGCATTTAATGTTCGAGCAAAAACGGCTGATTTTCGACAAAAGAGATAACACCCCCCCATTACGTCATGCTTCAGAAATGTGGAAAATGGTCCGTTTTCAAATGTTTTATTTTTGAACGTCAGTTCACATTTGTAGGTGGATCATCAGTGTTAGAGCTAAAATTAGCATGTTTAAAGTGATTTTCATGCTTCCAGGGGCTCGGGAAGTTAATTAAATACCATTTGGAGGCATTTAATGTTCGAGCAAAAACGGCTGATTTTCGACAAAAGAGATAACACCCCCCCATTACGTCATGCTTCAGTAATGTGGAAAATGGTCCGTTTTCAAATGTTTTATTTTTGAACGTGAGTTCACATTTGTAGGTGGATCATCAGTGTTAGAGCTAAAATTAGCATGTTTAAAGTGATTTTCATGCTTCCAGGGGCTCGGGAAGTTAATTAAATACCATTTGGAGGCATTTAATGTTCGAGCAAAAACGGCTGATTTTCGACAAAAGAGATAACACCCCCCCATTACGTCATGCTTCAGAAATGTGGAAAATGGTCCGTTTTCAAATGTTTTATTTTTGAACGTCAGTTCACATTTGTAGGTGGATCATCAGTGTTAGAGCTAAAATTAGCATGTTTAAAGTGATTTTCATGCTTCCAGGGGCTCGGGAATTTAATTAAATACCATTTGCAGGCATTTAATGTTCGAGCAAAAACGGCTGATTTTCGACAAAAGAGATAACACCCCCCCATTACGTCATGCTTCAGAAATGTGGAAAATGGTCCGTTTTCAAATGTTTTATTTTTGAACGTCAGTTCACATTTGTAGGTGGATCATCAGTGTTAGAGCTAAAATTAGCATGTTTAAAGTGATTTTCATGCTTCCAGGGGCTCGGGAAGTTAATTAAATACCATTTGGAGGCATTTAATGTTCGAGCAAAAACGGCTGATTTTCGACAAAAGAGATAACACCCCCCCCCATTACGTCATGCTTCAGAAATGTGGAAAATGGTCCGTTTTCAAATGTTTTATTTTTGAACGTCAGTTCACATTTGTAGGTGGATCATCAGTGTTAGAGCTAAAATTAGCATGTTTAAAGTGATTTTCATGCTTCCAGGGCTCGGGAAGTTAATTAAATACCATTTGGAGGCATTTAATGTTCGAGCAAAAACGGCTGATTTTCGACAAAAGAGATAACACCCCCCCATTACGTCATGCTTCAGAAATGTGGAAAATGGTCCGTTTTCAAATGTTTTATTTTTGAACGTCAGTTCACATTTGTAGGTGGATCATCAGTGTTAGAGCTAAAATTAGCATGTTTAAAGTGATTTTCATGCTTCCAGGGGCCCAAAACACAAGATTTATGGAATGGTTAAAAGTTCATGAAAATGGCCAATTTACTCACTCTGAGTTCTCAAAAAGGGTTTCTTCACCCCGGGAAGTTAATTAAATACCATTTGGAGGCATTTAATGTTCGAGCAAAAACGGCTGATTTTCGACAAAAGAGATAACACCCCCCCATGACGTCATGCTTCAGAAATGTGGAAAATGATCCGTTTTCAAATGTTTTATTTTTGAATGTCAGTTCACATTTGTAGGTGGATCATCAGTGTTAGAGCTAAAATTAGCATGTTTAAAGTGATTTTCATGGATCATCAGTGTTAGAGCTAAAATTAGCATGTTTAAAGTGATTTTCATGCTTCCAGGGGCCCAAAACACAAGATTTATGGAATGGTTAAAAGTGCATGAAAATGGCCAATTTACTCACTCTGAGTTCTCAAAAGGGGTTTCTTCACCCCGGGAAGTTAATTAAATACCATTTGGAGGCATTTAATGTTCGAGCAAAAACGGCTGATTTTCGACAAAAGAGATAACACCCCCCCCATTACGTCATGCTTCAGAAATGTGGAAAATGGTCTGTTTTCAAATGTTTTATTTTTGAACGTCAGTTCACATTTGTAGGTGGATCATCAGTGTTAGAGCTAAAATTAGCCTGTTTAAAGTGATTTTCATGCTTTCAGGGGCTCGGGAAGTTAATTAAATACCATTTGGAGGCATTTAATGTTCGAGCAAAAACGGCTGATTTTCGACAAAAGAGATAACACCCCCCCATTACGTCATGCTTCAGAAATGTGGAAAATGGTCCGTTTTCAAATGTTTTATTTTTGAACGTCAGTTCACATTTGTAGGTGGATCATCAGTGTTAGAGCTAAAATTAGCATGTTTAAAGTGATTTTCATGCTTCCAGGGGCCCAAAACACAAGATTTATGGAATGGTTAAAAGTGCATGAAAATGGCCAATTTACTCACTCTGAGTTCTCAAAAAGGGTTTCTTCACCCCGGGAAGTTAATTAAATACCATTTGGAGGCATTTAATGTTCCAGCAAAAACGGCTGATTTTCGACAAAAGAGATAACACCCCCCCATTACGTCATGCTTCAGAAATGTGGAAAATGGTCCGTTTTCGAATGTTTTATTTTTGAACGTCAGTTCACATTTGTAGGTGGATCATCAGTGTTAGAGCTAAAATTAGCATGTTTAAAGTGATTTTCATGCTTCCAGGGGCTCGGGAAGTGAAATAAATACCATTTGGAGGCATTTAATGTTCGAGCAAAAACGGCTGATTTTCGACAAAAGAGATAACACCCCCCCATTACGTCATGCTTCAGAAATGTGGAAAATGGTCCGTTTTCAAATGTTTTATTTTTGAACGTCAGTTCACATTTGTAGGTGGATCATCAGTGTTAGAGCTAAAATTAGCATGTTTAAAGTGATTTTCATGCTTCCAGGGGCTTGGGAAGTTAATTAAATACCATTTGGAGGCATTTAATGTTCGAGCAAAAACAGCTGATTTTCGACAAAAGAGATAACACCCCCCCATTACGTCATGCTTCAGAAATGTGGAAAATGGTCCGTTTTCAAATGTTTTATTTTTGAACGTCAGTTCACATTTGTAGGTGGATCATCAGTGTTAGAGCTAAAATTAGCATGTTTAAAGTGATTTTCATGCTTCCAGGGGCCCAAAACACAAGATTTATGGAATGGTTAAAAGTGCATGAAAATGGCCAATTTACTCACTCGGAGTTCTCAAAAAGGGTTTCTTCACCCCGGGAAGTTAATTAAATACCATTTGGAGGCATTTAATGTTCGAGCAAAAACGGCTGATTTTCAACAAAAGAGATAACACCCCCCCATTACGTCATGCTTCAGAAATGTGGAAAATGGTCCTTTTTCAAATGTTTTATTTTTGAACGTCAGTTCACATTTGTAGGTGGATCATCAGTGTTAGAGCTAAAATTAGCATGTTTAAAGTGATTTTCATGCTTCCAGGGGCTCGGGAAATTAATTAAATACCATTTGGAGGCATTTAATGTTCGAGCAAAAACGGCTGATTTTCGACAAAAGAGATAACACCCCCCCATTACGTCATGCTTCAGAAATGTGGAAAATGGTCCGTTTTCAAATGTTTTATTTTTGAACGTCAGTTCACATTTGTAGGTGGATCATCAGTGTTAGAGCTAAAATTAGCATGTTTAAAGTGATTTTCATGCTTCCAGGGGCTCGGGAAGTTAATTAAATACCATTTGGAGGCATTTAATGTTCGAGCAAAAACGGCTGATTTTCGACAAAAGAGATAACACCCCCCCCATTACGTCATGCTTCAGAAATGTGGAAAATGGTCCGTTTTCAAATGTTTTATTTTTGAACGTCAGTTCACATTTGTAGGTGGATCATCGGTGTTAGAGCTAAAATTAGCATGTTTAAAGTGATTTTCATGCTTCCAGGGGCCCAAAACACAAGATTTATGGAATGGTTAAAAGTGCATGAAAATGGCCAATTTACTCACTCTGAGTTCTCAAAAAGGGTTTCTTCACCCCGGGAAGTTAATTAAATACCATTTGGAGGCATTTAATGTTCGAGCAAAAACGGCTGATTTTCGACAAAAGAGATAACACCCCCCCATTACGTCATGCTTCAGAAATGTGGAAAATGGTCCGTTTTCAAATGTTTTATTTTTGAACGTCAGTTCACATTTGTAGGTGGATCATCAGTGTTAGAGCTAAAATTAGCATGTTTAAAGTGATTTTCCTGCTTCCAGGGGCCCAAAACACAAGATTTATGGAATGGTTATAAGTGCATGAAAATGGCCAATTTACTCACTCTGAGTTCTCAAAAAGGGTTTCTTCACCCCGGGAAGTTAATTAAATACCATTTGGAGGCATTTAATGTTCGAGCAAAAACGGCTGATTTTCGACAAAAGAGATAACACCCCCCCATTACGTCATGCTTCAGAAATGTGGAAAATGGTCCGTTTTCAAATGTTTTATTTTTGAACGTCAGTTCACATTTGTAGGTGGATCATCAGTGTTAGAGCTAAAATTAGCATGTTTAAAGTGATTTTCATGCTTCCAGGGGCCCAAAACACAAGATTTATGGAATGGTTAAAAGTGCATGAAAATGGCCAATTTACTCACTCTGAGTTCTCAAAAAGGGTTTCTTCACCCCGGGAAGTTAATTAAATACCATTTGGAGGCATTTAATGTTCGAGCAAAAACGGCTGATTTTCGACAAAAGAGATAACACCCCCCCATTACGTCATGCTTCAGAAATGTGGAAAATGGTCCGTTTTCAAATGTTTTATTTTTGAACGTCAGTTCACATTTGTAGGTGGATCATCAGTGTTAGAGCTAAAATTAGCATGTTTAAAGTGATTTTCATGCTTCCAGGGGCTCGGGAAGTTAATTAAATACCATTTGGAGGCATTTAATGTTCGAGCAAAAACAGCTGATTTTCGACAAAAGAGATAACACCCCCCCATTACGTCATGCTTCAGAAATGTGGAAAATGGTCCGTTTTCAAATGTTTTATTTTTGAACGTCAGTTCACATTTGTAGGTGGATCATCAGTGTTAGAGCTAAAATTAGCATGTTTAAAGTGATTTTCATGCTTCCAGGGGCCCAAAACACAAGATTTATGGAATGGTTAAAAGTGCATGAAAATGGCCAATTTACTCACTCTGAGTTCTCAAAAAGGGTTTCTTCACCCCGGGAAGTAAATTAAATACCATTTGGAGGCATTTAATGTTCGAGCAAAAACGGCTGATTTTCGACAAAAGAGATAACACCCCCCATTACGTCATGCTTCAGAAATGTGGAAAATGGTCCGTTTTCAAATGTTTTATTTTTGAACGTCAGTTCACATTTGTAGGTGGATCATCAGTGTTAGAGCTAAAATTAGCATGTTTAAAGTGATTTTCATGCTTCCAGGGGCTCGGGAAGTTAATTAAATACCATTTGGAGGCATTTAATGTTCGAGCAAAAACGGCTGATTTTCGACAAAAGAGATAACACCCCCCCATTACGTCATGCTTCAGAAATGTGGAAAATGGTCCGTTTTCAAATGTTTTATTTTTGAACGTCAGTTCACATTTGTAGGTGGATCATCAGTGTTAGAGCTAAAATTAGCATGTTTAAAGTGATTTTCATGCTTCCAGGGGCTCGGGAAGTTAATTAAATACCATTTGGAGGCATTTAATGTTCGAGCAAAAACAGCTGATTTTCGACAAAAGAGATAACACCCCCCCATTACGTCATGCTTCAGAAATGTGGAAAATGGTCCGTTTTCAAATGTTTTATTTTTGAACGTCAGTTCACATTTGTAGGTGGATCATCAGTGTTAGAGCTAAAATTAGCATGTTTAAAGTGATTTTCATGCTTCCAGGGGCCCAAAACACAAGATTTATGGAATGGTTAAAAGTGCATGAAAATGGCCAATTTACTCACTCTGAGTTCTCAAAAAGGGTTTCTTCACCCCGGGAAGTAAATTAAATACCATTTGGAGGCATTTAATGTTCGAGCAAAAACGGCTGATTTTCGACAAAAGAGATAACACCCCCCATTACGTCATGCTTCAGAAATGTGGAAAATGGTCCGTTTTCAAATGTTTTATTTTTGAACGTCAGTTCACATTTGTAGGTGGATCATCAGTGTTAGAGCTAAAATTAGCATGTTTAAAGTGATTTTCATGCTTCCAGGGGCTCGGGAAGTTAATTAAATACCATTTGGAGGCATTTAATGTTCGAGCAAAAACGGCTGATTTTCGACAAAAGAGATAACACCCCCCCATTACGTCATGCTTCAGAAATGTGGAAAATGGTCCGTTTTCAAATGTTTTATTTTTGAACGTCAGTTCACATTTGTAGGTGGATCATCAGTGTTAGAGCTAAAATTAGCATGTTTAAAGTGATTTTCATCCTTCCATGGGCTCGGGAAGTTAATTAAATACCATTTGGAGGCATTTAATGTTCGAGCAAAAACGGCTGATTTTCGACAAAAGAGATAACACCCCCCCATTACGTCATGCTTCAGAAATGAGGAAAATGGTCCGTTTTCAAATGTTTTATTTTTGAACGTCAGTTCACATTTGTAGGTGGATCATCAGTGTTAGAGCTAAAATTAGCATGTTTAAAGTGATTTTCATGCTTCCAGGGGCTCGGGAAGTTAATTAAATACCATTTGGAGGCATTTAATGTTCGAGCAAAAACGGCTGATTTTCGACAAAAGAGATAACACCCCCCCCATTACGTCATGCTTCAGAAATGTGGAAAATGGTCCGTTTTCAAATGTTTTATTTTTGAACGTCAGTTCACATTTGTAGGTGGATCATCAGTGTTAGAGCTAAAATTAGCATGTTTAAAGTGATTTTCATGCTTCCAGGGGCTCGGGAAGTTAATGAAATGCCATTTGGAGGCATTTAATGTTCGAGCAAAAACGGCTGATTTTCGACAAAAGAGATAACACCCCCCCCATTACGTCATGCTTCAGAAATGTGGAAAATGGTCCGTTTTCAAATGTTTTATTTTTGAACGTCAGTTCACATTTGTAGGTGGATCATCGGTATTAGAGCTAAAATTAGCATGTTTAAAGTGATTTTCATGCTTCCAGGGGCCCAAAACACAAGATTTATGGAATGGTTAAAAGTGCATGAAAATGGCCAATTTACTCACTCTGAGTTCTCAAAAAGGGTTTCTTCACCCCGGGAAGTTAATTAAATACCATTTGGAGGCATTTAATGTTCGAGCAAAAACGGCTGATTTTCGACAAAAGAGATAACACCCCCCCATTACGTCATGCTTCAGAAATGTGGAAAATGGTCCGTTTTCAAATGTTTTATTTTTGAACGTCAGTTCACATTTGTAGGTGGATCATCAGTGTTAGAGCTAAAATTAGCATGTTTAAAGTGATTTTCATGCTTCCAGGGGCCCAAAACACAAGATTTATGGAATGGTTAAAAGTGCATGAAAATGGCCAATTTACTCACTCGGAGTTCTCAAAAAGGGTTTCTTCACCCCGGGAAGTTAATTAAATACCATTTGGAGGCATTTAATGTTCGAGCAAAAACGGCTGATTTTCAACAAAAGAGATAACACCCCCCCATTACGTCATGCTTCAGAAATGTGGAAAATGGTCCTTTTTCAAATGTTTTATTTTTGAACGTCAGTTCACATTTGTAGGTGGATCATCAGTGTTAGAGCTAAAATTAGCATGTTTAAAGTGATTTTCATGCTTCCAGGGGCTCGGGAAATTAATTAAATACCATTTGGAGGCATTTAATGTTCGAGCAAAAACGGCTGATTTTCGACAAAAGAGATAACACCCCCCCATTACGTCATGCTTCAGAAATGTGGAAAATGGTCCGTTTTCAAATGTTTTATTTTTGAACGTCAGTTCACATTTGTAGGTGGATCATCAGTGTTAGAGCTAAAATTAGCATGTTTAAAGTGATTTTCATGCTTCCAGGGGCTCGGGAAGTTAATTAAATACCATTTGGAGGCATTTAATGTTCGAGCAAAAACGGCTGATTTTCGACAAAAGAGATAACACCCCCCCATTACGTCATGCTTCAGTAATGTGGAAAATGGTCCGTTTTCAAATGTTTTATTTTTGAACGTGAGTTCACATTTGTAGGTGGATCATCAGTGTTAGAGCTAAAATTAGCATGTTTAAAGTGATTTTCATGCTTCCAGG
This sequence comes from Lissotriton vulgaris, assembly GCF_964263255.1. NCBI lineage: Eukaryota > Metazoa > Chordata > Amphibia > Caudata > Salamandridae > Lissotriton > Lissotriton vulgaris. The sequence continues at coordinate 203,858 of NW_028241039.1, read as the reverse complement.
GGCTCGGGAAGTTAATTAAATACCATTTGGAGGCATTTAATGTTCGAGCAAAAACGGCTGATTTTCGACAAAAGAGATAACACCCCCCCATTACGTCATGCTTCAGAAATGTGGAAAATGGTCCGTTTTCAAATGTTTTATTTTTGAACGTCAGTTCACATTTGTAGGTGGATCATCAGTGTTAGAGCTAAAATTAGCATGTTTAAAGTGATTTTCATGCTTCCAGGGGCTCGGGAATTTAATTAAATACCATTTGCAGGCATTTAATGTTCGAGCAAAAACGGCTGATTTTCGACAAAAGAGATAACACCCCCCCATTACGTCATGCTTCAGAAATGTGGAAAATGGTCCGTTTTCAAATGTTTTATTTTTGAACGTCAGTTCACATTTGTAGGTGGATCATCAGTGTTAGAGCTAAAATTAGCATGTTTAAAGTGATTTTCATGCTTCCAGGGGCTCGGGAAGTTAATTAAATACCATTTGGAGGCATTTAATGTTCGAGCAAAAACGGCTGATTTTCGACAAAAGAGATAACACCCCCCCCCATTACGTCATGCTTCAGAAATGTGGAAAATGGTCCGTTTTCAAATGTTTTATTTTTGAACGTCAGTTCACATTTGTAGGTGGATCATCAGTGTTAGAGCTAAAATTAGCATGTTTAAAGTGATTTTCATGCTTCCAGGGCTCGGGAAGTTAATTAAATACCATTTGGAGGCATTTAATGTTCGAGCAAAAACGGCTGATTTTCGACAAAAGAGATAACACCCCCCCATTACGTCATGCTTCAGAAATGTGGAAAATGGTCCGTTTTCAAATGTTTTATTTTTGAACGTCAGTTCACATTTGTAGGTGGATCATCAGTGTTAGAGCTAAAATTAGCATGTTTAAAGTGATTTTCATGCTTCCAGGGGCCCAAAACACAAGATTTATGGAATGGTTAAAAGTTCATGAAAATGGCCAATTTACTCACTCTGAGTTCTCAAAAAGGGTTTCTTCACCCCGGGAAGTTAATTAAATACCATTTGGAGGCATTTAATGTTCGAGCAAAAACGGCTGATTTTCGACAAAAGAGATAACACCCCCCCATGACGTCATGCTTCAGAAATGTGGAAAATGATCCGTTTTCAAATGTTTTATTTTTGAATGTCAGTTCACATTTGTAGGTGGATCATCAGTGTTAGAGCTAAAATTAGCATGTTTAAAGTGATTTTCATGGATCATCAGTGTTAGAGCTAAAATTAGCATGTTTAATGTGATTTTCATGCTTCCAGGGGCCCAAAACACAAGATTTATGGGAATGGTTAAAAGTGCATGAAAATGGCCAATTTACTCACTCTGAGTTCTCAAAAGGGTTTCTTCACCCCTGGAAGTTAATTAAATACCATTTGGAGGCATTTAATGTTCGAGCAAAAACGGCTGATTTTCGACAAAAGAGATAACACCCCCCCCATTACGTCATGCTTCAGAAATGTGGAAAATGGTCTGTTTTCAAATGTTTTATTTTTGAACGTCAGTTCACATTTGTAGGTGGATCATCAGTGTTAGAGCTAAAATTAGCCTGTTTAAAGTGATTTTCATGCTTTCAGGGGCTCGGGAAGTTAATTAAATACCATTTGGAGGCATTTAATGTTCGAGCAAAAACGGCTGATTTTCGACAAAAGAGATAACACCCCCCCATTACGTCATGCTTCAGAAATGTGGAAAATGGTCCGTTTTTCAAATGTTTTATTTTTGAACGTCAGAGTTCACATTTGTAGGTGGATCATCAGTGTTAGAGCTAAAATTAGCATGTTTAAAGTGATTTTCATGCTTCCAGGGGCCCAAAACACAAGATTTATGGAATGGTTAAAAGTGCATGAAAATGGCCAATTTACTCACTCTGAGTTCTCAAAAAGGGTTTCTTCACCCCGGGAAGTTAATTAAATACCATTTGGAGGCATTTAATGTTCCAGCAAAAACGGCTGATTTTCGACAAAAGAGATAACACCCCCCCATTACGTCATGCTTCAGAAATGTGGAAAATGGTCCGTTTTCGAATGTTTTATTTTTGAACGTCAGTTCACATTTGTAGTGGGGATCATCAGTGTTAGAGCTAAAATTAGCATGTTTAAAGTGATTTTCATGCTTCCAGGGGCTCGGGAAGTGAAATAAATACCATTTGGAGGCATTTAATGTTCGAGCAAAAACGGCTGATTTTCGACAAAAGAGATAACACCCCCCCATTACGTCATGCTTCAGAAATGTGGAAAATGGTCCGTTTTCAAATTTTTATTTTGAAACGTCAGTTCACATTTGTAGTGGATCATCAGTGTTAGAGCTAAAATTAGCATGTTTAAAGTGATTTTCATGCTTCCAGGGGCTTGGGAAGTTAATTAAATACCATTTGGAGGCATTTAATGTTCGAGCAAAAACAGCTGATTTTCGACAAAAAGAGATAACACCCCCCAATACGTCATGCTTCAGAAATGTGGAAAATGGTCCGTTTTCAAATGTTTTATTTTGAACGTCAGTTCACATTTGTAGGTGGATCATCAGTGTTAGAGCTAAAATTAGCATGTTTAAAGTGATTTCATGCTTCCAGGGGCCCAAAACACAAGATTTTATGGAATGGTTAAAAGTGCATGAAAATGGCCAATTTACTCACTCGGAGTTCTCAAAAGGGTTTCTTCACCCCAGGGAAGTTAATTAAATACCATTTGGAGGCATTTAATGTTCGAGCAAAAACGGCTGATTTTTCAACAAAAGAGATAACACCCCCCATTACGTCATGCTTCAGAAATGTGGAAAATGGTCCTTTTTCAAATTGTTTTATTTTTGAACGTCAGTTCACATTGTAGGTGGATCATCAGTGTTAGAGCTAAAATTAGCATGTTTAAAGTGATTTTCATGCTTCCAGGGGCTCGGGAAATTAATTAAATACATTTGGTAGGCATTTAATGTTCGAGCAAAAACGGCTGATTTTCGACAAAAGAGATAACACCCCCCCCATTACGTCATGCTTCAGAAATGTGGAAAATTGTCCGTTTTCAAATGTTTTATTTTTGAACGTCAGTTCACATTTGTAGGTGGATCATCAGTGTTAGGCTAAAATTAGCATGTTTAAAGTGATTTTCATGCTTCCAGGGGCTCGGGGAAGTTAATTAAATACCATTTGGAGGCATTTAATGTTCGAGCAAAACGGCTGATTTTCGACAAAAGAGATAACACCCCCCCCATTACGTCATGCTTCAGAAATGTGGAAAATGGTCCGTTTTCAAATGTTTTATTTTTGAACGTCAGTTCACAATTTGTAGGTGGATCATCGGTGTTAGAGCTAAAATTAGCATGTTTAAAGTATTTTCAAGCTTCCAGGGGCCCAAAACACAAGATTTATGGAATGGTTAAAAGTGCATGAAAATGGCCAATTTACTCACTCTGATTTCTCAAAAAGGGTTTCTTCACCCCGGGAAGTTAATTAAATAACCATTTGGAGGCATTTAATGTTCGTGCAAAAACGGCTGATTTTCGACAAAAGAGATAACACCCCCATACGTCATGCTTCAGAAATGTGGAAAATGGTCCGTTTTCAAATGTTTTATTTTTTGAACGTCAGTTTCACATTTGTAGGTGGATCATCAGTGTTAGAGCTAAAATTAGCATGTTTAAAGTGATTTTCCTGCTTCCAGGGGCCCAAAACACAAGATTTATGGAATGGTTATAAGTGGCATGAAAAATGGCCAATTTACTCACTCTGAGTTCTCAAAAAGGGTTTCTTCACCCCGGGATGGTTATTAAATACCATTTGGAGGCATTTAATGTTCGAGCAAAAACGGCTGATTTTCGACAAAAGAGATAACACCCCCCCATTACGTCATGCTTCAGAAATGTGGAAAATGGTCCGTTTTCAAATGTTTTATTTTTGAACGTCAGTTCACATTTGTAGGTGGATCATCAGTGTTAGAGCTAAAATTAGCATGTTTAAAGTGATTTTCATGCTTCCAGGGGCCCAAAACACAAGATTTATGGAATGGTTAAAAGTGCATGAAAATGGCCAATTTACTCACTCTGAGTTCTCAAAAAGGGTTTCTTCACCCCGGGAAGTTAATTAAATACCATTTGGAGGCATTTAATGTTCGAGCAAAAACGGCTGATTTTCGACAAAAGAGATAACACCCCCCCATTACGTCATGCTTCAGAAATGTGGAAAATGGTCCGTTTTCAAATGTTTTATTTTTGAACGTCAGTTCACATTTGTAGGTGGATCATCAGTGTTAGAGCTAAAATTAGCATGTTTAAAGTGATTTTCATGCTTCCAGGGGCTCGGGAAGTTAATTAAATACCATTTGGAGGCATTTAATGTTCGAGCAAAAACAGCTGATTTTCGACAAAAGAGATAACACCCCCCCATTACGTCATGCTTCAGAAATGTGGAAAATGGTCCGTTTTCAAATGTTTTATTTTTGAACGTCAGTTCACATTTGTAGGTGGATCATCAGTGTTAGAGCTAAAATTAGCATGTTTAAAGTGATTTTCATGCTTCCAGGGGCCCAAAACACAAGATTTATGGAATGGTTAAAAGTGCATGAAAATGGCCAATTTACTCACTCTGAGTTCTCAAAAAGGGTTTCTTCACCCCGGGAAGTAAATTAAATACCATTTGGAGGCATTTAATGTTCGAGCAAAAACGGCTGATTTTCGACAAAAGAGATAACACCCCCCATTACGTCATGCTTCAGAAATGTGGAAAATGGTCCGTTTTCAAATGTTTTATTTTTGAACGTCAGTTCACATTTGTAGGTGGATCATCAGTGTTAGAGCTAAAATTAGCATGTTTAAAGTGATTTTCATGCTTCCAGGGGCTCGTGAAGTTAATTAAATACCATTTGGAGGCATTTAATGTTCGAGCAAAAACGGCTGATTTTCGACAAAAGAGATAACACCCCCCCATTACGTCATGCTTCAGAAATGTGGAAAATGGTCCGTTTTCAAATGTTTTATTTTTGAACGTCAGTTCACATTTGTAGGTGGATCATCAGTGTTAGAGCTAAAATTAGCATGTTTAAAGTGATTTTCATCCTTCCATGGGCTCGGGAAGTTAATTAAATACCATTTGGAGGCATTTAATGTTCGAGCAAAAACGGCTGATTTTCGACAAAAGAGATAACACCCCCCCATTACGTCATGCTTCAGAAATGAGGAAAATGGTCCGTTTTCAAATGTTTTATTTTTGAACGTCAGTTCACATTTGTAGGTGGATCATCAGTGTTAGAGCTAAAATTAGCATGTTTAAAGTGATTTTCATGCTTCCAGGGGCTCGGGAAGTTAATTAAATACCATTTGGAGGCATTTAATGTTCGAGCAAAAACGGCTGATTTTCGACAAAAGAGATAACACCCCCCCCATTACGTCATGCTTCAGAAATGTGGAAAATGGTCCGTTTTCAAATGTTTTATTTTTGAACGTCAGTTCACATTTGTAGGTGGATCATCAGTGTTAGAGCTAAAATTAGCATGTTTAAAGTGATTTTCATGCTTCCAGGGGCTCGGGAAGTTAATGAAATACCATTTGGAGGCATTTAATGTTCGAGCAAAAACGGCTGATTTTCGACAAAAGAGATAACACCCCCCCCATTACGTCATGCTTCAGAAATGTGGAAAATGGTCCGTTTTCAAATGTTTTATTTTTGAACGTCAGTTCACATTTGTAGGTGGATCATCGGTATTAGAGCTAAAATTAGCATGTTTAAAGTGATTTTCATGCTTCCAGGGGCCCAAAACACAAGATTTATGGAATGGTTAAAAGTGCATGAAAATGGCCAATTTACTCACTCTGAGTTCTCAAAAAGGGTTTCTTCACCCCGGGAAGTTAATTAAATACCATTTGTAGGCATTTAATGTTCGAGCAAAAACGGCTGATTTTCGACAAAAGAGATAACACCCCCCCATTACGTCATGCTTCAGAAATGTGGAAAATGGTCCGTTTTCAAATGTTTTATTTTTGAACGTCAGTTCACATTTGTAGGTGGATCATCAGTGTTAGAGCTAAAATTAGCATGTTTAAAGTGATTTTCATGCTTCCAGGGGCCCAAAACACAAGATTTATGGAATGGTTAAAAGTGCATGAAAATGGCCAATTTACTCACTCGGAGTTCTCAAAAAGGGTTTCTTCACCCCGGGAAGTTAATTAAATACCATTTGGAGGCATTTAATGTTCGAGCAAAAACGGCTGATTTTCAACAAAAGAGATAACACCCCCCCATTACGTCATGCTTCAGAAATGTGGAAAATGGTCCTTTTTCAAATGTTTTATTTTTGAACGTCAGTTCACATTTGTAGGTGGATCATCAGTGTTAGAGCTAAAATTAGCATGTTTAAAGTGATTTTCATGCTTCCAGGGGCTCGGGAAATTAATTAAATACCATTTGGAGGCATTTAATGTTCGAGCAAAAACGGCTGATTTTCGACAAAAGAGATAACACCCCCCCATTACGTCATGCTTCAGAAATGTGGAAAATGGTCCGTTTTCAAATGTTTTATTTTTGAACGTCAGTTCACATTTGTAGGTGGATCATCAGTGTTAGAGCTAAAATTAGCATGTTTAAAGTGATTTTCATGCTTCCAGGGGCTCGGGAAGTTAATTAAATACCATTTGGAGGCATTTAATGTTCGAGCAAAAACGGCTGATTTTCGACAAAAGAGATAACACCCCCCCATTACGTCATGCTTCAGTAATGTGGAAAATGGTCCGTTTTCAAATGTTTTATTTTTGAACGTGAGTTCACATTTGTAGGTGGATCATCAGTGTTAGAGCTAAAATTAGCATGTTTAAAGTGATTTTCATGCTTCCAGGGGCTCGGGAAGTTAATTAAATACCATTTGGAGGCATTTAATGTTCGAGCAAAAACGGCTGATTTTCGACAAAAGAGATAACACCCCCCCATTACGTCATGCTTCAGAAATGTGGAAAATGGTCCGTTTTCAAATGTTTTATTTTTGAACGTCAGTTCACATTTGTAGGTGGATCATCAGTGTTAGAGCTAAAATTAGCATGTTTAAAGTGATTTTCATGCTTCCAGGGGCTCGGGAATTTAATTAAATACCATTTGCAGGCATTTAATGTTCGAGCAAAAACGGCTGATTTTCGACAAAAGAGATAACACCCCCCCATTACGTCATGCTTCAGAAATGTGGAAAATGGTCCGTTTTCAAATGTTTTATTTTTGAACGTCAGTTCACATTTGTAGGTGGATCATCAGTGTTAGAGCTAAAATTAGCATGTTTAAAGTGATTTTCATGCTTCCAGGGGCTCGGGAAGTTAATTAAATACCATTTGGAGGCATTTAATGTTCGAGCAAAAACGGCTGATTTTCGACAAAAGAGATAACACCCCCCCCCATTACGTCATGCTTCAGAAATGTGGAAAATGGTCCGTTTTCAAATGTTTTATTTTTGAACGTCAGTTCACATTTGTAGGTGGATCATCAGTGTTAGAGCTAAAATTAGCATGTTTAAAGTGATTTTCATGCTTCCAGGGCTCGGGAAGTTAATTAAATACCATTTGGAGGCATTTAATGTTCGAGCAAAAACGGCTGATTTTCGACAAAAGAGATAACACCCCCCCATTACGTCATGCTTCAGAAATGTGGAAAATGGTCCGTTTTCAAATGTTTTATTTTTGAACGTCAGTTCACATTTGTAGGTGGATCATCAGTGTTAGAGCTAAAATTAGCATGTTTAAAGTGATTTTCATGCTTCCAGGGGCCCAAAACACAAGATTTATGGAATGGTTAAAAGTTCATGAAAATGGCCAATTTACTCACTCTGAGTTCTCAAAAAGGGTTTCTTCACCCCGGGAAGTTAATTAAATACCATTTGGAGGCATTTAATGTTCGAGCAAAAACGGCTGATTTTCGACAAAAGAGATAACACCCCCCCATGACGTCATGCTTCAGAAATGTGGAAAATGATCCGTTTTCAAATGTTTTATTTTTGAATGTCAGTTCACATTTGTAGGTGGATCATCAGTGTTAGAGCTAAAATTAGCATGTTTAAAGTGATTTTCATGGATCATCAGTGTTAGAGCTAAAATTAGCATGTTTAAAGTGATTTTCATGCTTCCAGGGGCCCAAAACACAAGATTTATGGAATGGTTAAAAGTGCATGAAAATGGCCAATTTACTCACTCTGAGTTCTCAAAAGGGGTTTCTTCACCCCGGGAAGTTAATTAAATACCATTTGGAGGCATTTAATGTTCGAGCAAAAACGGCTGATTTTCGACAAAAGAGATAACACCCCCCCCATTACGTCATGCTTCAGAAATGTGGAAAATGGTCTGTTTTCAAATGTTTTATTTTTGAACGTCAGTTCACATTTGTAGGTGGATCATCAGTGTTAGAGCTAAAATTAGCCTGTTTAAAGTGATTTTCATGCTTTCAGGGGCTCGGGAAGTTAATTAAATACCATTTGGAGGCATTTAATGTTCGAGCAAAAACGGCTGATTTTCGACAAAAGAGATAACACCCCCCCATTACGTCATGCTTCAGAAATGTGGAAAATGGTCCGTTTTCAAATGTTTTATTTTTGAACGTCAGTTCACATTTGTAGGTGGATCATCAGTGTTAGAGCTAAAATTAGCATGTTTAAAGTGATTTTCATGCTTCCAGGGGCCCAAAACACAAGATTTATGGAATGGTTAAAAGTGCATGAAAATGGCCAATTTACTCACTCTGAGTTCTCAAAAAGGGTTTCTTCACCCCGGGAAGTTAATTAAATACCATTTGGAGGCATTTAATGTTCCAGCAAAAACGGCTGATTTTCGACAAAAGAGATAACACCCCCCCATTACGTCATGCTTCAGAAATGTGGAAAATGGTCCGTTTTCGAATGTTTTATTTTTGAACGTCAGTTCACATTTGTAGGTGGATCATCAGTGTTAGAGCTAAAATTAGCTTGTTTAAAGTGATTTTCATGCTTCCAGGGGCTCGGGAAGTGAAATAAATACCATTTGGAGGCATTTAATGTTCGAGCAAAAACGGCTGATTTTCGACAAAAGAGATAACACCCCCCCATTACGTCATGCTTCAGAAATGTGGAAAATGGTCCGTTTTCAAATGTTTTATTTTTGAACGTCAGTTCACATTTGTAGGTGGATCATCAGTGTTAGAGCTAAAATTAGCATGTTTAAAGTGATTTTCATGCTTCCAGGGGCTTGGGAAGTTAATTAAATACCATTTGGAGGCATTTAATGTTCGAGCAAAAACAGCTGATTTTCGACAAAAGAGATAACACCCCCCCATTACGTCATGCTTCAGAAATGTGGAAAATGGTCCGTTTTCAAATGTTTTATTTTTGAACGTCAGTTCACATTTGTAGGTGGATCATCAGTGTTAGAGCTAAAATTAGCATGTTTAAAGTGATTTTCATGCTTCCAGGGGCCCAAAACACAAGATTTATGGAATGGTTAAAAGTGCATGAAAATGGCCAATTTACTCACTCGGAGTTCTCAAAAAGGGTTTCTTCACCCCGGGAAGTTAATTAAATACCATTTGGAGGCATTTAATGTTCGAGCAAAAACGGCTGATTTTCAACAAAAGAGATAACACCCCCCCATTACGTCATGCTTCAGAAATGTGGAAAATGGTCCTTTTTCAAATGTTTTATTTTTGAACGTCAGTTCACATTTGTAGGTGGATCATCAGTGTTAGAGCTAAAATTAGCATGTTTAAAGTGATTTTCATGCTTCCAGGGGCTCGGGAAATTAATTAAATACCATTTGGAGGCATTTAATGTTCGAGCAAAAACGGCTGATTTTCGACAAAAGAGATAACACCCCCCCATTACGTCATGCTTCAGAAATGTGGAAAATGGTCCGTTTTCAAATGTTTTATTTTTGAACGTCAGTTCACATTTGTAGGTGGATCATCAGTGTTAGAGCTAAAATTAGCATGTTTAAAGTGATTTTCATGCTTCCAGGGGCTCGGGAAGTTAATTAAATACCATTTGGAGGCATTTAATGTTCGAGCAAAAAGGCTGATTTTCGACAAAAGAGATAACACCCCCCCATTACGTCATGCTTCAGTAATGTGAAAAATGGTCCGTTTTCAAATGTTTTATTTTTGAACGTGAGTTCACATTTGTAGGTGGATCATCAGTGTTAGAGCTAAAATTAGCATGTTTAAAGTGATTTTCATGCTTCCAGGGGCTCGGGAAGTTAATTAAATACCATTTGGAGGCATTTAATGTTCGAGCAAAAACGGCTGATTTTCGACAAAAGAGATAACACCCCCCCATTACGTCATGCTTCAGAAATGTGGAAAATGGTCCGTTTTCAAATGTTTTATTTTTGAACGTCAGTTCACATTTGTAGGTGGATCATCAGTGTTAGAGCTAAAATTAGCATGTTTAAAGTGATTTTCATGCTTCCAGGGGCTCGGGAATTTAATTAAATACCATTTGGAGGCATTTAATGTTCGAGCAAAAACGGCTGATTTTCGACAAAAGAGATAACACCCCCCCATTACGTCATGCTTCAGAAATGTGGAAAATGGTCCGTTTTCAAATGTTTTATTTTTGAACGTCAGTTCACATTTGTAGGTGGATCATCAGTGTTAGAGCTAAAATTAGCATGTTTAAAGTGATTTTCATGCTTCCAGGGGCTCGGGAAGTTAATTAAATACCATTTGGAGGCATTTAATGTTCGAGCAAAAACGGCTGATTTTCGACAAAAGAGATAACACCCCCCCCCATTACGTCATGCTTCAGAAATGTGGAAAATGATCCGTTTTCAAATGTTTTATTTTTGAACGTCAGTTCACATTTGTAGGTGGATCATCAGTGTTAGAGCTAAAATTAGCATGTTTAAAGTGATTTTCATGCTTCCAGGGGCTCGGGAAGTTAATTAAATACCATTTGGAGGCATTTAATGTTCGAGCAAAAACGGCTGATTTTCGACAAAAGAGATAACACCCCCCCATTACGTCATGCTTCAGAAATGTGGAAAATGGTCCGTTTTCAAATGTTTTATTTTTGAACGTCAGTTCACATTTGTAGGTGGATCATCAGTGTTAGAGCTAAAATTAGCATGTTTAAAGTGATTTTCATGCTTCCAGGGGCCCAAAACACAAGATTTATGGAATGGTTAAAAGTGCATGAAAATGGCCAATTTACTTACTCTGAGTTCTCAAAAAGGGTTTCTTCACCCCGGGAAGTTAATTAAATACCATTTGGAGGCATTTAATGTTCGAGCAAAAACGGCTGATTTTCGACAAAAGAGATAACACCCCCCCATGACGTCATGCTTCAGAAATGTGGAAAATGGTCCGTTTTCAAATGTTTTATTTTTGAATGTCAGTTCACATTTGTAGGTGGATCATCAGTGTTAGAGCTAAAATTAGCATGTTTAAAGTGATTTTCATGCTTCCAGGGGCCCAAAACACAAGATTTATGGAATGGTTAAAAGTGGATGAAAATGGCCAATTTACTCACTCTGAGTTCTCAAAAAGGGTTTCTTCACCCCGGGAAGTTAATTAAATACCATTTGGAGGCATTTAATGTTCGAGCCAAAACGGCTGATTTTCGACAAAAGAGATAACACCCCCCCATTACGTCATGCTTCAGAAATGTGGAAAATGGTCCATTTTCAAATGTTTTATTTTTGAATGTCAGTTCACATTTGTAGGTGGATCATCAGTGTTAGAGCTAAAATTAGCATGTTTAAAGTGATTTTCATGCTTCCAGGGGCCCAAAACACAAGATTTATGGAATGGTTAAAAGTGGATGAAAATGGCCAATTTACTCACTCTGAGTTCTCAAAAAGGGTTTCTTCACCCCGGGAAGTTAATTAAATACCATTTGGAGGCATTTAATGTTCGAGCAAAAACGGCTGATTTTCGACAAAAGAGATAACACCCCCCCATTACGCCATGCTTCAGAAATGTGGAAAATGGTCCGTTTTCAAATGTTTTATTTTTGAACGTCAGTTCACATTTGTAGGTGGATCATCAGTGTTAGAGCTAAAATTAGCATGTTTAAAGTGATTTTCATGCTTCCAGGGGCCCAAAACACAAGATTTATGGAATGGTTAAAAGTGCATGAAAATGGCCAATTTACTCACTCTGAGTTCTCAAAAGGGGTTTCTTCACCCCGGGAAGTTAATTAAATACCATTTGGAGGCATTTAATGTTCGAGCAAAAACGGCTGATTTTCGACAAAAGAGATAACACCCCCCCCATTACGTCATGCTTCAGAAATGTGGAAAATGGTCCGTTTTCATATGTTTTATTTTTGAACGTCAGTTCACATTTGTAGGTGGATCATCAGTGTTAGAGCTAAAATTAGCCTGTTTAAAGTGATTTTCATGCTTTCAGGGGCTCGGGAAGTTAATTAAATACCATTTGGAGGCATTTAATGTTCGAGCAAAAACGGCTGATTTTCGACAAAAGAGATAACACCCCCCCATTACGTCATGCTTCAGAAATGTGGAAAATGGTCCGTTTTCAAATGTTTTATTTTTGAACGTCAGTTCACATTTGTAGGTGGATCATCAGTGTTAGAGCTAAAATTAGCATGTTTAAAGTGATTTTCATGCTTCCAGGGGCCCAAAACACAAGATTTATGGAATGGTTAAAAGTGCATGAAAATGGCCAATTTACTCACTCTGAGTTCTCAAAAAGGGTTTCTTCACCCCGGGAAGTTAATTAAATACCATTTGGAGGCATTTAATGTTCCAGCAAAAACGGCTGATTTTCGACAAAAGAGATAACACCCCCCCATTACGTCATGCTTCAGAAATGTGGAAAATGGTCCGTTTTCGAATGTTTTATTTTTGAACGTCAGTTCACATTTGTAGGTGGATCATCAGTGTTAGAGCTAAAATTAGCATGTTTAAAGTGATTTTCATGCTTCCAGGGGCTCGGGAAGTTAATTAAATACCATTTGGAGGCATTTAATGTTCGAGCAAAAACGGCTGATTTTCGACAAAAGAGATAACACCCCCCCATTACGTCATGCTTCAGAAATGTGGAAAATGGTCCGTTTTCAAATGTTTTATTTTTGAACGTCAGTTCACATTTGTAGGTGGATCATCAGTGTTAGAGCTAAAATTAGCATGTTTAAAGTGATTTTCATGCTTCCAGGGGCCCAAAACACAAGATTTATGGAATGGTTAAAAGTGCATGAAAATGGCCAATTTACTCACTCTGAGTTCTCAAAAAGGGTTTCTTCACCCCGGGAAGTTAATTAAATACCATTTGGAGGCATTTAATGTTCGAGCAAAAACGGCTGATTTTCGACAAAAGAGATAACACCCCCCCATTACGTCATGCTTCAGAAATGTGGAAAATGGTCCGTTTTCAAATGTTTTATTTTTGAACGTCAGTTCACATTTGTAGGTGGATCATCAGTGTTAGAGCTAAAATTAGCATGTTTAAAGTGATTTTCATGCTTCCAGGGACCCAAAACACAAGATTTATGGAATGGTTAAAAGTGCATGAAAATGGCCAATTTACTCACTCTGAGTTCTCAAAAAGGGTTTAATCACCCCGGGAAGTTAATTAAATACCATTTGGAGGCATTTAATGTTCGAGCAAAAACGGCTGATTTTCGACAAAAGAGATAACACCCCCCCATTACGTCATGCTTCAGAAATGTGGAAAATGGTCCGTTTTCAAATGTTTTATTTTTGAACGTCAGTTCACATTTGTAGGTGGATCATCAGTGTTAGAGCTAAAATTAGCATGTTTAAAGTGATTTTCATGCTTCCAGGGGCTCGGGAAGTGAAATAAATACCATTTGGAGGCATTTAATGTTCGAGCAAAAACGGCTGATTTTCGACAAAAGAGATAACACCCCCCCATTACGTCATGCTTCAGAAATGTGGAAAATGGTCCGTTTTCAAATGTTTTATTTTTGAACGTCAGTTCACATTTGTAGGTGGATCATCAGTGTTAGAGCTAAAATTAGCATGTTTAAAGTGATTTTCATGCTTCCAGGGGCTCGGGAAGTGAAATAAATACCATTTGGAGGCATTTAATGTTCGAGCAAAAACGGCTGATTTTCGACAAAAGAGATAACACCCCCCCATTACGTCATGCTTCAGAAATGTGGAAAATGGTCCGTTTTCAAATGTTTTATTTTTGAACGTCAGTTCACATTTGTAGGTGGATCATCAGTGTTAGAGCTAAAATTAGCATGTTTAAAGTGATTTTCATGCTTCCAGGGGCCCAAAACACAAGATTTATGGAATGGTTAAAAGTGCATGAAAATGGCCAATTTACTCACTCTGAGTTCTCAAAAAGGGTTTCTTCACCCCGGGAAGTAAATTAAATACCATTTGGAGGCATTTAATGTTCGAGCAAAAACGGCTGATTTTCGACAAAAGAGATAACACCCCCCATTACGTCATGCTTCAGAAATGTGGAAAATGGTCCGTTTTCAAATGTTTTATTTTTGAACGTCAGTTCACATTTGTAGGTGGATCATCAGTGTTAGAGCTAAAATTAGCATGTTTAAAGTGATTTTCATGCTTCCAGGGGCTCGGGAAGTTAATTAAATACCATTTGGAGGCATTTAATGTTCGAGCAAAAACGGCTGATTTTCGACAAAAGAGATAACACCCCCCCCATTACGTCATGCTTCAGAAATGTGGAAAATGGTCCGTTTTCAAATGTTTTATTTTTGAACGTCAGTTCACATTTGTAGGTGGATCATCAGTGTTAGAGCTAAAATTAGCATGTTTAAAGTGATTTTCATGCTTCCAGGGGCCCAAAACACAAGATTTATGGAATGTTTAAAAGTGCATGAAAATGGCCAATTTACTCACTCTGAGTTCTCAAAAAGGATTTCTTCACCCCGGGAAGTTAATTATATACCATTTGGAGGCATTTAATATTCGAGCAAAAACGGCTGATTTTCGACAAAAGAGATAACACCCCCCCCATTACGTCATGCTTCAGAAATGTGGAAAATGGTCCGTTTTCAAATGTTTTATTTTTGAACGTCAGTTCACATTTGTAGGTGGATCATCAGTGTTAGAGGTAAAATTAGCATGTTTAAAGTGATTTTCATGCTTCCAGGGGCCCAAAACACAAGATTTATGGAATGGTTAAAAGTGCATGAAAATGGCCAATTTACTCACTCTGAGTTCTCAAAAAGGGTTTCTTCACCCCGGGAAGTTAATTAAATACCATTTGGAGGCATTTAATGTTCGAGCAAAAACGGCTGATTTTTGACAAAGGAGATAACACCCCCCCATTACGTCATGCTTCAGAAATGTGGAAAATGGTCCGTTTTCAAATGTTTTATTTTTGAACGTCAGTTCACATTTGTAGGTGGATCATCAGTGTTAGAGCTAAAATTAGCATGTTTAAAGTGATTTTCATGCTTCCAGGGGCTCGGGAAGTGAAATAAATACCATTTGGAGGCATTTAATGTTCGAGCAAAAACGGCTGATTTTCGACAAAAGAGATAACACCCCCCCATTACGTCATGCTTCAGAAATGTGGAAAATGGTCCGTTTTCAAATGTTTTATTTTTGAACGTCAGTTCACATTTGTAGGTGGATCATCAGTGTTAGAGCTAAAATTAGCATGTTTAAAGTGATTTTCATGCTTCCAGGGGCCCAAAACACAAGATTTATGGAATGGTTAAAAGTGCATGAAAATGGCCAATTTACTCACTCTGAGTTCTCAAAAAGGGTTTCTTCACCCCGGGAAGTAAATTAAATACCATTTGGAGGCATTTAATGTTCGAGCAAAAACGGCTGATTTCGACAAAAGAGATAACACCCCCCATTACGTCATGCTTCAGAAATGTGGAAAATGGTCCGTTTTCAAATGTTTTATTTTTGAACGTCAGTTCACATTTGTAGGTGGATCATCAGTGTTAGAGCTAAAATTAGCATGTTTAAAGTGATTTTCATGCTTCCAGGGGCTCGGGAAGTTAATTAAATACCATTTGGAGGCATTTAATGTTCGAGCAAAAACGGCTGATTTTCGACAAAAGAGATAACATCCCCCCATTACGTCATGCTTCAGAAATGTGGAAAATGGTCCGTTTTCAAATGTTTTATTTTTGAACGTCAGTTCACATTTGTAGGTGGATCATCAGTGTTAGAGCTAAAATTAGCATGTTTAAAGTGATTTTCATGCTTCCAGGGGCCCAAAACACAAGATTTATGGAATGTTTAAAAGGGTGCAGAGCGGGAATATCGTCGTAAAAATATCGACTAACATTAATATCGCCGCAGAAATATCTACCAGAAGAAATATCGATGTCAAAAATATAGTTTGACCAGAATATCGACAGACAGGTAAGTAATATCGATAACATTAATATAGTTGTAATAAATATCATTTACAAAAACATAGTTTACAAAAATATCGTTTTTTAAATAAGTATAAGTCATTTAGTGTTTTTGATGAGTATTGGTTGTCAAAGTAGTATTTTTTTGTAGCATTTTATTAGTTAATAATGTATTTTATGTTGAATTTAGTGTTAATAGTTCCGTAGCGGGTTGTGGGTTTATCGGGGAGTAGGGTGGGAAGTAATTTAAATATAATAAAATAATTGATTAATTAATGTGTTAATTGAATATAAATAGTGTAATAAATAATAGTTAATTAATTTCAATTAGTTAATTGATTAATAATTATGTAAATTAATTATGTTAAATGTTTAATTAATTTTAGGTGTGTGTGCTGGAATTTTTAAGTGAAACTGTAGTGAAGTCATTACAATTTAATTGAATAATTATTTAATTAATGATTAATTAAATAAAAATAAAGATTTGTTAATTTGTAAACTAGTAAATACATTTAGTAATTTTTACCCCTACACTATCCAACGCTTTCCCTACTGTTGCACCCTCTGGAGTGGGAATAGTAATTTTTATCCCTACGCTATCCAACGCTTTCCCTACTGTTGCACCCTCTGGAGTGGGAATAGTAATTTTTACCCCTACGCTATCCAACGCTTTCCCTACTGTTGCACCCTCTGGAGTGGGAATAGTAATTTTTACCCGTACCCTATCCAACGCTTTCCCTACTGTTGCACCCTCTGGAATGGGAATAGTAATTTTTACCCCTACACTATCCAACGCTTTCCCTACTGTTGCACCCTTTGGAGTGGGAATAGTATTTTTTACCCCTACGCTATCCAACGCTTTCCCTACTGTTTCACCCTCTGGAGTGGGAATAATCATTATTACCCCTATGCTATCCAACGCTTTCCCTACTGTTGCACCCTCTGGAGTGGGAATAGTAATTTTTACCCCTACGCTATCCAACGCTTTCCCTACTGTTGCACCCTTTGGAGTGGGAATAGTAATTTTTACCCCTACGCTATCCAACGCTTTCCCTACTGTTGCACCCTCTGGAGTGGGAATAGTAATTTTTACCCCTTCGCTATCAAATGTTTTAACTAATAATATATTTTATATTTTAATTATATGTATGTATTATTGTTGTTATATAAAGTAATGTGTTAAATATATGTATATGTACAAATTTATTAAGTTTATAATGAAAAAGTGTAGTTAATTTGTTTTAAATAGTCAAAAAATAAAAGTAATGTAATGTATTTTGTTAATAGTACTTATATTTATTTATTATTTAATGTAATTTTAATTAATTTAAAAAGTCGATATTTTTTACATCTATATTTATTACAACGATATTTTTGAGTAGATATTTATGTACTTACCTGTTTAGGTATAGGGTGTCGATATTTTTGTTAACGATATTTTTACAACTATATTTTTGTCAACTATATTTTTGTAATCGATATTTCAACACCCTACCGTTTAAAAGTGCATGAAAATGGCCAATTTACTCACTCTGAGTTCTCAAAAAGGATTTCTTCACCCCGGGAAGTTAATTATATACCATTTGGAGGCATTTAATGTTCGAGCAAAAACGGCTGATTTTCGACAAAAGAGATAACACCCCCCCATTACGTCATGCTTCAGAAATGTGGAAAATGGTCCGTTTTCAAATGTTTTATTTTTGAACGTCAGTTCACATTTGTAGGTGGATCATCAGTGTTAGAGCTAAAATTAGCATGTTTAAAGTGATTTTCATGCTTCCAGGGGCCCAAAACACAAGATTTATGGAATGGTTAAAAGTGCATGAAAATGGCCAATTTACTCACTCTGAGTTCTCAAAAAGGGTTTCTTCACCCCGGGAAGTTAATTAAATACCATTTGGAGGCATTTAATGTTCGAGCAAAAACGGCTGATTTTCGACAAAAGAGATAACACCCCCCCATTACGTCATGCTTCAGAAATGTGGAAAATGGTCCGTTTTCAAATGTTTTATTTTTGAACGTCAGTTCACATTTGTAGGTGGATCATCAGTGTTAGAGCTAAAATTAGCATGTTTAAAGTGATTTTCATGCTTCCAGGGGCTCGGGAAGTGAAATAAATACCATTTGGAGGCATTTAATGTTCGAGCAAAAACGGCTGATTTTCGACAAAAGAGATAACACCCCCCCATTACGTCATGCTTCAGAAATGTGGAAAATGGTCCGTTTTCAAATGTTTTATTTTTGAACGTCAGTTCACATTTGTAGGTGGATCATCAGTGTTAGAGCTAAAATTAGCATGTTTAAAGTGATTTTCATGCTTCCAGGGGCCCAAAACACAAGATTTATGGAATGGTTAAAAGTGCATGAAAATGGCCAATTTACTCACTCTGAGTTCTCAAAAAGGGTTTCTTCACCCCGGGAAGTTAATTAAATACCATTTGGAGGCATTTAATGTTCCAGCAAAAACGGCTGATTTTCGACAAAAGAGATAACACTCCCCCCATTACGTCATGCTTCAGAAATGTGGAAAATGGTCCGTTTTCAAATGTTTTATTTTTGAACGTCAGCTCACATTTGTAGGTGGATCATCAGTGTTAGAGCTAAAATTAGCATGTTTAAAGTGATTTTCATGCTTCCAGGGGCCCAAAACACAAGATTTATGGAATGGTTAAAAGTGCATGAAAATGGCCAATTTACTCACTCTGAGTTCTCAAAAAGGGTTTCTTCACCCCGGGAAGTTAATTAAATACCATTTGGAGGCATTTAATGTTCGAGCAAAAACGGCTGCTTTTCGACAAAAGAGATAACACCCCCCCATTACGTCATGCTTCAGAAATGTGGAAAATGGTCCGTTTTCAAATGTTTTATTTTTGAACGTCAGTTCACATTTGTAGGTGGATCATCAGTGTTAGAGCTAAAATTAGCATGTTTAAAGTGATTTTCATGCTTCCAGGGGCTCGGGAAGTTAATTAAATACCATTTGGAGGCATTTAATGTTCGAGCAAAAACGGCTGATTTTCGACAAAAGAGATAACACCCCCCCCATTACGTCATGCTTCAGAAATGTGGAAAATGGTCCGTTTTCAAATGTTTTATTTTTGAACGTCAGTTCACATTTGTAGGTGGATCATCAGTGTTAGAGCTAAAATTAGCATGTTTAAAGTGATTTTCATGCTTCCAGGGGCTCGGGAAGTTAATTAAATACCATTTGGAGGCATTTAATGTTCGAGCAAAAACGGCTGATTTTTGACAAAAGAGATAACACCCCCCCATTACGTCATGCTTCAGAAATGTGGAAAATGGTCCGTTTTCAAATGTTTTATTTTTGAACGTCAGTTCACATTTGTAGGTGGATCATCAGTGTTAGAGCTAAAATTAGCATGTTTAAAGTGATTTTCATGCTTTCAGGGGCTCGGGAAGTTAATTAAATACCATTTGGAGGCATTTAATGTTCGAGCAAAAACGGCTGATTTTCGACAAAAGAGATAACACCCCCCCATTACGTCATGCTTCAGAAATGTGGAAAATGGTCCGTTTTCAAATGTTTTATTTTTGAACGTCAGTTCACATTTGTAGGTGGATCATCAGTGTTAGAGCTAAAATTAGCATGTTTAAAGTGATTTTCATGCTTCCAGGGGCCCAAAACACAAGATTTATGGAATGGTTAAAAGTGCATGAAAATGGCCAATTTACTCACTCTGAGTTCTCAAAAAGGGTTTCTTCACCCCGGGAAGTTAATTAAATACCATTTGGAGGCATTTAATGTTCCAGCAAAAATGGCTGATTTTCGACAAAAGAGATAACACCCCCCCATTACGTCATGCTTCAGAAATGTGGAAAATGGTCCGTTTTCGAATGTTTTATTTTTGAACGTCAGTTCACATTTGTAGGTGGATCATCAGTGTTAGAGCTAAAATTAGCATGTTTAAAGTGATTTTCATGCTTCCAGGGGCTCGGGAAGTTAATTAAATACCATTTGGAGGCATTTAATGTTCGAGCAAAAACGGCAGATTTTCGACAAAAGAGATAACACCCCCCCATTACGTCATGCTTCAGAAATGTGGAAAATGGTCCGTTTTCAAATGTTTTATTTTTGAACGTCAGTTCACATTTGTAGGTGGATCATCAGTGTTAGAGCTAAAATTAGCATGTTTAAAGTGATTTTCATGCTTCCAGGGGCCCAAAACACAAGATTTATGGAATGGTTAAAAGTGCATGAAAATGGCCAATTTACTCACTCTGAGTTCTCAAAAAGGGTTTCTTCACCCCGGGAAGTTAATTAAATACCATTTGGAGGCATTTAATGTTCGAGCAAAAACGGCTGATTTTCGACAAAAGAGATAACACCCCCCCATTACGTCATGCTTCAGAAATGTGGAAAATGGTCCGTTTTCAAATGTTTTATTTTTGAACGTCAGTTCACATTTGTAGGTGGATCATCAGTGTTAGAGCTAAAATTAGCATGTTTAAAGTGATTTTCATGCTTCCAGGGGCTCAGGAAGTTAATTAAATACCATTTGGAGGCATTTAATGTTCGAGCAAAAACGGCTGATTATCGACAAAAGAGATAACACCCCCCCATTACGTCATGCTTCAGAAATGTGGAAAATGGTCCGTTTTCAAATGTTTTATTTTTGAACGTCAGTTCACATTTGTAGGTGGATCATCAGTGTTAGAGCTAAAATTAGCATGTTTAAAGTGATTTTCATGCTTCCAGGGGCTCGGGAAGTTAATTAAATACCATTTGGAGGCATTTAATGTTCGAGCAAAAACGGCTGATTTTCGACAAAAGAGATAACACCCCCCCATTACGTCATGCTTCAGAAATGTGGAAAATGGTCCGTTTTCAAATGTTTTATTTTTGAACGTCAGTTCACATTTGTAGGTGGATCATCAGTGTTAGAGCTAAAATTAGCATGTTTAAAGTGATGTTCATGCTTCCAGGGGCTCGGGAAGTTAATTAAATACAATTTGGAGGCATTTAATGTTCGAGCAAAAACGGCTGATTTTCGACAAAAGAGATAACACCCCCCCATTACGTCATGCTTCAGAAATGTGGAAAATGGTCCGTTTTCAAATGTTTTATTTTTGAACGTCAGTTCACATTTGTAGGTGGATCATCAGTGTTAGAGCTAAAATTAGCATGTTTAAAGTGATTTTCATGCTTCCAGGGGCTCGGGAAGTGAAATAAATACCATTTGGAGGCATTTAATGTTCGAGCAAAAACGGCTGATTTTCGACAAAAGAGATAACACCCCCCCCATTACGTCATGCTTCAGAAATGTGGAAAATGGTCCGTTTTCAAATGTTTTTTTTTTGAACGTCAGTTCACATTTGTAGGTGGATCATCAGTGTTAGGTTACTCACTCTGAGTTCTCAAAAAGGGTTTCTTCACCCCGGGAAGTTAATTAAATACCATTTGAAGGCATTTAATGTTCCAGCAAAAATGGCTGATTTTCGACAAAAGAGATAACACCCCCCCATTACGTCATGCTTCAGAAATGTGGAAAATGGTCCGTTTTCAAATGTTTTATTTTTGAACGTCAGTTCACATTTGTAGGTGGATCATCAGTGTTAGAGCTAAAATTAGCATGTTTAAAGTGATTTTCATGCTTCCAGGGGCCCAAAACACAAGATTTATGGAATGGTTAAAAGTGCATGAAAATGGCCAATTTACTCACTCTGAGTTCTCAAAAAGGGTTTCTTCACCCCGGGAAGTTAATTAAATACCATTTGGAGGCATTTAATGTTCGAGCAAAAACGGCTGATTTTCGACAAAAGAGATAACACCCCCCCATTACGTCATGCTTCAGAAATGTGGAAAATGGTCCGTTTTCAAATGTTTTATTTTTGAACGTCAGTTCACATTTGTAGGTGGATCATCAGTGTTAGAGCTAAAATTAGCATGTTTAAAGTGATTTTCATGCTTCCAGGGGCCCAAAACACAAGATTTATGGAACGCTTAAAAGTGCATGAAAATGGCCAATTTACTCACTCTGAGTTCTCAAAAAGGGTTTCTTCACCCCGGGAAGTTAATTAAATACCATTTGGAGGCATTTAATGTTCCAGCAAAAACGGCTGATTTTCGACAAAAGAGATAACACCCCCCCATTACGTCATGCTTCAGAAATGTGGAAAATGGTCCGTTTTCAAATGTTTTATTTTTGAACGTCAGTTCACATTTGTAGGTGGATCATCAGTGTTAGAGCTAAAATTAGCATGTTTAAAGTGATTTTCATGCTTCCAGGGGCTCGGGAAGTTAATTAAATACCATTTGGAGGCATTTAATGTTCGAGCAAAAACAGCTGATTTTCGACAAAAGAGATAACACCCCCCCATTACGTCATGCTTCAGAAATGTGGAAAATGGTCCGTTTTCAAATGTTTTATTTTTGAACGTCAGTTCACATTTGAAGGTGGATCATCAGTGTTAGAGCTAAAATTAGCATGTTTAAAGTGATTTTCATGCTTCCAGGGGCTCGGGAAGTTAATTAAATACCATTTGGAGGCATTTAATGTTCGAGCAAAAACGGCTGATTTTCGACAAAAGAGATAACACCCCCCCATTACGTCATGCTTCAGAAATGTGGAAAATGGTCCGTTTTCAAATGTTTTATTTTTGAACGTCAGTTCACATTTGTAGGTGGATCATCAGTGTTAGAGCTAAAATTAGCATGTTAAAAGTGGTTTTCATGCTTCCAGGGGCTCGGGAAGTTAATTAAATACCATTTGGAGGCATTTAATTTTCGAGCAAAAACGGCTGATTTTCGACAAAAGAGATAACACCCCCCCATTACGTCATGCTTCAGAAATGTGGAAAATGGTCCGTTTTCAAATGTTTTATTTTTGAACGTCAGTTCACATTTGTAGGTGGATCATCAGTGATAGAGCTAAAATTAGCATGTTTAAAGTGATTTTCATGCTTCCAGGGGCCCAAAACACAAGATTTATGGAATGGTTAAAAGTGCATGAAAATGGCCAATTTACTCACTCTGAGTTCTCAAAAAGGGTTTCTTCACCCCGGGAAGTTAATTAAATACCATTTGGAGGCATTTAATGTTCGAGCAAAAACGGCTGATTTTCGACAAAAGAGATAACACCCCCCCATTACGTCATGCTTCAGAAATGTGGAAAATGGTCCGTTTTCAAATGTTTTATTTTTGAACGTCAGTTCACATTTGTAGGTGGATCATCAGTGTTAGAGCTAAAATTAGCATGTTTAAAGTGATTTTCATGCTTCCAGGGGCTCGGGAAGTTAATTAAATACCATTTGGAGGCATTTAATGTTCGAGCAAAAACGGCTGATTTTCGACAAAAGAGATAACACCCCCCCATTACGTCATGCTTCAGAAATGTGGAAAATGGTCCGTTTTCAAATGTTTTATTTTTGAACGTCAGTTCACATTTGTAGGTGGATCATCAGTGTTAGAGCTAAAATTAGCATGTTTAAAGTGATTTTCATGCTTCCAGGGGCTCGGGAAGTTAATTAAATACCATTTGGAGGCATTTAATGTTCGAGCAAAAACGGCTGATTTTCGACAAAAGAGATAACACCCCCCCATTACGTCATGCTTCAGAAATGTGGAAAATGGTCCGTTTTCAAATGTTTTATTTTTGAACGTCAGTTCACATTTGTAGGTGGATCATCAGTGTTAGAGCTAAAATTAGCATGTTTAAAGTGATTTTCATGCTTCCAGGGGCTCGGGAAGTGAAATAAATACCATTTGGAGGCATTTAATGTTCGAGCAAAAACGGCTGATTTTCAACAAAAGAGATAACACCCCCCCATTACGTCATGCTTCAGAAATGTAGACAATGGTCCGTTTTCAAATGTTTTATTTTTGAACGTCAGTTTACATTTGTAGGTGGATCATCAGTGTTAGAGCTAAAATTAGCATGTTTAAAGTGATTTTCATGCTTCCAGGGGCCCAAAACACAAGATTTATGGAATGGTTAAAAGTGCATGAAAATGGCCAATTTACTCACTCTGAGTTCTCAAAAAGGGTTTCTTCACCCCGGGAAGTTAATTAAATACCATTTGGAGGCATTTAATGTTCCAGCAAAAACGGCTGATTTTCGACAAAAGAGATAACACCCCCCCATTACGTCATGCTTCAGAAATGTGGAAAATGGTCCGTTTTCAAATGTTTTATTTTTGAACGTCAGTTCACATTTGTAGGTGGATCATCAGTGTTAGAGCTAAAATTAGCATGTTTAAAGTGATTTTCATGCTTCCAGGGGCTCAGGAAGTTAATTAAATACCATTTGGAGGCATTTAATGTTCGAGCAAAAACGGCTGATTTTCGACAAAAGAGATAACACCCCCCCATTACGTCATGCTTCAGAAATGTGGAAAAGGGTCCGTTTTCAAATGTTTTATTTTTGAACGTCAGTTCACATTTGTAGGTGGATCATCAGTGTTAGAGCTAAAATTAGCATGTTTAAAGTGATTTTCATGCTTCCAGGGGCTCGGGAAGTTAATTAAATACCATTTGGAGGCATTTAATGTTCGAGCAAAAACGGCTGATTTTCGACAAAAGAGATAACACCCCCCCATTACGTCATGCTTCAGAAATGTGGAAAATGGTCCGTTTTCAAATGTTTTATTTTTGAACGTCAGTTCACATTTGTAGGTGGATCATCAGTGTTAGAGCTAAAATTAGCATGTTTAAAGTGATTTTCATGCTTCCAGGGGCTCGGGAAGTTAATTAAATACAATTTGGAGGCATTTAATGTTCGAGCAAAAACGGCTGATTTTCGACAAAAGAGATAACACCCCCCCATTATGTCATGCTTGAGAAATGTGGAAAATGGTCCGTTTTCAAATGTTTTATTTTTGAACGTCAGTTCACATTTGTAGGTGGATCATCAGTGTTAGAGCTAAAATTAGCATGTTTAAAGTGATTTTCATGCTTCCAGGGGCTCGGGAAGTGAAATAAATACCATTTGGAGGCATTTAATGTTCGAGCAAAAACGGCTGATTTTCGACAAAAGAGATAACACCCCCCCATTACGTCATGCTTCAGAAATGTGGAAAATGGTCCATTTTCAAATGTTTTATTTTTGAACGTCAGTTCACATTTGTAGGTGGATCATCAGTGTTAGAGCTAAAATTAGCATGTTTAAAGTGATTTTCATGCTTCCAGGGGCCCAAAACACAAGATTTATGGAATGGTTAAAAGTGCATGAAAATGGCCAATTTACTCACTCTGAGTTCTCAAAAAGGGTTTCTTCACCCCGGGAAGTTAATTAAATACCATTTGGAGGCATTTAATGTTCCAGCAAAAACGGCTGATTTTCGACAAAAGAGATAACACCCCCCCATTACGTCATGCTTCAGAAATGTGGAAAATGGTCCGTTTTCAAATGTTTTATTTTTGAACGTCAGTTCACATTTGTAGGTGGATCATCAGTGTTAGAGCTAAAATTAGCATGTTTAAAGTGATTTTCATGCTTCCAGGGGCTCGGGAAGTGAAATAAATACCATTTGGAGGCATTTAATGTTCGAGCAAAAACGGCTGATTTTCAACAAAAGAGATAACACCCCCCCATTACGTCATGCTTCAGAAATGTAGACAATGGTCCGTTTTCAAATGTTTTATTTTTGAACGTCAGTTTACATTTGTAGGTGGATCATCAGTGTTAGAGCTAAAATTAGCATGTTTAAAGTGATTTTCATGCTTCCAGGGGCCCAAAACACAAGATTTATGGAATGGTTAAAAGTGCATGAAAATGGCCTATTTACTCACTCTGAGTTCTCAAAAAGGGTTTCTTCACTCCGGGAAGTTAATTAAATACCATTTGGAGGCATTTAATGTTCGAGCAAAAACGGCTGATTTTCGACAAAAGAGATAACACCCCCCCATTACGTCATGCTTCAGAAATGTGGAAAATGGTCCGTTTTCAAATGTTTTATTTTTGAACGTCAGTTCACATTTGTAGGTGGATCATCAGTGTTAGAGCTAAAATTAGCATGTTTAAAGTGATTTTCATGCTTCCAGGGGCCCAAAACACAAGATTTATGGAACGCTTAAAAGTGCATGAAAATGGCCAATTTACTCACTCTGAGTTCTCAAAAAGGGTTTCTTCACCCCGGGAAGTTAATTAAATACCATTTGGAGGCATTTAATGTTCCAGCAAAAACGGCAGATTTTCGACAAAAGAGATAACACCCCCCCCATTACGTCATGCTTCAGAAATGTGGAAAATGGTCCGTTTTCAAATGTTTTATTTTTGAACGTCAGTTCACATTTGTAGGTGGATCATCAGTGTTTGAGCTAAAATTAGCATGTTTAAAGTGATTTTCATGCTTCCAGGGGCTCGGGAAGTTAATTAAATACAATTTGGAGGCATTTAATGTTCGAGCAAAAACGGCTGATTTTCGACAAAAGAGATAACACCCCCCCATTATGTCATGCTTGAGAAATGTGGAAAATGGTCCGTTTTCAAATGTTTTATTTTTGAACGTCAGTTCACATTTGTAGGTGGATCATCAGTGTTAGAGCTAAAATTAGCATGTTTAAAGTGATTTTCATGCTTCCAGGGGCTCGGGAAGTGAAATAAATACCATTTGGAGGCATTTAATGTTCGAGCAAAAACGGCTGATTTTCGACAAAAGAGATAACACCCCCCCATTACGTCATGCTTCAGAAATGTGGAAAATGGTCCATTTTCAAATGTTTTATTTTTGAACGTCAGTTCACATTTGTAGGTGGATCATCAGTGTTAGAGCTAAAATTAGCATGTTTAAAGTGATTTTCATGCTTCCAGGGGCCCAAAACACAAGATTTATGGAATGGTTAAAAGTGCATGAAAATGGCCAATTTACTCACTCTGAGTTCTCAAAAAGGGTTTCTTCACCCCGGGAAGTTAATTAAATACCATTTGGAGGCATTTAATGTTCCAGCAAAAACGGCTGATTTTCGACAAAAGAGATAACACCCCCCCATTACGTCATGCTTCAGAAATGTGGAAAATGGTCCGTTTTCAAATGTTTTATTTTTGAACGTCAGTTCACATTTGTAGGTGGATCATCAGTGTTAGAGCTAAAATTAGCATGTTTAAAGTGATTTTCATGCTTCCAGGGGCTCGGGAAGTGAAATAAATACCATTTGGAGGCATTTAATGTTCGAGCAAAAACGGCTGATTTTCAACAAAAGAGATAACACCCCCCCATTACGTCATGCTTCAGAAATGTAGACAATGGTCCGTTTTCAAATGTTTTATTTTTGAACGTCAGTTTACATTTGTAGGTGGATCATCAGTGTTAGAGCTAAAATTAGCATGTTTAAAGTGATTTTCATGCTTCCAGGGGCCCAAAACACAAGATTTATGGAATGGTTAAAAGTGCATGAAAATGGCCAATTTACTCACTCTGAGTTCTCAAAAAGGGTTTCTTCACCCCGGGAAGTTAATTAAATACCATTTGGAGGCATTTAATGTTCCAGCAAAAACGGCTGATTTTCGACAAAAGAGATAACACCCCCCCATTACGTCATGCTTCAGAAATGTGGAAAATGGTCCGTTTTCAAATGTTTTATTTTTGAACGTCAGTTCACATTTGTAGGTGGATCATCAGTGTTAGAGCTAAAATTAGCATGTTTAAAGTGATTTTCATGCTTCCAGGGGCTCAGGAAGTTAATTAAATACCATTTGGAGGCATTTAATGTTCGAGCAAAAACGGCTGATTTTCGACAAAAGAGATAACACCCCCCCATTACGTCATGCGTCAGAAATGTGGAAAAGGGTCCGTTTTCAAATGTTTTATTTTTGAACGTCAGTTCACATTTGTAGGTGGATCATCAGTGTTAGAGCTAAAATTAGCATGTTTAAAGTGATTTTCATGCTTCCAGGGGCTCGGGAAGTTAATTAAATACCATTTGGAGGCATTTAATGTTCGAGCAAAAACGGCTGATTTTCGACAAAAGAGATAACACCCCCCCATTACGTCATGCTTCAGAAATGTGGAAAATGGTCCGTTTTCAAATGTTTTATTTTTGAACGTCAGTTCACATTTGTAGGTGGATCATCAGTGTTAGAGCTAAAATTAGCATGTTTAAAGTGATTTTCATGCTTCCAGGGGCTCGGGAAGTTAATTAAATACAATTTGGAGGCATTTAATGTTCGAGCAAAAACGGCTGATTTTCGACAAAAGAGATAACACCCCCCCATTATGTCATGCTTGAGAAATGTGGAAAATGGTCCGTTTTCAAATGTTTTATTTTTGAACGTCAGTTCACATTTGTAGGTGGATCATCAGTGTTAGAGCTAAAATTAGCATGTTTAAAGTGATTTTCATGCTTCCAGGGGCTCGGGAAGTGAAATAAATACCATTTGGAGGCATTTAATGTTCGAGCAAAAACGGCTGATTTTCGACAAAAGAGATAACACCCCCCCATTACGTCATGCTTCAGAAATGTGGAAAATGGTCCATTTTCAAATGTTTTATTTTTGAACGTCAGTTCACATTTGTAGGTGGATCATCAGTGTTAGAGCTAAAATTAGCATGTTTAAAGTGATTTTCATGCTTCCAGGGGCCCAAAACA
This sequence comes from Lissotriton vulgaris, assembly GCF_964263255.1. Classification (NCBI taxonomy): domain Eukaryota; kingdom Metazoa; phylum Chordata; class Amphibia; order Caudata; family Salamandridae; genus Lissotriton; species Lissotriton vulgaris. Next base: position 175,037 of record NW_028241039.1, on the reverse strand, counting down.
CAAGATTTATGGAATGGTTAAAAGTGCATGAAAATGGCCAATTTACTCACTCTGAGTTCTCAAAAAGGGTTTCTTCACCCCGGGAAGTTAATTAAATACCATTTGGAGGCATTTAATGTTCCAGCAAAAACGGCTGATTTTCGACAAAAGAGATAACACCCCCCCATTACGTCATGCTTCAGAAATGTGGAAAATGGTCCGTTTTCAAATGTTTTATTTTTGAACGTCAGTTCACATTTGTAGGTGGATCATCAGTGTTAGAGCTAAAATTAGCATGTTTAAAGTGATTTTCATGCTTCCAGGGGCTCGGGAAGTGAAATAAATACCATTTGGAGGCATTCAATGTTCGAGCAAAAACGGCTGATTTTCGACAAAAGAGATAACACCCCCCCCATTACGTCATGCTTCAGAAATGTGGAAAATGGTCCGTTTTCAAATGTTTTATTTTTGAACGTCAGTTCACATTTGTAGGTGGATCATCAGTGTTAGAGCTAAAATTAGCATGTTTAAAGTGATTTTCATGCTTCCAGGGGCCCAAAACACAAGATTTATGGAATGGTTAAAAGTGCATGAAAATGGCCAATTTACTCACTCTGAGTTCTCAAAAAGGGTTTCTTCACTCCGGGAAGTTAATTAAATACCATTTGGAGGCATTTAATGTTTGAGCAAAAACGGCTGATTTTCGACAAAAGAGATAACACCCCCCCATTACGTCATGCTTCAGAAATGTGGAAAATGGTCCGTTTTCAAATGTTTTATTTTTGAACGTCAGTTCACATTTGTAGGTGGATCATCAGTGTTAGAGCTAAAATTAGCATGTTTAAAGTGATTTTCATGCTTCCAGGGGCCCAAAACACAAGATTTATGGAACGCTTAAAAGTGCATGAAAATGGCCAATTTACTCACTCTGAGTTCTCAAAAAGGGTTTCTTCACCCCGGGAAGTTAATTAAATACCATTTGGAGGCATTTAATGTTCCAGCAAAAACGGCAGATTTTCGACAAAAGAGATAACACCCCCCCCATTACGTCATGCTTCAGAAATGTGGAAAATGGTCCGTTTTCAAATGTTTTATTTTTGAACGTCAGTTCACATTTGTAGGTGGATCATCAGTGTTTGAGCTAAAATTAGCATGTTTAAAGTGATTTTCATGCTTCCAGGGGCTCGGGAAGTTAATTAAATACCATTTGGAGGCATTTATTGTTCGAGAAAAAACGGCTGATTTTCGACAAAAGAGATAACACCCCCCCCATTACGTCATGCTTCAGAAATGTGGAAAATGGTCCGTTTTCAAATGTTTTATTTTTGAACGTCAGTTCACATTTGAAGGTGGATCATGAGTGTTAGAGCTAAAATTAGCATGTTTAAAGTGATTTTCATGCTTCCAGGGGCTCGGGAAGTTAATTAAATACCATTTGGAGGCATTTAATGTTCGAGCAAAAACGGCTGATTTTCGACAAAAGAGATAACACCCCCCCATTACGTCATGCTTCAGAAATGTGGAAAATGGTCCGTTTTCAAATGTTTTATTTTTGAACGTCAGTTCACATTTGTAGGTGGATCATCAGTGTTAGAGCTAAAATTAGCATGTTAAAAGTGGTTTTCATGCTTCCAGGGGCTCGGGAAGTTAATTAAATACCATTTGGAGGCATTTAATTTTCGAGCAAAAACGGCTGATTTTCGACAAAAGAGATAACACCCCCCCATTACGTCATGCTTCAGAAATGTGGAAAATGGTCCGTTTTCAAATGTTTAATTTTTGAACGTCAGTTCACATTTGTAGGTGGATCATCAGTGATAGAGCTAAAATTAGCATGTTTAAAGTGATTTTCATGCTTCCAGGGGCCCAAAACACAAGATTTACCATTTGGAGGCATTTAATGTTCGAGCAAAAACGGCTGATTTTCGACAAAAGAGATAACACCCCCCCATTACGTCATGCTTCAGAAATGTGGAAAATGGTCCGTTTTCAAATGTTTTATTTTTGAACGTCAGTTCACATTTGTAGGTGGATCATCAGTGTTAGAGCTAAAATTAGCATGTTTAAAGTGATTTTCATGCTTCCAGGGGCTCGGGAAGTGAAATAAATACCATTTGGAGGCATTCAATGTTCGAGCAAAAACGGCTGATTTTCGACAAAAGAGATAACACCCCCCCATTACGTCATGCTTCAGAAATGTGGAAAATGGTCCGTTTTCAAATGTTTTATTTTTGAACGTCAGTTCACATTTGTAGGTGGATCATCAGTGTTAGAGCTAAAATTAGCATGTTTAAAGTGATTTTCATGCTTCCAGGGGCCCAAAACACAAGATTTATGGAATGGTTAAAAGTGCATGAAAATGGCCAATTTACTCACTCTGAGTTCTCAAAAAGGGTTTCTTCACCCCGGGAAGTTAATTAAATACCATTTGGAGGCATTTAATGTTCGAGCAAAAACGGCTGATTTTCGACAAAAGAGATAACACCCCCCCATTACGTCATGCTTCAGAAATGTGGAAAATGGTCCGTTTTCAAATGTTTTATTTTTGAACGTCAGTTCACATTTGTAGGTGGATCATCAGTGTTAGAGCTAAAATTAGCATGTTTAAAGTGATTTTCATGCTTCCAGGGGCCCAAAACACAAGATTTATGGAACGCTTAAAAGTGCATGAAAATGGCCAATTTACTCACTCTGAGTTCTCAAAAAGGGTTTCTTCACCCCGGGAAGTTAATTAAATACCATTTGGAGGCATTTAATGTTCCAGCAAAAACGGCTGATTTTCGACAAAAGAGATAACACCCCCCCATTACGTCATGCTTCAGAAATGTGGAAAATGGTCCGTTTTCAAATGTTTTATTTTTGAACGTCAGTTCACATTTGTAGGTGGATCATCAGTGTTAGAGCTAAAATTAGCATGTTTAAAGTGATTTTCATGCTTCTAGGGGCTCGGGAAGTTAATTAAATACCATTTGGAGGCATTTAATGTTCGAGCAAAAACGGCTGATTTTCGACAAAAGAGATAACACCCCCCCATTACGTCATGCTTCAGAAATGTGGAAAATGGTCCGTTTTCAAATGTTTTATTTTTGAACGTCAGTTCACATTTGAAGGTGGATCATCAGTGTTAGAGCTAAAATTAGCATGTTTAAAGTGATTTTCATGCTTCCAGGGGCTCGGGAAGTTAATTAAATACCATTTGGAGGCATTTAATGTTCGAGCAAAAACGGCTGATTTTCGACAAAAGAGATAACACCCCCCCATTACGTCATGCTTCAGAAATGTGGAAAATGGTCCGTTTTCAAATGTTTTATTTTTGAACGTCAGTTCACATTTGTAGGTGGATCATCAGTGTTAGAGCTAAAATTAGCATGTTAAAAGTGGTTTTCATGCTTCCAGGGGCTCGGGAAGTTAATTAAATACCATTTGGAGGCATTTAATTTTCGAGCAAAAACGGCTGATTTTCGACAAAAGAGATAACACCCCCCCATTACGTCATGCTTCAGAAATGTGGAAAATGGTCCGTTTTCAAATGTTTTATTTTTGAACGTCAGTTCACATTTGTAGGTGGATCATCAGTGATAGAGCTAAAATTAGCATGTTTAAAGTGATTTTCATGCTTCCAGGGGCCCAAAACACAAGATTTATGGAATGGTTAAAAGTGCATGAAAATGGCCAATTTACTCACTCTGAGTTCTCGAAAAGGGTTTCTTCACCCCGGGAAGTTAATTAAATACCATTTGGAGGCATTTAATGTTCGAGCAAAAACGGCTGATTTTCGACAAAAGAGATAACACCCCCCCATTACGTCATGCTTCAGAAATGTGGAAAATGGTCCGTTTTCAAATGTTTTATTTTTGAACGTCAGTTCACATTTGTAGGTGGATCATCAGTGTTAGAGCTAAAATTAGCATGTTTAAAGTGATTTTCATGCTTCCAGGGGCTCGGGAAGTTAATTAAATACCATTTGGAGGCATTTAATGTTCGAGCAAAAACGGCTGATTTTCGACAAAAGAGATAACACCCCCCCATTACGTCATGCTTCAGAAATGTGGAAAATGGTCCGTTTTCAAATGTTTTATTTTTGAACGTCAGTTCACATTTGTAGGTGGATCATCAGTGTTAGAGCTAAAATTAGCATGTTTAAAGTGATTTTCATGCTTCCAGGGGCTCGGGAAGTTAATTAAATACCATTTGGAGGCATTTAATGTTCGAGCAAAAACGGCTGATTTTCGACAAAAGAGATAACACCCCCCCATTACGTCATGCTTCCGAAATGTGGAAAATGGTCCGTTTTCAAATGTTTTATTTTTGAACGTCAGTTCACATTTGTAGGTGGATCATCAGTGTTGGAGCTAAAATTAGCATGTTTAAAGTGATTTTCATGCTTCCAGGGGCTCGGGAAGTGAAGTAAATACCATTTGGAGGCATTTAATGTTCGAGCAAAAACGGCTGATTTTCAACAAAAGAGATAACACCCCCCCATTACGTCATGCTTCAGAAATGTAGACAATGGTCCGTTTTCAAATGTTTTATTTTTGAACGTCAGTTTACATTTGTAGGTGGATCATCAGTGTTAGAGCTAAAATTAGCATGTTTAAAGTGATTTTCATGCTTCCAGGGGCCCAAAACACAAGATTTATGGAATGGTTAAAAGTGCATGAAAATGGCCAATTTACTCACTCTGAGTTCTCAAAAAGGGTTTCTTCACCCCGGGAAGTTAATTAAATACCATTTGGAGGCATTTAATGTTCCAGCAAAAACGGCTGATTTTCGACAAAAGAGATAACACCCCCCCATTACGTCATGCTTCAGAAATGTGGAAAATGGTCCGTTTTCAAATGTTTTATTTTTGAACGTCAGTTCACATTTGTAGGTGGATCATCAGTGTTAGAGCTAAAATTAGCATGTTTAAAGTGATTTTCATGCTTCCAGGGGCTCAGGAAGTTAATTAAATACCATTTGGAGGCATTTAATGTTCGAGCAAAAACGGCTGATTTTCGACAAAAGAGATAACACCCCCCCATTACGTCATGCTTCAGAAATGTGGAAAAGGGTCCGTTTTCAAATGTTTTATTTTTGAACGTCAGTTCACATTTGTAGGTGGATCATCAGTGTTAGAGCTAAAATTAGCATGTTTAAAGTGATTTTCATGCTTCCAGGGGCTCGGGAAGTTAATTAAATACCATTTGGAGGCATTTAATGTTCGAGCAAAAACGGCTGATTTTCGACAAAAGAGATAACACCCCCCCATTACGTCATGCTTCAGAAATGTGGAAAATGGTCCGTTTTCAAATGTTTTATTTTTGAACGTCAGTTCACATTTGTAGGTGGATCATCAGTGTTAGAGCTAAAATTAGCATGTTTAAAGTGATTTTCATGCTTCCAGGGGCTCGGGAAGTTAATTAAATACAATTTGGAGGCATTTAATGTTCGAGCAAAAACGGCTGATTTTCGACAAAAGAGATAACACCCCCCCATTATGTCATGCTTCAGAAATGTGGAAAATGGTCCGTTTTCAAATGTTTTATTTTTGAACGTCAGTTCACATTTGTAGGTGGATCATCAGTGTTAGAGCTAAAATTAGCATGTTTAAAGTGATTTTCATGCTTCCAGGGGCTCGGGAAGTGAAATAAATACCATTTGGAGGCATTTAATGTTCGAGCAAAAACGGCTGATTTTCGACAAAAGAGATAACACCCCCCCATTACGTCATGCTTCAGAAATGTGGAAAATGGTCCATTTTCAAATGTTTTATTTTTGAACGTCAGTTCACATTTGTAGGTGGATCATCAGTGTTAGAGCTAAAATTAGCATGTTTAAAGTGATTTTCATGCTTCCAGGGGCCCAAAACACAAGATTTATGGAATGGTTAAAAGTGCATGAAAATGGCCAATTTACTCACTCTGAGTTCTCAAAAAGGGTTTCTTCACCCCGGGAAGTTAATTAAATACCATTTGGAGGCATTTAATGTTCCAGCAAAAACGGCTGATTTTCGACAAAAGAGATAACACCCCCCCATTACGTCATGCTTCAGAAATGTGGAAAATGGTCCGTTTTCAAATGTTTTATTTTTGAACGTCAGTTCACATTTGTAGGTGGATCATCAGTGTTAGAGCTAAAATTAGCATGTTTAAAGTGATTTTCATGCTTCCAGGGGCTCGGGAAGTGAAATAAATACCATTTGGAGGCATTCAATGTTCGAGCAAAAACGGCTGATTTTCGACAAAAGAGATAACACCCCCCCCATTACGTCATGCTTCAGAAATGTGGAAAATGGTCCGTTTTCAAATGTTTTATTTTTGAACGTCAGTTCACATTTGTAGGTGGATCATCAGTGTTAGAGCTTAAATTAGCATGTTTAAAGTGATTTTCATGCTTCCAGGGGCCCAAAACACAAGATTTATGGAATGGTTAAAAGTGCATGAAAATGGCCAATTTACTCACTCTGAGTTCTCAAAAAGGGTTTCTTCACCCCGGGAAGTTAATTAAATACCATTTGGAGGCATTTAATGTTCGAGCAAAAACGGCTGATTTTCGACAAAAGAGATAACACCCCCCCATTACGTCATGCTTCAGAAATGTGGAAAATGGTCCGTTTTCAAATGTTTTATTTTTGAACGTCAGTTCACATTTGTAGGTGGATCATCAGTGTTAGAGCTAAAATTAGCATGTTTAAAGTGATTTTCATGCTTCCAGGGGCCCAAAACACAAGATTTATGGAACGCTTAAAAGTGCATGAAAATGGCCAATTTACTCACTCTGAGTTCTCAAAAAGGGTTTCTTCACCCCGGGAAGTTAATTAAATACCATTTGGAGGCATTTAATGTTCCAGCAAAAACGGCAGATTTTCGACAAAAGAGATAACACCCCCCCCATTACGTCATGCTTCAGAAATGTGGAAAATGGTCCGTTTTCAAATGTTTTATTTTTGAACGTCAGTTCACATTTGTAGGTGGATCATCAGTGTTTGAGCTAAAATTAGCATGTTTAAAGTGATTTTCATGCTTCCAGGGGCTCGGGAAGTTAATTAAATACCATTTGGAGGCATTTAATGTTCGAGCAAAAACGGCTGATTTTCGACAAAAGAGATAACACCCCCCCCATTACGTCATGCTTCAGAAATGTGGAAAATGGTCCGTTTTCAAATGTTTTATTTTTGAACGTCAGTTCACATTTGAAGGTGGATCATCAGTGTTAGAGCTAAAATTAGCATGTTTAAAGTGATTTTCATGCTTCCAGGGGCTCGGGAAGTTAATTAAATACCATTTGGAGGCATTTAATATTCGAGCAAAAACGGCTGATTTTCGACAAAAGAGATAACACCCCCCCATTACGTCATGCTTCAGAAATGTGGAAAATGGTCCGTTTTCAAATGTTTTATTTTTGAACGTCAGTTCACATTTGTAGGTGGATCATCAGTGTTAGAGCTAAAATTAGCATGTTAAAAGTGGTTTTCATGCTTCCAGGGGCTCGGGAAGTTAATTAAATACCATTTGGAGGCATTTAATTTTCGAGCAAAAATGGCTGATTTTCGACAAAAGAGATAACACCCCCCCATTACGTCATGCTTCAGAAATGTGGAAAATGGTCCGTTTTCAAATGTTTAATTTTTGAACGTCAGTTCACATTTGTAGGTGGATCATCAGTGATAGAGCTAAAATTAGCATGTTTAAAGTGATTTTCATGCTTCCAGGGGCCCAAAACACAAGATTTATGGAATGGTTAAAAGTGCATGAAAATGGCCAATTTACTCACTCTGAGTTCTCAAAAAGGATTTCTTCACCCCGGGAAGTTAATTAAATACCATTTGGAGGCATTTAATGTTCCAGCAAAAACGGCTGATTTTCGACAAAAGAGATAACACCCCCCCATTACGTCATGCTTCAGAAATGTGGAAAATGGTCCGTTTTCAAATGTTTTCTTTTTGAACGTCAGTTCACATTTGTAGGTGGATCATCAGTGTTAGAGCTAAAATTAGCATGTTTAAAGTGATGTTCATGCTTCCAGGGGCTCGGGAAGTTAATTAAATACCATTTGGAGGCATTTAATGTTCGAGCAAAAACGGCTGATTTTCGACAAAAGAGATAACACCCCCCCCCATTACGTCATGCTTCAGAAATGTGGAAAATGGTCCGTTTTCAAATGTTTTATTTTTGAACGTCAGTTCACATTTGTAGGTGGATCATCAGTGTTAGAGCTAAAATTAGCATGTTTAAAGTGATTTTCATGCTTCCAGGGGCTCGGGAAGTTAATTAAATACCATTTGGAGGCATTTAATGTTCGAGCAAAAACGGCTGATTTTCGACAAAAGAGATAACACCCCCCCCATTACGTCATGCTTCAGAAATGTGGAAAATGGTCCGTTTTCAAATGTTTTATTTTTGAACGTCAGTTCACATTTGTAGGTGGATCATCAGTGTTGGAGCTAAAATTAGCATGTTTAAAGTGATTTTCATGCTTCCAGGGGCTCGGGAAGTGAAATAAATACCATTTGGAGGCATTTAATGTTCGAGCAAAAACGGCTGATTTTCAACAAAAGAGATAACACCCCCCCATTACGTCATGCTTCAGAAATGTAGACAATGGTCCGTTTTCAAATGTTTTATTTTTGAACGTCAGTTTACATTTGTAGGTGGATCATCAGTGTTAGAGCTAAAATTAGCATGTTTAAAGTGATTTTCATGCTTCCAGGGGCCCAAAACACAAGATTTATGGAATGGTTAAAAGTGCATGAAAATGGCCAATTTACTCACTCTGAGTTCTCAAAAAGGGTTTCTTCACCCCGGGAAGTTAATTAAATACCATTTGGAGGCATTTAATGTTCCAGCAAAAACGGCTGATTTTCGACAAAAGAGATAACACCCCCCCATTACGTCATGCTTCAGAAATGTGGAAAAGGGTCCGTTTTCAAATGTTTTTTTTTTGAACGTCAGTTCACATTTGTAGGTGGATCATCAGTGTTAGAGCTAAAATTAGCATGTTTAAAGTGATTTTCATGCTTCCAGGGGCTCAGGAAGTTAATTAAATACCATTTGGAGGCATTTAATGTTCGAGCAAAAACGGCTGATTTTCGACAAAAGAGATAACACCCCCCCATTACGTCATGCTTCAGAAATGTGGAAAAGGGTCCGTTTTCAAATGTTTTATTTTTGAACGTCAGTTCACATTTGTAGGTGGATCATCAGTGTTAGAGCTAAAATTAGCATGTTTAAAGTGATTTTCATGCTTCCAGGGGCTCGGGAAGTTAATTAAATACCATTTGGAGGCATTTAATGTTCGAGCAAAAACGGCTGATTTTCGACAAAAGAGATAACACCCCCCATTACGTCATGCTTCAGAAATGTGGAAAATGGTCCGTTTTCAAATGTTTTATTTTTGAACGTCAGTTCACGTTTGTAGGTGGATCATCAGTGTTAGAGCTAAAATTAGCATGTTTAAAGTGATTTTCATGCTTCCAGGGGCTCGGGAAGTTAATTAAATACAATTTGGAGGCATTTAATGTTCGAGCAAAAACGGCTGATTTTCGACAAAAGAGATAACACCCCCCCATTATGTCATGCTTCAGAAATGTGGAAAATGGTCCGTTTTCAAATGTTTTATTTTTGAACGTCAGTTCACATTTGTAGGTGGATCATCAGTGTTAGAGCTAAAATTAGCATGTTTAAAGTGATTTTCATGCTTCCAGGGGCTCGGGAAGTGAAATAAATACCATTTGGAGGCATTTAATGTTCGAGCAAAAACGGCTGATTTTCGACAAAAGAGATAACACCCCCCCATTACGTCATGCTTCAGAAATGTGGAAAATGGTCCATTTTCAAATGTTTTATTTTTGAACGTCAGTTCACATTTGTAGGTGGATCATCAGTGTTAGAGCTAAAATTAGCATGTTTAAAGTGATTTTCATGCTTCCAGGGGCTCGGGAAGTGAAATAAATACCATTTGGAGGCATTCAATGTTCGAGCAAAAACGGCTGATTTTCGACAAAAGAGATAACACCCCCCCCATTACGTCATGCTTCAGAAATGTGGAAAATGGTCCGTTTTCAAATGTTTTATTTTTGAACGTCAGTTCACATTTGTAGGTGGATCATCAGTGTTAGAGCTAAAATTAGCATGTTTAAAGTGATTTTCATGCTTCCAGGGGCCCAAAACACAAGATTTATGGAATGGTTAAAAGTGCATGAAAATGGCCAATTTACTCACTCTGAGTTCTCAAAAAGGGTTTCTTCACCCCGGGAAGTTAATTAAATACCATTTGGAGGCATTTAATGTTCGAGCAAAAACGGCTGATTTTCGACAAAAGAGATAACATGCGTCATGCTTCAGAAATGTGGAAAATGGTCCGTTTTCAAATGTTTTATTTTTGAACGTCAGTTCACATTTGTAGGTGGATCATCAGTGTTAGAGCTAAAATTAGCATGTTTAAAGTGATTTTCATGCTTCCAGGGGCCCAAAACACAAGATTTATGGAACGCTTAAAAGTGCATGAAAATGGCCAATTTACTCACTCTGAGTTCTCAAAAAGGGTTTCTTCACCCCGGGAAGTTAATTAAATACCATTTGGAGGCATTTAATGTTCCAGCAAAAACGGCAGATTTTCAACAAAAGAGATAACACCCCCCCCATTACGTCATGCTTCAGAAATGTGGAAAATGGTCCGTTTTCAAATGTTTTATTTTTGAACGTCAGTTCACATTTGTAGGTGGATCATCAGTGTTTGAGCTAAAATTAGCATGTTTAAAGTGATTTTCATGCTTCCAGGGGCTCGGGAAGTTAATTAAATACCATTTGGAGGCATTTAATGTTCGAGCAAAAACGGCTGATTTTCGACAAAAGAGATAACACCCCCCCATTACGTCATGCTTCAGAAATGTGGAAAATGGTCCGTTTTCAAATGTTTTATTTTTGAACGTCAGTTCACATTTGAAGGTGGATCATCAGTGTTAGAGCTAAAATTAGCATGTTTAAAGTGATTTTCATGCTTCCAGGGGCTCGGGAAGTTAATTAAATACCATTTGGAGGCATTTAATGTTCGAGCAAAAACGGCTGATTTTCGACAAAAGAGATAACACCCCCCCATTACGTCATGCTTCAGAAATGTGGAAAATGGTCCGTTTTCAAATGTTTTATTTTTGAACGTCAGTTCACATTTGTAGGTGGATCATCAGTGTTAGAGCTAAAATTAGCATGTTAAAAGTGGTTTTCATGCTTCCAGGGGCTCGGGAAGTTAATTAAATACCATTTGGAGGCATTTAATTTTCGAGCAAAACCGGCTGATTTTCGACAAAAGAGATAACACCCCCCCATTACGTCATGCTTCAGAAATGTGGAAAATTGTCTGTTTTCAAATGTTTAATTTTTGAACGTCAGTTCACATTTGTAGGTGGATCATCAGTGATAGAGCTAAAATTAGCATGTTTAAAGTGATTTTCATGCTTCCAGGGGCCCAAAACACAAGATTTATGGAATGGTTAAAAGTGCATGAAAATGGCCAATTTACTCACTCTGAGTTCTCAAAAAGGATTTCTTCACCCCGGGAAGTTAATTAAATACCATTTGGAGGCATTTAATGTTCCAGCAAAAACGGCTGATTTTCGACAAAAGAGATAACACCCCCCCCATTACGTCATGCTTCAGAAATGTGGAAAATGGTCCGTTTTCAAATGTTTTATTTTTGAACGTCAGTTCACATTTGTAGGTGGATCATCAGTGTTAGAGCTAAAATTAGCATGTTTAAAGTGATGTTCATGCTTCCAGGGGCTCGGGAAGTTAATTAAATACCATTTGGAGGCATTTAATGTTCGAGCAAAAACGGCTGATTTTCGACAAAAGAGATAACACCCCCCCCATTACGTCATGCTTCAGAAATGTGGAAAATGGTCCGTTTTCAAATGTTTTATTTTTGAACGTCAGTTCACATTTGTAGGTGGATCATCAGTGTTAGAGCTAAAATTAGCATGTTTAAAGTGATTTTCATGCTTCCAGGGGCTCGGGAAGTTAATTAAATACCATTTGGAGGCATTTAATGTTCGAGCAAAAACGGCTGATTTTCGACAAAAGAGATAACACCCCCCCATTACGTCATGCTTCAGAAATGTGGAAAATGGTCCGTTTTCAAATGTTTTATTTTTGAACGTCAGTTCACATTTGTAGGTGGATCATCAGTGTTAGAGCTAAAATTAGCATGTTTAAAGTGATTTTCATGCTTCCAGGGGCTCGGGAAGTTATTAAATACCATTTGGAGGCATTTAATGTTCGAGCAAAAACGGCTGATTTTCGACAAAAGAGATAACACCCCCCCCATTACGTCATGCTTCAGAAATGTGGAAAATGGTCAGTTTTCAAATGTTTTATTTTTGAACGTCCGTTCACATTTGTAGGTGGATCATCAGTGTTAGAGCTAAAATTAGCATGTTTAAAGTGATTTTCATGCTTCCAGGGGCTCGGGAAGTTAATTAAATACCATTTGGAGGCATTTAATGTTCGAGCAAAAACGGCTGATTTTCGACAAAAGAGATAACACCCCCCCCATTACGTCATGCTTCAGAAATGTGGAAAATGGTACGTTTTCAAATGTTTTATTTTTGAAGGTCAGTTCACATTTGTAGGTCGATCATCAGTGTTAGAGCTAAAATTAGCATGTTTAAAGAGATTTTCATGCTTCCAGGGGCTCGGGAAGTGAAATAAATACCATTTGGAGGCATTTAATGTTCGAGCAAAAACGGCTGATTTTCGACAAAAGAGATAACACCCCCCCATTACGTCATGCTTCAGAAATGTGGAAAATGGTCCGTTTTCAAATGTTTTATTTTTGAACGTCAGTTCACATTTGTAGGTGGATCATCAGTGTTAGAGCTAAATTTAGCATGTTTAAAGTGATTTTCATGCTTCCAGGGGCCCAAAACACAAGATTTATGGAATGGTTAAAAGTGCATGAAAATGGCCAATTTACTCACTCTGAGTTCTCAAAAAGGGTTTCTTCACCCCGGGAAGTTAATTAAATACCATTTGGAGGCATTTAATGTTCGAGCAAAAACGGCTGATTTTCGACAAAAGAGATAACACCCCCCCATTATGTCATGCTTCAGAAATGTGGAAAATGGTCCGTTTTCAAATGTTTTATTTTTGAACGTCAGTTCACATTTGTAGGTGGATCATCAGTGTTAGAGCTAAAATTAGCATGTTTAAAGTGATTTTCATGCTTCCAGGGGCTCGGGAAGTTAATTAAATACCATTTGGAGGCATTTAATGTTCGAGCAAAAACGGCTGATTTTCGACAAAAGAGATAACACCCCCCCATTACGTCATGCTTCAGAAATGTGGAAAATGGTCCGTTTTCAAATGTTTTATTTTTGAACGTCAGTTCACATTTGTAGGTGGATCATCAGTGTTAGAGCTAAAATTAGCATGTTTAAAGTGATTTTCATGCTTCCAGGGGCTCGGGAAGTTAATTAAATACCATTTGGAGGCATTTAATGTTCGAGCAAAAACGGCTGATTTTCGGCAAAAGAGATAACACCCCCATTACGTCATGCTTCAGAAATGTGGAAAATGGTCCGTTTTCAAATGTTTTATTTTTGAACGTCAGTTCACATTTGTAGGTGGATCATCAGTGTTAGAGCTAAAATTAGCATGTTTAAAGTGATTTTCATGCTTCCAGGGGCTCGGGAAGTGAAATAAATACCATTTGGAGGCATTTAATGTTCGAGCAAAAACGGCTGATTTTCGACAAAAGAGATAACACCCCCCCATTACGTCATGCTTCAGAAATGTGGAAAATGGTCCGTTTTCAAATGTTTTATTTTTGAACGTCAGTTCACATTTGTAGGTGGATCATCAGTGTTAGAGCTAAAATTAGCATGTTTAAAGTGATTTTCATGCTTCCAGGGGCCCAAAACACAAGATTTATGGAATGGTTAAAAGTGCATGAAAATGGCCAATTTACTCACTCTGAGTTCTCAAAAAGGGTTTCTTCACCCCGGGAAGTTAATTAAATACCATTTGGAGGCATTTAATGTTCGAGCAAAAACGGCTGATTTTCGACAAAAGAGATAACACCCCCCCATTACGTCATGCTTCAGAAATGTGGAAAATGGTCCTTTTTCAAATGTTTTATTTTTGAACGTCAGTTCACATTTGTAGGTGGATCATCAGTGTTAGAGCTAAAATTAGCATGTTTAAAGTGATTTTCATGCTTCCAGGGGCCCAAAACACAAGATTTATGGAATGGTTAAAAGTGCATGAAAATGGCCAATTTACTCTTTCTGAGTTCTCAAAAAGGGTTTCTTCACGCCGGGAAGTTAATTAAATACCATTTGGAGGCATTTAATGTTCGAGCAAAAACGGCTGATTTTCGACAAAAGAGATAACACCCCCCCATTACGTCATGCTTCAGAAATGTGGAAAATGGTCCGTTTTCAAATGTTTTATTTTTGAACGTCAGTTCACATTTGTAGGTGGATAATCAGTGTTAGAGCTAAAATTAGCATGTTTAAAGTGATTTTCATGCTTCCAGGGGCTCGGGAAGTTAATGAAATACCATTTGGAGGCATTTAATGTTCGAGCAAAAACGGCTGATTTTCGACAAAAGAGATAACACCCCCCCATTACGTCATGCTTCAGAAATGTGGAAAATGGTCCGTTTTCAAAAGTTTTATTTTTGAACGTAAGTTCACATTTGTAGGTGGATCATCAGTGTTAGAGCTAAAATTAGCATGTTTAAAGTGATTTTCATGCTTCCAGGGGCCCAAAACACAAGATTTATGGAATGGTTAAAAGTGCATGAAAATGGCCAATTTACTCACTCTGAGTTCTCAAAAAGGGTTTCTTCACCCCGGGAAGTTAATTAAATACCATTTGGAGGCATTTAATGTTTGAGCAAAAACGGCTGATTTTCGACAAAAGAGATAACACCCCCCCATTACGTCATGCTTCAGAAATGTGGAAAATGGTCCGTTTTCAAATGTTTTATTTTTGAACGTCAGTTCACATTTGTAGGTGGATCATCAGTGTTAGAGCTAAAATTAGCATGTTTAAAGTGATTTTCATGCTTCCAGGGGCTCGGGAAGTTAATTAAATACCATTTGGAGGCATTTAATGTTCGAGCAAAAACGGCAGATTTTCGACAAAAGAGATAACACCCCCCCATTACGTCATGCTTCAGAAATGTGGAAAATGGTCCTTTTTCAAATGTTTTATTTTTGAACGTCAGTTCACATTTGTAGGTGGATCATCAGTGTTAGAGCTAAAATTAGCATGTTTAAAGTGATTTTCATGCTTCCAGGGGCCCAAAACACAAGATTTATGGAATGGTTAAAAGTGCATGAAAATGGCCAATTTACTCACTCTGAGTTCTCAAAAAGGGTTTCTTCACCCCGGGAAGTTAATTAAATACCATTTGGAGGCATTTAATGTTCGAGCAAAAACGGCTGATTTTCGACAAAAGAGATAACACCCCCCCATTACGTCATGCTTCAGAAATGTGGAAAATGGTCCGTTTTCAAATGTTTTATTTTTGAACGTCAGTTCACATTTGTAGGTGGATCATCAGTGTTAGAGCTAAAATGAGCATGTTTAAAGTGATTTTCATGCTTCCAGGGGCTCGGGAAGTTAATTAAATACCATTTGGAGGCATTTAATGTTCGAGCAAAAACGGCTGATTTTCGACAAAAGAGATAACACCCCCCATCACGTCATGCTTCAGAAATGTGGAAAATGGTCAGTTTTCAAATGTTTTATTTTTGAACGTCAGTTCACATTTGTAGGTGGATCATCAGTGTTAGAGCTAAAATTAGCATGTTTAAAGTGATTTTCATGCTTCCAGGGGCTCGGGAAGTTAATTAAATACCATTTGGAGGCATTTAATGTTCAAGCAATGACAGCTGATTTTCGACAAAAGAGATAACACCCCCCCATTACATCATGCTTCAGAAATGTGGAAAATAGTCCGTTTTCAAATGTTTTATTTTTGAACGTCAGTTCACATTTGTAGGTGGATCATCAGTGTTAGAGCTAAAATTAGCATGTTTAAAGTGATTTTCATGCTTCCAGGGGCTCAGGAAGTTAATTAAATACCATTTGGAGGCACTTAATGTTCGAGCAAAAACGGCTGATTTTCGACAAAAGAGATAACACCCCCCCATTACGTCATGCTTCAGAAATGTGGAAAATGGTCCTTTTTCAAATGTTTTATTTTTGAACGTCAGTTCACATTTGTAGGTGGATCATCAGTGTTAGAGCTAAAACTAGCATGTTTAAAGTGATTTTCATGCTTCCAGGGGCCCTAAACACAAGATTTATGGAATGGTTAAAAGTGCATGAAAAATGGCCAATTTACTCACTCTGAGTTCTCAAAAAGGGTTTCTTCACCCCGGGAAGTTAATTAAATACCATTTGGAGACATTTAATGTTCAAGCAATGACAGCTGATTTTCAACAAAAGACATAACACCCTCCCATTACGTCATGCTTCAGAAATGTGGAAAATGGTCCGTTTTCAAATGTTTTATTTTTGAACGTCAGTTCACATTTGTAGGTGGATCATCAGTGTTAGAGCTAAAATTAGCATGTTTAAAGTGATTTTCATGCTTCCAGGGGCTCGGGAAGTTAATTAAATACCATTTGAAGGCATTTAATGTTCGAGCAAAAACGGCTGATTTTCGACAAAAGAGATAACACCCCCCCATTACGTCATGCTTCAGAAATGTGGAAAATGGTCCTTTTTCAAATGTTTTATTTTTGAACGTCAGTTCACATTTGTAGGTGGATCATCAGTGTTAGAGCTAAAATTAGCATGTTTAAAGTGATTTTCATGCTTCCAGGGGCCCAAAACACAAGATTTATGGAATGGTTAAAAGTGCATGAAAATGGCCAATTTACTCACTCTGAGTTCTCAAAAAGGGTTTCTTCACCCCGGGAAGTTAATTAAATACCATTTGGAGGCATTTAATGTTCGAGCAAAAACGGCTGATTTTCGACAAAAGAGATAACACCCCCCCATTACGTCATGCTTCAGAAATGTGGAAAATTGTCCGTTTTCAAATGTTTTATTTTTGAACGTCAGTTCACATTTGTAGGTGGATCATCAGTGTTAGAGCTAAAATTAGCATGTTTAAAGTGATTTTCATGCTTCCAGGGGCTCGGGAAGTTAATGAAATACCATTTGGAGGCATTTAATGTTCGAGCAAAAACGGCTGATTTTCGACAAAAGAGATAACACCCCCCCCATTACGTCATGCTTCAGAAATGTGGAAAATGGTCCGTTTTCAAATGTTTTATTTTTGAACGTCAGTTCACATTTGTAGGTGGATCATCAGTGTTAGAGCTAAAATTAGCATGTTTAAAGCGATTTTCATGCTTCCAGGGGCCCAAAACACAAGATTTATGGAATGGTTAAAAGTGCATGAAAATGGCCAATTTACTCACTCTGAGTTCTCAAAAAGGGTTTCTTCACCCCGGGAAGTTAATTAAATACCATTTGGAGGCATTTAATGTTCGAGCAAAAACGGCTGATTTTCGACAAAAGAGATAACACCCCCCCATTACGTCATGCTTCAGAAATGTGGAAAATGGTCCGTTTTCAAATGTTTTATTTTTGAACGTCAGTTCACATTTGTAGGTGGATCATCAGTGTTAGAGCTAAAATTAGCATGTTTAAAGTGATTTTCATGCTTCCAGGGGCCCAAAACACAAGATTTATGGAATGGTTAAAAGTGCATGAAAATGGCCAATTTACTCACCCTGAGTTCTCAAAAAGGGTTTCTTCACGCCGGGAAGTTAATTAAATACCATTTGGAGGCATTTAATGTTCGAGCAAAAACGGCTGATTTTCGACAAAAGAGATAACACCCCCCCATTACGTCATGCTTCAGAAATGTGGAAAATGGTCCGTTTTCAAATGTTTTATTTTTGAACGTCAGTTCACATTTGTAGGTGGATCATCAGTGTTAGAGCTAAAATTAGCATGTTTAAAGTGATTTTCATGCTTCCAGGGGCTCGGGAAGTTAATTAAATACCATTTGGAGGCATTTAATGTTCGAGCAAAAACGGCTGATTTTCGACAAAAAAGATAACACCCCCCATTACGTCATGCTTCAGAAATGTGGAAAATGGTCCTTTTTCAAATGTTTTATTTTTGAACGTCAGTTCACATTTGTAGGTGGATCATCAGTGTTAGAGCTAAAATTAGCATGTTTAAAGTGATTTTCATGCTTCCAGGGGCTCGGGAAGTGAAATAAATACCATTTGGAGGCATTTAATGTTCGAGCAAAAACGGCTGATTTTTGACAAAAGAGATAACACCCCCCCATTACGTCATGCTTCAGAAATGTGGAAAATGGTCCGTTTTCAAATGTTTTATTTTTGAACGTCAGTTCACATTTGTAGGTGGATCATCAGTGTTAGAGCTAAAATTAGCATGTTTAAAGTGATTTTCATGCTTCCAGGGGCCCAAAACACAAGATTTATGGAATGGTTAAAAGTGCATGAAAATGGCCAATTTACTCACTCTGAGTTCTCAAAAAGGGTTTCTTCACCCCGGGAAGTTAATTAAATACCATTTGGAGGCATTTAATGTTCGAGCAAAAACTGCTGATTTTCGACAAAAGAGATAACACCCCCCCATTACGTCATGCTTCAGAAATGTGGAAAATGGTCCTTTTTCAAATGTTTTATTTTTGAACGTCAGTTCACATTTGTAGGTGGATCATCAGTGTTAGAGCTAAAATTAGCATGTTTAAAGTGATTTTCATGCTTCCAGGGGCCCAAAACACAAGATTTATGGAATGGTTAAAAGTTCATGAAAATGGCCAATTTACTCTTTCTGAGTTCTCAAAAAGGGTTTCTTCACGCCGGGAAGTTAATTAAATACCATTTGGAGGCATTTAATGTTCGAGCAAAAACGGCTGATTTTCGACAAAAGAGATAACACCCCCCCATTACGTCATGCTTCAGAAATGTGGAAAATGGTCCGTTTTCAAATGTTTTATTTTTGAACGTCAGTTCACATTTGTAGGTGGATAATCAGTGTTAGAGCTAAAATTAGCATGTTTAAAGTGATTTTTATGCTTCCAGGGGCTCGGGAAGTTAATGAAATACCATTTGGAGGCATTTAATGTTCGAGCAAAAACGGCTGATTTTCGACAAAAGAGATAACACCCCCCCATTACGTCATGCTTCAGAAATGTGGAAAATGGTCCGTTTTCAAAAGTTTTATTTTTGAACGTAAGTTCACATTTGTAGGTGGATCATCAGTGTTAGAGCTAAAATTAGCATGTTTAAAGTGATTTTCATGCTTCCAGGGGCCCAAAACACAAGATTTATGGAATGGTTAAAAGTGCATGAAAATGGCCAATTTACTCACTCTGAGTTCTCAAAAAGGGTTTCTTCACCCCGGGAAGTTAATTAAATACCATTTGGAGGCATTTAATGTTCGAGCAAAAACGGCTGATTTTCGACAAAAGAGATAACACCCCCCCATTACGTCATGCTTCAGAAATGTGGAAAATGGTCCGTTTTCAAATGTTTTATTTTTGAACGTCAGTTCACATTTGTAGGTGGATCATCAGTGTTAGAGCTAAAATTAGCATGTTTAAAGTGATTTTCATGCTTCCAGGGGCCCAAAACACAAGATTTATGGAATGGTTAAAAGTGCATGAAAATGGCCAATTTACTCACTCTGAGTTCTCAAAAAGGGTTTCTTCACGCCGGGAAGTTAATTAAATACCATTTGGAGGCATTTAATGTTCGAGCAAAAACGGCTGATTTTCGACAAAAGAGATAACACCCCCCCATTACGTCATGCTTCAGAAATGTGGAAAATGGTCCTTTTTCAAATGTTTTATTTTTGAACGTCAGTTCACATTTGTAGGTGGATCATCAGTGTTAGAGCTAAAATTAGCATGTTTAAAGTGATTTTCATGCTTCCAGGGGCCCAAAACACAAGATTTATGGAATGGTTAAAAGTATATGAAAATGGCCAATTTACTCACTCTGAGTTCTCAAAAAGGGTTTCTTCACCCCGGGAAGTTAATTAAATACCATTTGGAGGCATTTAATGTTCGAGCAAAAACGGCTGATTTTCGACAAAAGAGATAACACCCCCCCCCATTACGTCATGCTTCAGAAATGTGGAAAATGGTCCGTTTTCAAATGTTTTATTTTTGAACGTCAGTTCACATTTGTAGGTGGATCATCAGTGTTAGAGCTAAAATGAGCATGTTTAAAGTGATTTTCATGCTTCCAGGGGCTCGGGAAGTTAATTAAATACCATTTGGAGGCATTTAATGTTCGAGCAAAAACGGCTGATTTTCGACAAAAGAGATAACACCCCCCCATTACGTCATGCTTCAGAAATGTGGAAAATGGTCCGTTTTCAAATGTTTTATTTTTGAACGTCAGTTCACATTTGTAGGTGGATCATCAGTGTTAGAGCTAAAATTAGCATGTTTAAAGTGATTTTCATGCTTCCAGGGGCTCGGGAAGTTAATTAAATACCATTTGGAGGCGTTTAATGTTCAAGCAATGACAGCTGATTTTCGACAAAAGAGATAACACCCCCCCATTACGTCATGCTTCAGAAATGTGGAAAATAGTCAGTTTTCAAATGTTTTATTTTTGAACGTCAGTTCACATTTGTAGGTGGATCATCAGTGTTAGAGCTAAAATTAGCATGTTTAAAGTGATTTTCATGCTTCCAGGGGCTCGGGAAGTTAATTAAATACCATTTGGAGGCACTTAATGTTCGAGCAAAAACGGCTGATTTTCGACAAAAGAGATAACACCCCCCCATTACGTCATGCTTCAGAAATGTGGAAAATGGTCCTTTTTCAAATGTTTTATTTTTGAACGTCAGTTCACATTTGTAGGTGGATCATCAGTGTTAGAGCTAAAATTAGCATGTTTAAAGTGATTTTCATGCTTCCAGGGGCCCTAAACACAAGATTTATGGAATGGTTAAAAGTGCATGAAAAATGGCCAATTTACTCACTCTGAGTTCTCAAAAAGGGTTTCTTCACCCCGGAAAGTTAATTAAATACCATTTGGAGACATTTAATGTTCAAGCAATGACAGCTGATTTTCAACAAAAGACATAACACCCCTCCCATTACGTCATGCTTCAGAAATGTGGAAAATGGTCCGTTTTCAAATGTTTTATTTTTGAACGTCAGTTCACATTTGTAGGTGGATCATCAGTGTTAGAGCTAAAATTAGCATGTTTAAAGTGATTTTCATGCTTCCAGGGGCTCGGGAAGTTAATTAAATACCATTTGGAGGCATTTAATGTTCGAGCAAAAACGGCTGATTTTCGACAAAAGAGATAACACCCCCCATTACGTCATGCTTCAGAAATGTGGAAAATGGTCCGTTTTCAAATGTTTTATTTTTGAACGTCAGTTCACATTTGTAGGTGGATCATCAGTGTTAGAGCTAAAATTAGCATGTTTAAAGTGATTTTCATGCTTCCAGGGGCTCGGGAAGTTAATTAAATTCCATTTGGAGGCATTTAATGTTCGAGCAAAAACGGCTGATTTTCGACAAAAGAGATAACACCCCCCCATTACGTCATGCTTCAGAAATGTGGAAAATGGTCCGTTTTCAAATGTTTTATTTTTGAACGTCAGTTCACATTTGTAGGTGGATCATCAGTGTTAGAGCTAAAATTAGCATGTTTAAAGTGATTTTCATGCTTCCAGGGGCCCAAAACACAAGATTTATGGAATGGTTAAAAGTGCATGAAAATGGCCAATTTACTCACTCTGAGTTCTCAAAAAGGGTTTCTTCACCCCGGGAAGTTAATTAAATACCATTTGGAGGCATTTAATGTTCGAGCAAAAACGGCTGATTTTCGACAAAAGAGATAACACCCCCCCATTACGTCATGCTTCAGAAATGTGGAAAATGGTCCTTTTTCAAATGTTTTATTTTTGAACGTCAGTTCACATTTGTAGGTGGATCATCAGTGTTAGAGCTAAAATTAGCATGTTTAAAGTGATTTTCATGCTTCCAGGGGCCCAAAACACAAGATTTATGGAATGGTTAAAAGTGCATGAAAATGGCCAATTTACTCTTTCTGAGTTCTCAAAAAGGGTTTCTTCACGCCGGGAAGTTAATTAAATACCATTTGGAGGCATTTAATGTTCGAGCAAAAACGGCTGATTTTCGACAAAAGAGATAACACCCCCCCATTACGTCATGCTTCAGAAATGTGGAAAATGGTCCGTTTTCAAATGTTTTATTTTTGAACGTCAGTTCACATTTGTAGGTGGATAATCAGTGTTAGAGCTAAAATTAGCATGTTTAAAGTGATTTTCATGCTTCCAGGGGCTCGGGAAGTTAATGAAATACCATTTGGAGGCATTTAATGTTCGAGCAAAAACGGCTGATTTTCGACAAAAGAGATAACACCCCCCCATTACGTCATGCTTCAGAAATGTGGAAAATGGTCCGTTTTCAAAAGTTTTATTTTTGAACGTAAGTTCACATTTGTAGGTGGATCATCAGTGTTAGAGCTAAAATTAGCATGTTTAAAGTGATTTTCATGCTTCCAGGGGCCCAAAACACAAGATTTATGGAATGGTTAAAAGTGCATGAAAATGGCCAATTTACTCACTCTGAGTTCTCAAAAAGGGTTTCTTCACCCCGGGAAGTTAATTAAATACCATTTGGAGGCATTTAATGTTTGAGCAAAAACGGCTGATTTTCGACAAAAGAGATAACACCCCCCCATTACGTCATGCTTCAGAAATGTGGAAAATGGTCCGTTTTCAAATGTTTTATTTTTGAACGTCAGTTCACATTTGTAGGTGGATCATCAGTGTTAGAGCTAAAATTAGCATGTTTAAAGTGATTTTCATGCTTCCAGGGGCTCGGGAAGTTAATTAAATACCATTTGGAGGCATTTAATGTTCGAGCAAAAACGGCAGATTTTCGACAAAAGAGATAACACCCCCCCATTACGTCATGCTTCAGAAATGTGGAAAATGGTCCTTTTTCAAATGTTTTATTTTTGAACGTCAGTTCACATTTGTAGGTGGATCATCAGTGTTAGAGCTAAAATTAGCATGTTTAAAGTGATTTTCATGCTTCCAGGGGCCCAAAACACAAGATTTATGGAATGGTTAAAAGTGCATGAAAATGGCCAATTTACTCACTCTGAGTTCTCAAAAAGGGTTTCTTCACCCCGGGAAGTTAATTAAATACCATTTGGAGGCATTTAATGTTCGAGCAAAAACGGCTGATTTTCGACAAAAGAGATAACACCCCCCCATTACGTCATGCTTCAGAAATGTGGAAAATGGTCCGTTTTCAAATGTTTTATTTTTGAACGTCAGTTCACATTTGTAGGTGGATCATCAGTGTTAGAGCTAAAATTAGCATGTTTAAAGTGATTTTCATGCTTCCAGGGGCCCAAAACACAAGATTTATGGAATGGTTAAAAGTATATGAAAATGGCCAATTTACTCACTCTGAGTTCTCAAAAAGGGTTTCTTCACCCCGGGAAGTTAATTAAATACCATTTGGAGGCATTTAATGTTCGAGCAAAAACGGCTGATTTTCGACAAAAGAGATAACACCCCCCATTACGTCATGCTTCAGAAATGTGGAAAATGGTCCGTTTTCAAATGTTTTATTTTTGAACGTCAGTTCACATTTGTAGGTGGATCATCAGTGTTAGAGCTAAAATTAGCATGTTTAAAGTGATTTTCATGCTTCCAGGGGCTTGGGAAGTTAATTAAATACCATTTGGAGGCATTTAATGTTCGAGCAAAAACGGCTGATTTTCGACAAAAGAGATAACACCCCCCCATTACGTCATGCTTCAGAAATGTGGAAAATGGTCCGTTTTCAAATGTTTTATTTTTGAACGTCAGTTCACATTTGTAGGTGGATCATCAGTGTTAGAGCTAAAATTAGCATGTTTAAAGTGATTTTCATGCTTCCAGGGGCTCGGAAGTTAATTAAATACCATTTGGAGGCATTTAATGTTCGAGCAAAAACGGCTGATTTTCGACAAAAGAGATAACACCCCCCCATTACGTCATGCTTCAGAAATGTGGAAAATGGTCCGTTTTCAAATGTTTTATTTTTGAACGTCAGTTCACATTTGTAGGTGGATCATCAGTGTTAGAGCTAAAATTAGCATGTTTAAAGTGATTTTCATGCTTCCAGGGGCTCGGGAAGTTAATTAAATACCATTTGGAGGCATTTAATGTTCGAGCAAAAACGGCTGATTTTCGACAAAAGAGATAACACCCCCCCATTACGTCATGCTTCAGAAATGTGGAAAATGGTCCGTTTTCAAATGTTTTATTTTTGAACGTCAGTTCACATTTGTAGGTGGATCATCAGTGTTAGAGCTAAAATTAGCATGTTTAAAGTGATTTTCATGCTTCCAGGGGCCCAAAACACAAGATTTATGGAATGGTTAAAAGTGCATGAAAATGGCCAATTTACTCACTCTGAGTTCTCAAAAAGGGTTTCTTCACCCCGGGAAGTTAATTAAATACCATTTGGAGGCATTTAATGTTCGAGCAAAAACGGCTGATTTTCGACAAAAGAGATAACACCCCCCCCATTACGTCATGCTTCAGAAATGTGGAAAATGGTCCGTTTTCAAATGTTTTATTTTTGAACGTCAGTTCACATTTGTAGGTGGATCATCAGTGTTAGAGCTAAAATTAGCATGTTTAAAGTGATTTTCATGCTTCCAGGGGCTCGGGAAGTTAATTAAATTCCATTTGGAGGCATTTAATGTTCGAGCAAAAACGGCTGATTTTCGACAAAAGAGATAACACCCCCCCATTACGTCATGCTTCAGAAATGTGGAAAATGGTCCTTTTTCAAATGTTTTATTTTTGAACGTCAGTTCACATTTGTAGGTGGATCATCAGTGTTAGAGCTAAAATTAGCATGTTTAAAGTGATTTTCATGCTTCCAGGGGCCCAAAACACAAGATTTATGGAATGGTTAAAAGTGCATGAAAATGGCCAATTTACTCACTCTGAGTTCTCAAAAAGGGTTTCTTCACCCCGGGAAGTTAATTAAATACCATTTGGAGGCATTTAATGTTCGAGCAAAAACGGCTGATTTTCGACAAAAGAGATAACACCCCCCCCCATTACGTCATGCTTCAGAAATGTGGAAAATGGTCCGTTTTCAAATGTTTTATTTTTGAACGTCAGTTCACATTTGTAGGTGGATCATCAGTGTTAGAGCTAAAATGAGCATGTTTAAAGTGATTTTCATGCTTCCAGGGGCTCGGGAAGTTAATTAAATACCATTTGGAGGCATTTAATGTTCGAGCAAAAACGGCTGATTTTCGACAAAAGAGATAACACCCCCCCATTACGTCATGCTTCAGAAATGTGGAAAATGGTCCATTTTCAAATGTTTTATTTTTGAACGTCAGTTCACATTTGTAGGTGGATCATCAGTGTTAGAGCTAAAATTAGCATGTTTAAAGTGATTTTCATGCTTCCAGGGGCTCGGGAAGTTAATTAAATACCATTTGGAGGCGTTTAATGTTCAAGCAATGACAGCTGATTTTCGACAAAAGAGATAACACCCCCCCATTACGTCATGCTTCAGAAATGTGGAAAATAGTCAGTTTTCAAATGTTTTATTTTTGAACGTCAGTTCACATTTGTAGGTGGATCATCAGTGTTAGAGCTAAAATTAGCATGTTTAAAGTGATTTTCATGCTTCCAGGGGCTCGGGAAGTTAATTAAATACCATTTGGAGGCACTTAATGTTCGAGCAAAAACGGCTGATTTTCGACAAAAGAGATAACACCCCCCCATTACGTCATGCTTCAGAAATGTGGAAAATGGTCCTTTTTCAAATGTTTTATTTTTGAACGTCAGTTCACATTTGTAGGTGGATCATCAGTGTTAGAGCTAAAATTAGCATGTTTAAAGTGATTTTCATGCTTCCAGGGGCCCTAAACACAAGATTTATGGAATGGTTAAAAGTGCATGAAAAATGGCCAATTTACTCACTCTGAGTTCTCAAAAAGGGTTTCTTCACCCCGGGAAGTTAATTAAATACCATTTGGAGACATTTAATGTTCAAGCAATGACAGCTGATTTTCAACAAAAGACATAACACCCCTCCCATTACGTCATGCTTCAGAAATGTGGAAAATGGTCCGTTTTCAAATGTTTTATTTTTGAACGTCAGTTCACATTTGTAGGTGGATCATCAGTGTTAGAGCTAAAATTAGCATGTTTAAAGTGATTTTCATGCTTCCAGGGGCCCAAAACACAAGATTTATGGAATGGTTAAAAGTATATGAAAATGGCCAATTTACTCACTCTGAGTTCTCAAAAAGGGTTTCTTCACCCCGGGAAGTTAATTAAATACCATTTGGAGGCATTTAATGTTCGAGCAAAAACGGCTGATTTTCGACAAAAGAGATAACACCCCCCATTACGTCATGCTTCAGAAATGTGGAAAATGGTCCGTTTTCAAATGTTTTATTTTTGAACGTCAGTTCACATTTGTAGGTGGATCATCAGTGTTAGAGCTAAAATTAGCATGTTTAAAGTGATTTTCATGCTTCCAGGGGCTTGGGAAGTTAATTAAATACCATTTGGAGGCATTTAATGTTCGAGCAAAAACGGCTGATTTTCGACAAAAGAGATAACACCCCCCCATTACGTCATGCTTCAGAAATGTGGAAAATGGTCCGTTTTCAAATGTTTTATTTTTGAACGTCAGTTCACATTTGTAGGTGGATCATCAGTGTTAGAGCTAAAATTAGCATGTTTAAAGTGATTTTCATGCTTCCAGGGGCTCGGAAGTTAATTAAATACCATTTGGAGGCATTTAATGTTCGAGCAAAAACGGCTGATTTTCGACAAAAGAGATAACACCCCCCCATTACGTCATGCTTCAGAAATGTGGAAAATGGTCCGTTTTCAAATGTTTTATTTTTGAACGTCAGTTCACATTTGTAGGTGGATCATCAGTGTTAGAGCTAAAATTAGCATGTTTAAAGTGATTTTCATGCTTCCAGGGGCTCGGGAAGTTAATTAAATACCATTTGGAGGCATTTAATGTTCGAGCAAAAACGGCTGATTTTCGACAAAAGAGATAACACCCCCCCATTACGTCATGCTTCAGAAATGTGGAAAATGGTCCGTTTTCAAATGTTTTATTTTTGAACGTCAGTTCACATTTGTAGGTGGATCATCAGTGTTAGAGCTAAAATTAGCATGTTTAAAGTGATTTTCATGCTTCCAGGGGCCCAAAACACAAGATTTATGGAATGGTTAAAAGTGCATGAAAATGGCCAATTTACTCACTCTGAGTTCTCAAAAAGGGTTTCTTCACCCCGGGAAGTTAATTAAATACCATTTGGAGGCATTTAATGTTCGAGCAAAAACGGCTGATTTTCGACAAAAGAGATAACACCCCCCCCATTACGTCATGCTTCAGAAATGTGGAAAATGGTCCGTTTTCAAATGTTTTATTTTTGAACGTCAGTTCACATTTGTAGGTGGATCATCAGTGTTAGAGCTAAAATTAGCATGTTTAAAGTGATTTTCATGCTTCCAGGGGCTCGGGAAGTTAATTAAATTCCATTTGGAGGCATTTAATGTTCGAGCAAAAACGGCTGATTTTCGACAAAAGAGATAACACCCCCCCATTACGTCATGCTTCAGAAATGTGGAAAATGGTCCTTTTTCAAATGTTTTATTTTTGAACGTCAGTTCACATTTGTAGGTGGATCATCAGTGTTAGAGCTAAAATTAGCATGTTTAAAGTGATTTTCATGCTTCCAGGGGCCCAAAACACAAGATTTATGGAATGGTTAAAAGTGCATGAAAATGGCCAATTTACTCACTCTGAGTTCTCAAAAAGGGTTTCTTCACCCCGGGAAGTTAATTAAATACCATTTGGAGGCATTTAATGTTCGAGCAAAAACGGCTGATTTTCGACAAAAGAGATAACACCCCCCCCCATTACGTCATGCTTCAGAAATGTGGAAAATGGTCCGTTTTCAAATGTTTTATTTTTGAACGTCAGTTCACATTTGTAGGTGGATCATCAGTGTTAGAGCTAAAATGAGCATGTTTAAAGTGATTTTCATGCTTCCAGGGGCTCGGGAAGTTAATTAAATACCATTTGGAGGCATTTAATGTTCGAGCAAAAACGGCTGATTTTCGACAAAAGAGATAACACCCCCCCATTACGTCATGCTTCAGAAATGTGGAAAATGGTCCGTTTTCAAATGTTTTATTTTTGAACGTCAGTTCACATTTGTAGGTGGATCATCAGTGTTAGAGCTAAAATTAGCATGTTTAAAGTGATTTTCATGCTTCCAGGGGCTCGGGAAGTTAATTAAATACCATTTGGAGGCGTTTAATGTTCAAGCAATGACAGCTGATTTTCGACAAAAGAGATAACACCCCCCCATTACGTCATGCTTCAGAAATGTGGAAAATAGTCAGTTTTCAAATGTTTTATTTTTGAACGTCAGTTCACATTTGTAGGTGGATCATCAGTGTTAGAGCTAAAATTAGCATGTTTAAAGTGATTTTCATGCTTCCAGGGGCTCGGGAAGTTAATTAAATACCATTTGGAGGCACTTAATGTTCGAGCAAAAACGGCTGATTTTCGACAAAAGAGATAACACCCCCCCATTACGTCATGCTTCAGAAATGTGGAAAATGGTCCTTTTTCAAATGTTTTATTTTTGAACGTCAGTTCACATTTGTAGGTGGATCATCAGTGTTAGAGCTAAAATTAGCATGTTTAAAGTGATTTTCATGCTTCCAGGGGCCCTAAACACAAGATTTATGGAATGGTTAAAAGTGCATGAAAAATGGCCAATTTACTCACTCTGAGTTCTCAAAAAGGGTTTCTTCACCCCGGGAAGTTAATTAAATACCATTTGGAGACATTTAATGTTCAAGCAATGACAGCTGATTTTCAACAAAAGACATAACACCCCTCCCATTACGTCATGCTTCAGAAATGTGGAAAATGGTCCGTTTTCAAATGTTTTATTTTTGAACGTCAGTTCACATTTGTAGGTGGATCAGCAGTGTTAGAGCTAAAATTAGCATGTTTAAAGTGATTTTCATGCTTCCAGGGGCTCGGGAAGTTAATTAAATACCATTTGGAGGCATTTAATGTTCGAGCAAAAACGGCTGATTTTCGACAAAAGAGATAACACCCCCCATTACGTCATGCTTCAGAAATGTGGAAAATGGTCCGTTTTCAAATGTTTTATTTTTGAACGTCAGTTCACATTTGTAGGTGGATCATCAGTGTTAGAGCTAAAATTAGCATGTTTAAAGTGATTTTCATGCTTCCAGGGGCTCGGGAAGTTATTTAAATTCCATTTGGAGGCATTTAATGTTCGAGCAAAAACGGCTGATTTTCGACAAAAGAGATAACACCCCCCCATTACGTCATGCTTCAGAAATGTGGAAAATGGTCCGTTTTCAAATGTTTTATTTTTGAACGTCAGTTCACATTTGTAGGTGGATCATCAGTGTTAGAGCTAAAATTAGCATGTTTAAAGTGATTTTCATGCTTCCAGGGGCCCAAAACACAAGATTTATGGAATGGTTAAAAGTGCATGAAAATGGCCAATTTACTCACTCTGAGTTCTCAAAAAGGGTTTCTTCACCCCGGGAAGTTAATTAAATACCATTTGGAGGCATTTAATGTTCGAGCAAAAACGGCTGATTTTCGACAAAAGAGATAACACCCCCCCATTACGTCATGCTTCAGAAATGTGGAAAATGGTCCTTTTTCAAATGTTTTATTTTTGAACGTCAGTTCACATTTGTAGGTGGATCATCAGTGTTAGAGCTAAAATTAGCATGTTTAAAGTGATTTTCATGCTTCCAGGGGCCCAAAACACAAGATTTATGGAATGGTTAAAAGTGCATGAAAATGGCCAATTTACTCTTTCTGAGTTCTCAAAAAGGGTTTCTTCACGCCGGGAAGTTAATTAAATACCATTTGGAGGCATTTAATGTTCGAGCAAAAACGGCTGATTTTCGACAAAAGAGATAACACCCCCCCATTACGTCATGCTTCAGAAATGTGGAAAATGGTCCGTTTTCAAATGTTTTATTTTTGAACGTCAGTTCACATTTGTAGGTGGATAATCAGTGTTAGAGCTAAAATTAGCATGTTTAAAGTGATTTTCATGCTTCCAGGGGCTCGGGAAGTTAATGAAATACCATTTGGAGGCATTTAATGTTCGAGCAAAAACGGCTGATTTTCGACAAAAGAGATAACACCCCCCCATTACGTCATGCTTCAGAAATGTGGAAAATGGTCCGTTTTCAAAAGTTTTATTTTTGAACGTAAGTTCACATTTGTAGGTGGATCATCAGTGTTAGAGCTAAAATTAGCATGTTTAAAGTGATTTTCATGCTTCCAGGGGCCCAAAACACAAGATTTATGGAATGGTTAAAAGTGCATGAAAATGGCCAATTTACTCACTCTGAGTTCTCAAAAAGGGTTTCTTCACCCCGGGAAGTTAATTAAATACCATTTGGAGGCATTTAATGTTTGAGCAAAAACGGCTGATTTTCGACAAAAGAGATAACACCCCCCCATTACGTCATGCTTCAGAAATGTGGAAAATGGTCCGTTTTCAAATGTTTTATTTTTGAACGTCAGTTCACATTTGTAGGTGGATCATCAGTGTTAGAGCTAAAATTAGCATGTTTAAAGTGATTTTCATGCTTCCAGGGGCTCGGGAAGTTAATTAAATACCATTTGGAGGCATTTAATGTTCGAGCAAAAACGGCAGATTTTCGACAAAAGAGATAACACCCCCCCATTACGTCATGCTTCAGAAATGTGGAAAATGGTCCTTTTTCAAATGTTTTATTTTTGAACGTCAGTTCACATTTGTAGGTGGATCATCAGTGTTAGAGCTAAAATTAGCATGTTTAAAGTGATTTTCATGCTTCCAGGGGCCCAAAACACAAGATTTATGGAATGGTTAAAAGTGCATGAAAATGGCCAATTTACTCACTCTGAGTTCTCAAAAAGGGTTTCTTCACCCCGGGAAGTTAATTAAATACCATTTGGAGGCATTTAATGTTCGAGCAAAAACGGCTGATTTTCGACAAAAGAGATAACACCCCCCCATTACGTCATGCTTCAGAAATGTGGAAAATGGTCCGTTTTCAAATGTTTTATTTTTGAACGTCAGTTCACATTTGTAGGTGGATCATCAGTGTTAGAGCTAAAATGAGCATGTTTAAAGTGATTTTCATGCTTCCAGGGGCTCGGGAAGTTAATTAAATACCATTTGGAGGCATTTAATGTTCGAGCAAAAACGGCTGATTTTCGACAAAAGAGATAACACCCCCCATCACGTCATGCTTCAGAAATGTGGAAAATGGTCAGTTTTCAAATGTTTTATTTTTGAACGTCAGTTCACATTTGTAGGTGGATCATCAGTGTTAGAGCTAAAATTAGCATGTTTAAAGTGATTTTCATGCTTCCAGGGGCTCGGGAAGTTAATTAAATACCATTTGGAGGCATTTAATGTTCAAGCAATGACAGCTGATTTTCGACAAAAGAGATAACACCCCCCCATTACATCATGCTTCAGAAATGTGGAAAATAGTCCGTTTTCAAATGTTTTATTTTTGAACGTCAGTTCACATTTGTAGGTGGATCATCAGTGTTAGAGCTAAAATTAGCATGTTTAAAGTGATTTTCATGCTTCCAGGGGCTCAGGAAGTTAATTAAATACCATTTGGAGGCACTTAATGTTCGAGCAAAAACGGCTGATTTTCGACAAAAGAGATAACACCCCCCCATTACGTCATGCTTCAGAAATGTGGAAAATGGTCCTTTTTCAAATGTTTTATTTTTGAACGTCAGTTCACATTTGTAGGTGGATCATCAGTGTTAGAGCTAAAACTAGCATGTTTAAAGTGATTTTCATGCTTCCAGGGGCCCTAAACACAAGATTTATGGAATGGTTAAAAGTGCATGAAAAATGGCCAATTTACTCACTCTGAGTTCTCAAAAAGGGTTTCTTCACCCCGGGAAGTTAATTAAATACCATTTGGAGACATTTAATGTTCAAGCAATGACAGCTGATTTTCGACAAAAGAGATAACACCCCCCCATTACGTCATGCTTCAGAAATGTGGAAAATGGTCCGTTTTCAAATGTTTTATTTTTGAACGTCAGTTCACATTTGTAGGTGGATCATCAGTGTTAGAGCTAAAATTAGCATGTTTAAAGTGATTTTCATGCTTCCAGGGGCCCAAAACACAAGATTTATGGAATGGTTAAAAGTGCATGAAAATGGCCAATTTACTCACTCTGAGTTCTCAAAAAGGGTTTCTTCACCCCGGGAAGTTAATTAAATACCATTTGGAGGCATTTAATGTTCGAGCAAAAACGGCTGATTTTCGACAAAAGAGATAACACCCCCCCATTACGTCATGCTTCAGAAATGTGGAAAATTGTCCGTTTTCAAATGTTTTATTTTTGAACGTCAGTTCACATTTGTAGGTGGATCATCAGTGTTAGAGCTAAAATTAGCATGTTTAAAGTGATTTTCATGCTTCCAGGGGCTCGGGAAGTTAATGAAATACCATTTGGAGGCATTTAATGTTCGAGCAAAAACGGCTGATTTTCGACAAAAGAGATAACACCCCCCCCATTACGTCATGCTTCAGAAATGTGGAAAATGGTCCGTTTTCAAATGTTTTATTTTTGAACGTCAGTTCACATTTGTAGGTGGATCATCAGTGTTAGAGCTAAAATTAGCATGTTTAAAGCGATTTTCATGCTTCCAGGGGCCCAAAACACAAGATTTATGGAATGGTTAAAAGTGCATGAAAATGGCCAATTTACTCACTCTGAGTTCTCAAAAAGGGTTTCTTCACCCCGGGAAGTTAATTAAATACCATTTGGAGGCATTTAATGTTCGAGCAAAAACGGCTGATTTTCGACAAAAGAGATAACACCCCCCCATTACGTCATGCTTCAGAAATGTGGAAAATGGTCCGTTTTCAAATGTTTTATTTTTGAACGTCAGTTCACATTTGTAGGTGGATCATCAGTGTTAGAGCTAAAATTAGCATGTTTAAAGTGATTTTCATGCTTCCAGGGGCCCAAAACACAAGATTTATGGAATGGTTAAAAGTGCATGAAAATGGCCAATTTACTCACCCTGAGTTCTCAAAAAGGGTTTCTTCACGCCGGGAAGTTAATTAAATACCATTTGGAGGCATTTAATGTTCGAGCAAAAACGGCTGATTTTCGACAAAAGAGATAACACCCCCCCATTACGTCATGCTTCAGAAATGTGGAAAATGGTCCGTTTTCAAATGTTTTATTTTTGAACGTCAGTTCACATTTGTAGGTGGATCATCAGTGTTAGAGCTAAAATTAGCATGTTTAAAGTGATTTTCATGCTTCCAGGGGCTCGGGAAGTTAATTAAATACCATTTGGAGGCATTTAATGTTCGAGCAAAAACGGCTGATTTTCGACAAAAAAGATAACACCCCCCATTACGTCATGCTTCAGAAATGTGGAAAATGGTCCTTTTTCAAATGTTTTATTTTTGAACGTCAGTTCACATTTGTAGGTGGATCATCAGTGTTAGAGCTAAAATTAGCATGTTTAAAGTGATTTTCATGCTTCCAGGGGCTCGGGAAGTGAAATAAATACCATTTGGAGGCATTTAATGTTCGAGCAAAAACGGCTGATTTTTGACAAAAGAGATAACACCCCCCCATTACGTCATGCTTCAGAAATGTGGAAAATGGTCCGTTTTCAAATGTTTTATTTTTGAACGTCAGTTCACATTTGTAGGTGGATCATCAGTGTTAGAGCTAAAATTAGCATGTTTAAAGTGATTTTCATGCTTCCAGGGGCCCAAAACACAAGATTTATGGAATGGTTAAAAGTGCATGAAAATGGCCAATTTACTCACTCTGAGTTCTCAAAAAGGGTTTCTTCACCCCGGGAAGTTAATTAAATACCATTTGGAGGCATTTAATGTTCCAGCAAAAACGGCTGATTTTCGACAAAAGAGATAACACCCCCCCATTACGTCATGCTTCAGAAATGTGGAAAATGGTCCTTTTTCAAATGTTTTATTTTTGAACGTCAGTTCACATTTGTAGGTGGATCATCAGTGTTAGAGCTAAAATTAGCATGTTTAAAGTGATTTTCATGCTTCCAGGGGCCCAAAACACAAGATTTATGGAATGGTTAAAAGTTCATGAAAATGGCCAATTTACTCTTTCTGAGTTCTCAAAAAGGGTTTCTTCACGCCGGGAAGTTAATTAAATACCATTTGGAGGCATTTAATGTTCGAGCAAAAACGGCTGATTTTCGACAAAAGAGATAACACCCCCCCATTACGTCATGCTTCAGAAATGTGGAAAATGGTCCGTTTTCAAATGTTTTATTTTTGAACGTCAGTTCACATTTGTAGGTGGATAATCAGTGTTAGAGCTAAAATTAGCATGTTTAAAGTGATTTTTATGCTTCCAGGGGCTCGGGAAGTTAATGAAATACCATTTGGAGGCATTTAATGTTCGAGCAAAAACGGCTGATTTTCGACAAAAGAGATAACACCCCCCCATTACGTCATGCTTCAGAAATGTGGAAAATGGTCCGTTTTCAAAAGTTTTATTTTTGAACGTAAGTTCACATTTGTAGGTGGATCATCAGTGTTAGAGCTAAAATTAGCATGTTTAAAGTGATTTTCATGCTTCCAGGGGCCCAAAACACAAGATTTATGGAATGGTTAAAAGTGCATGAAAATGGCCAATTTACTCACTCTGAGTTCTCAAAAAGGGTTTCTTCACCCCGGGAAGTTAATTAAATACCATTTGGAGGCATTTATTGTTTGAGCAAAAACGGCTGATTTTCGACAAAAGAGATAACACCCCCCCATTACGTCATGCTTCAGAAATGTGGAAAATGGTCCGTTTTCAAATGTTTTATTTTTGAACGTCAGTTCACATTTGTAGGTGGATCATCAGTGTTAGAGCTAAAATTAGCATGTTTAAAGTGATTTTCATGCTTCCAGGGGCTCGGGAAGTTAATTAAATACCATTTGGAGGCATTTAATGTTCGAGCAAAAACGGCAGATTTTCGACAAAAGAGATAACACCCCCCCATTACGTCATGCTTCAGAAATGTGGAAAATGGTCCTTTTTCAAATGTTTTATTTTTGAACGTCAGTTCACATTTGTAGGTGGATCATCAGTGTTAGAGCTAAAATTAGCATGTTTAAAGTGATTTTCATGCTTCCAGGGGCGCAAAACACAAGATTTATGGAATGGTTAAAAGTGCATGAAAATGGCCAATTTACTCACTCTGAGTTCTCAAAAAGGGTTTCTTCACCCCGGGAAGTTAATTAAATACCATTTGGAGGCATTTAATGTTCGAGCAAAAACGGCTGATTTTCGACAAAAGAGATAACACCCCCCCATTACGTCATGCTTCAGAAATGTGGAAAATGGTCCGTTTTCAAATGTTTTATTTTTGAACGTCAGTTCACATTTGTAGGTGGATCATCAGTGTTAGAGCTAAAATGAGCATGTTTAAAGTGATTTTCATGCTTCCAGGGGCTCGGGAAGTTAATTAAATACCATTTGGAGGCATTTAATGTTCGAGCAAAAACGGCTGATTTTCGACAAAAGAGATAACACCCCCCATCACGTCATGCTTCAGAAATGTGGAAAATGGTCAGTTTTCAAATGTTTTATTTTTGAACGTCAGTTCACATTTGTAGGTGGATCATCAGTGTTAGAGCTAAAATTAGCATGTTTAAAGTGATTTTCATGCTTCCAGGGGCTCGGGAAGTTAATTAAATACCATTTGGAGGCATTTAATGTTCAAGCAATGACAGCTGATTTTCGACAAAAGAGATAACACCCCCCCATTACATCATGCTTCAGAAATGTGGAAAATAGTCCGTTTTCAAATGTTTTATTTTTGAACGTCAGTTCACATTTGTAGGTGGATCATCAGTGTTAGAGCTAAAATTAGCATGTTTAAAGTGATTTTCATGCTTCCAGGGGCTTAGGAAGTTAATTAAATACCATTTGGAGGCACGTAATGTTCGAGCAAAAACGGCTGATTTTCGACAAAAGAGATAACACCCCCCCATTACGTCATGCTTCAGAAATGTGGAAAATGGTCCTTTTTCAAATGTTTTATTTTTGAACGTCAGTTCACATTTGTAGGTGGATCATCAGTGTTAGAGCTAAAACTAGCATGTTTAAAGTGATTTTCATGCTTCCAGGGGCCCTAAACACAAGATTTATGGAATGGTTAAAAGTGCATGAAAAATGGCCAATTTACTCACTCTGAGTTCTCAAAAAGGGTTTCTTCACCCCGGGAAGTTAATTAAATACCATTTGGAGGCATTTAATGTTCGAGCAAAAACGGCTGATTTTCGACAAAAGAGATAACACCCCCCCATTACGTCATGCTTCAGAAATGTGGAAAATTGTCCGTTTTCAAATGTTTTATTTTTGAACGTCAGTTCACATTTGTAGGTGGATCATCAGTGTTAGAGCTAAAATTAGCATGTTTAAAGTGATTTTCATGCTTCCAGGGGCTCGGGAAGTTAATGAAATACCATTTGGAGGCATTTAATGTTCGAGCAAAAACGGCTGATTTTCGACAAAAGAGATAACACCCCCCCATTACGTCATGCTTCAGAAATGTGGAAAATGGTCCGTTTTCAAATGTTTTATTTTTGAACGTCAGTTCACATTTGTAGGTGGATCATCAGTGTTAGAGCTAAAATTAGCATGTTTAAAGCGATTTTCATGCTTCCAGGGGCCCAAAACACAAGATTTATGGAATGGTTAAAAGTGCATGAAAATGGCCAATTTACTCACTCTGAGTTCTCAAAAAGGGTTTCTTCACCCCGGGAAGTTAATTAAATACCATTTGGAGGCATTTAATGTTCGAGCAAAAACGGCTGATTTTCGACAAAAGAGATAACACCCCCCCATTACGTCATGCTTCAGAAATGTGGAAAATGGTCCGTTTTCAAATGTTTTATTTTTGAACGTCAGTTCACATTTGTAGGTGGATCATCAGTGTTAGAGCTAAAATTAGCATGTTTAAAGTGATTTTCATGCTTCCAGGGGCCCAAAACACAAGATTTATGGAATGGTTAAAAGTGCATGAAAATGGCCAATTTACTCACCCTGAGTTCTCAAAAAGGGTTTCTTCACGCCGGGAAGTTAATTAAATACCATTTGGAGGCATTTAATGTTCGAGCAAAAACGGCTGATTTTCGACAAAAGAGATAACACCCCCCCATTACGTCATGCTTCAGAAATGTGGAAAATGGTCCGTTTTCAAATGTTTTATTTTTGAACGTCAGTTCACATTTGTAGGTGGATCATCAGTGTTAGAGCTAAAATTAGCATGTTTAAAGTGATTTTCATGCTTCCAGGGGCTCGGGAAGTTAATTAAATACCATTTGGAGGCATTTAATGTTCGAGCAAAAACGGCTGATTTTCGACAAAAGAGATAACACCCCCCCATCACGTCATGCTTCAGAAATGTGGAAAATGGTCCTTTTTCAAATGTTTTATTTTTGAACGTCAGTTCACATTTGTAGGTGGATCATCAGTGTTAGAGCTAAAATTAGCATGTTTAAAGTGATTTTCATGCTTCCAGGGGCTCGGGAAGTTAATTAAATACCATTTGGAGGCATTTAATGTTCGAGCAAAAACAGCTGATTTTCGACAAAAGAGATAACACCCCCCCATTACGTCATGCTTCAGAAATGTGGAAAATGGTCCTTTTTCAAATGTTTTATTTTTGAACGTCAGTTCACATTTGTAGGTGGATCATCAGTGTTAGAGCTAAAATTAGCATGTTTAAAGTGATTTTCATGCTTCCAGGGGCTCGGGAAGTTAATTAAATACCATTTGGAGGCATTTAATGTTCGAGCAAAAACGGCTGATTTTCGACAAAAGAGATAACACCCCCCCATTACGTCATGCTTCAGAAATGTGGAAAATGGTCCGTTTTCAAATGTTTTATTTTTGAACGTCAGTTCACATTTGTAGGTGGATCATCAGTGTTAGAGCTAAAATTAGCATGTTTAAAGTGATTTTCATGC
The DNA here is from genome assembly GCF_964263255.1 of Lissotriton vulgaris. Lineage (NCBI taxonomy): Eukaryota > Metazoa > Chordata > Amphibia > Caudata > Salamandridae > Lissotriton > Lissotriton vulgaris. The sequence continues at coordinate 136,946 of NW_028241039.1, read as the reverse complement.
TTCCAGGGGCTCGGGAAGTGAAATAAATACCATTTGGAGGCATTTAATGTTCGAGCAAAAACGGCTGATTTTCGACAAAAGAGATAACACCCCCCCATTACGTCATGCTTCAGAAATGTGGAAAATGGTCCGTTTTCAAATGTTTTATTTTTGAACGTCAGTTCACATTTGTAGGTGGATCATCAGTGTTAGAGCTAAAATTAGCATGTTTAAAGTGATTTTCATGCTTCCAGGGGCCCAAAACACAAGATTTATGGAATGGTTAAAAGTATATGAAAATGGCCAATTTACTCACTCTGAGTTCTCAAAAAGGGTTTCTTCACCCCGGGAAGTTAATTAAATACCATTTGGAGGCATTTAATGTTCGAGCAAAAACGGCTGATTTTCGACAAAAGAGATAACACCCCCCATTACGTCATGCTTCAGAAATGTGGAAAATGGTCCGTTTTCAAATGTTTTATTTTTGAACGTCAGTTCACATTTGTAGGTGGATCATCAGTGTTAGAGCTAAAATTAGCATGTTTAAAGTGATTTTCATGCTTCCAGGGGCTTGGGAAGTTCATTAAATACCATTTGGAGGCATTTGATGTTCGAGCAAAAACGGCTGATTTTCGACAAAAGAGATAACACCCCCCCATTACGTCATGCTTCAGAAATGTGGAAAATGGTCCGTTTTCAAATGTTTTATTTTTGAACGTCAGTTCACATTTGTAGGTGGATCATCAGTGTTAGAGCTAAAATTAGCATGTTTAAAGTGATTTTCATGCTTCCAGGGGCTCGGGAAGTGAAATAAATACCATTTGGAGGCATTTAATGTTTGAGCAAAAACGGCTGATTTTCGACAAAAGAGATAACACCCCCCCATTACGTCATGCTTCAGAAATGTGGAAAATGGTCCGTTTTCAAATGTTTTATTTTTGAACGTCAGTTCACATTTGTAGGTGGATCATCAGTGTTAGAGCTAAAATTAGCATGTTTAAAGTGATTTTCATGCTTCCAGGGGCACAAAACACAAGATTTATGGAATGGTTAAAAGTGCATGAAAATGGCCAATTTACTCACTCTGAGTTCTCAAAAAGGGTTTCTTCACCCCGGGAAGTTAATTAAATACCATTTGGAGGCATTTAATGTTCCAGCAAAAACGGCTGATTTTCGACAAAAGAGATAACACCCCCCCATTACGTCATGCTTCAGAAATGTGGAAAATGGTCCGTTTTCAAATGTTTTATTTTTGAACGTCAGTTCACATTTGTAGGTGGATCATCAGTGTTAGAGCTAAAATTAGCATGTTTAAAGTGATTTTCATGCTTCCAGGGGCTCGGGAAGTTAATTAAATACCATTTGGAGGCATTTAATGTTCGAGCAAAAACGGCTGATTTTCGACAAAAGAGATAACACCCCCCCATTACGTCATGCTTCAGAAATGTGGAAAATGGTCCGTTTTCAAATGTTTTATTTTTGAACGTCAGTTCACATTTGTAGGTGGATCATCAGTGTTAGAGCTAAAATTAGCATGTTTAAAGTGATTTTCATGCTTCCAGGGGCTCGGGAAGTTAATTAAATACCATTTGGAGGCATTTAATGTTCGAGCAAAAACGGCTGATTTTCGACAAAAGAGCTAACACCCCCCCATTACGTCATGCTTCAGAAATGTGGAAAATGGTCCGTTTTCAAATGTTTTATTTTTGAACGTCAGTTCACATTTGTAGGTGGATCATCAGTGTTAGAGCTAAAATTAGCATGTTTAAAGTGATTTTCATGCTTCCAGGGGCTCGGGAAGTTAATTAAATACCATTTGGAGGCATTTAATGTTCGAGCAAAAACGGCTGATTTTCGACAAAAGAGATAACACCCCCCCCATTACGTCATGCTTCAGAAATGTGGAAAATGGTCCGTTTTCAAATGTTTTATTTTTGAACGTCAGTTCACATTTGTAGGTGGATCATCAGTGTTAGAGCTAAAATTAGCATGTTTAAAGTGATTTTCATGCTTCCAGGGGCTCGGGAAGTTAATTAAATACCATTTGGAGGCATTTAATGTTCGAGCAAAAACGGCTGATTTTCGACAAAAGAGATAACACCCCCCCATTACGTCATGCTTCAGAAATGTGGAAAATGGTCCGTTTTCAAATGTTTTATTTTTGAACGTCAGTTCACATTTGTAGGTGGATCATCAGTCTTAGAGCTAAAATTAGCATGTTTAAAGTGATTTTCATGCTTCCAGGGGCTCGGGAAGTGAAATAAATACCATTTGGAGGCATTTAATGTTCGAGCAAAAACGGCTGATTTTCGACAAAAGAGATAACACCCCCCCCATTATGTCATGCTTCAGAAATGTGGAAAATGGTCCGTTTTCAAATGTTTTATTTTTGAACGTCTGTTCACATTTGTAGGTGGATCATCAGTGTTAGAGCTAAAATTTGCATGTTTAAAGTGATTTTCATGCTTCCAGGGGCTCGGGAAGTTAATTAAATACCATTTGGAGGCATTTAATGTTCGAGCAAAAACGACTGATTTTCGACAAAAGAGATAACACCCCCCCATTACGTCATGCTTCAGAAATGTGGAAAATGGTCCGTTTTCAAATGTTTTATTTTTGAACGTCAGTTCACATTTGTAGGTGGATCATCAGTGTTAGAGCTAAAATTAGCATGTTTAAAGTGATTTTCATGCTTCCAGGGGCTCGGGAAGTTAATTAAATACCATTTGGAGGCATTTAATGTTCGAGCAAAAACGGCTGATTTTCGACAAAAGAGATAACACCCCCCCCATTACGTCATGCTTCAGAAATGTGGAAAATGGTCCGTTTTCAAATGTTTTATTTTTGAACGTCAGTTCACATTTGTAGGTGGATCATCAGTGTTAGAGCTAAAATTTGCATGTTTAAAGTGATTTTCATGCTTCCAGTGGCTCGGGAAGTTAATTAAATACCATTTGGAGGCATTTAATGTTCGAGCAAAAACTGCTGATTTTCGACAAAAGAGATAACACCCCCCCATTACGTCATGCTTCAGAAATGTGGAAAATGGTCCGTTTTCAAATGTTTTATTTTTGAACGTCAGTTCACATTTGTAGGTGGATCATCAGTGTTAGAGCTAAAATTAGCATGTTTAAAGTGATTTTCATGCTTCCAGGGGCTCGGGAAGTGAAATAAAGACCATTTGGAGGCATTTAATGTTCGAGCAAAAACGGCTGATTTTCGACAAAAGAGATAACACCCCCCCATTACGTCATGCTTCAGAAATGTGGAAAATGGTCCGTTTTCAAATGTTTTATTTTTGAACGTCAGTTCACATTTGTAGGTGGATCATCAGTGTTAGAGCTAAAATTAGCATGTTTAAAGTGATTTTCATGCTTCCAGGGGCTCGGGAAGTTAATTAAATACCATTTGGAGGCATTTAATGTTCGAGCAAAAACGGCTGATTTTCGACAAAAGAGATAACACCCCCCCATTACGTCATGCTTCAGAAATGTGGAAAATGGTCCGTTTTCAAATGTTTTATTTTTGAACGTCAGTTCACATTTGTAGGTGGATCATCAGTGTTAGAGCTAAAATTAGCATGTTTAAAGTGATTTTCATGCTTCCAGGGGCTCGGGAAGTTAATTAAATACCATTTGGAGGCATTTAATGTTCGAGCAAAAACGGCAGATTTTCGACAAAAGAGATAACACCCCCCCATTACGTCATGCTTCAGAAATGTGGAAAATGGTCCGTTTTCAAATGTTTTATTTTTGAACGTCAGTTCACATTTGTAGGTGGATCATCAGTGTTAGAGCTAAAATTAGCATGTTTAAAGTGATTTTCATGCTTCCAGGGGCTCGGGAAGTGAAATAAATACCATTTGGAGGCATTTAATGTTCGAGCAAAAACGGCTGATTTTCGACAAAAGAGATAACACCCCCCCCATTATGTCATGCTTCAGAAATGTGGAAAATGGTCCGTTTTCAAATGTTTTATTTTTGAACGTCTGTTCACATTTGTAGGTGGATCATCAGTGTTAGAGCTAAAATTTGCATGTTTAAAGTGATTTTCATGCTTCCAGGGGCTCGGGAAGTTAATTAAATACCATTTGGAGGCATTTAATGTTCGAGCAAAAACGACTGATTTTCGACAAAAGAGATAACACCCCCCCATTACGTCATGCTTCAGAAATGTGGAAAATGGTCCGTTTTCAAATGTTTTATTTTTGAACGTCAGTTCACATTTGTAGGTGGATCATCAGTGTTAGAGCTAAAATTAGCATGTTTAAAGTGATTTTCATGCTTCCAGGGGCTCGGGAAGTTAATTAAATACCATTTGGAGGCATTTAATGTTCGAGCAAAAACGGCTGATTTTCGACAAAAGAGATAACACCCCCCCCATTACGTCATGCTTCAGAAATGTGGAAAATGGTCCGTTTTCAAATGTTTTATTTTTGAACGTCAGTTCACATTTGTAGGTGGATCATCAGTGTTAGAGCTAAAATTTGCATGTTTAAAGTGATTTTCATGCTTCCAGTGGCTCGGGAAGTTAATTAAATACCATTTGGAGGCATTTAATGTTCGAGCAAAAACTGCTGATTTTCGACAAAAGAGATAACACCCCCCCATTACGTCATGCTTCAGAAATGTGGAAAATGGTCCGTTTTCAAATGTTTTATTTTTGAACGTCAGTTCACATTTGTAGGTGGATCATCAGTGTTAGAGCTAAAATTAGCATGTTTAAAGTGATTTTCATGCTTCCAGGGGCTCGGGAAGTTAATTAAATACCATTTGGAGGCATTTAATGTTCGAGCAAAAACGACTGATTTTCGACAAAAGAGATAACACCCCCCCATTACGTCATGCTTCAGAAATGTGGAAAATGGTCCGTTTTCAAATGTTTTATTTTTGAACGTCTGTTCACATTTGTAGGTGGATCATCAGTGTTAGAGCTAAAATTTGCATGTTTAAAGTGATTTTCATGCTTCCAGGGGCTCGGGAAGTTAATTAAATACCATTTGGAGGCATTTAATGTTCGAGCAAAAACGACTGATTTTCGACAAAAGAGATAACACCCCCCCATTACGTCATGCTTCAGAAATGTGGAAAATGGTCCGTTTTCAAATGTTTTATTTTTGAACGTCAGTTCACATTTGTAGGTGGATCATCAGTGTTAGAGCTAAAATTAGCATGTTTAAAGTGATTTTCATGCTTCCAGGGGCTCGGGAAGTTAATTAAATACCATTTGGAGGCATTTAATGTTCGAGCAAAAACGGCTGATTTTCGACAAAAGAGATAACACCCCCCCCATTACGTCATGCTTCAGAAATGTGGAAAATGGTCCGTTTTCAAATGTTTTATTTTTGAACGTCAGTTCACATTTGTAGGTGGATCATCAGTGTTAGAGCTAAAATTTGCATGTTTAAAGTGATTTTCATGCTTCCAGTGGCTCGGGAAGTTAATTAAATACCATTTGGAGGCATTTAATGTTCGAGCAAAAACTGCTGATTTTCGACAAAAGAGATAACACCCCCCCATTACGTCATGCTTCAGAAATGTGGAAAATGGTCCGTTTTCAAATGTTTTATTTTTGAACGTCAGTTCACATTTGTAGGTGGATCATCAGTGTTAGAGCTAAAATTAGCATGTTTAAAGTGATTTTCATGCTTCCAGGGGCTCGGGAAGTGAAATAAAGACCATTTGGAGGCATTTAATGTTCGAGCAAAAACGGCTGATTTTCGACAAAAGAGATAACACCCCCCCATTACGTCATGCTTCAGAAATGTGGAAAATGGTCCGTTTTCAAATGTTTTATTTTTGAACGTCAGTTCACATTTGTAGGTGGATCATCAGTGTTAGAGCTAAAATTAGCATGTTTAAAGTGATTTTCATGCTTCCAGGGGCTCGGGAAGTGAAATAAATACCATTTGGAGGCATTTAATGTTCGAGCAAAAACGGCTGATTTTCGACAAAAGAGATAACACCCCCCCATTACGTCATGCTTCAGAAATGTGGAAAATGGTCCGTTTTCAAATGTTTTATTTTTGAACGTCAGTTCACATTTGTAGGTGGATCATCAGTGTTAGAGCTAAAATTAGCATGTTTAAAGTGATTTTCATGCTTCCAGGGGCCCTAAACACAAGATTTATGGAATGGTTAAAAGTGCATGAAAATGGCCAATTTACTCACTCTGAGTTCTCAAAAAGGGTTTCTTCACCCCGGAAAGTTAATTAAATACCATTTGGAGGCATTTAATGTTCGAGCAAAAACGGCTGATTTTCGACAAAAGAGATAACACCCCCCCATTATGTCATGCTTCAGAAATGTGGAAAATGGTCCGTTTTCAAATGTTTTATTTTTGAACGTCAGTTCACATTTGTAGGTGGATCATCAGTGTTAGAGCTAAAATTAGCATGTTTAAAGTGATTTTCATGCTTCCAGGGGCTCGGGAAGTGAAATAAATACCATTTGGAGGCATTTAATGTTCGAGCAAAAACGGCTGATTTTCGACAAAAGAGATAACACCCCCCCATTACGTCATGCTTCAGAAATGTGGAAAATGGTCCGTTTTCAAATGTTTTATTTTTGAACGTCAGTTCACATTTGTAGGTGGATCATCAGTGTTAGAGCTAAAATTAGCATGTTTAAAGTGATTTTCATGCTTCCAGGGGCCCAAAACACAAGATTTATGGAATGGTTAAAAGTGCATGAAAATGGCCAATTTACTCACTCTGAGTTCTCAAAAAGGGTTTCTTCACCCCGGGAAGTGAAATAAATACCATTTGGAGGCATTTAATGTTCGAGCAAAAACGGCTGATTTTCGACAAAAGAGATAACACCCCCCCATTACGTCATGCTTCAGAAATGTGGAAAATGGTCCGTTTTCAAATGTTTTATTTTTGAACGTCAGTTCACATTTGTAGGTGGATCATCAGTGTTAGAGCTAAAATTAGCATGTTTAAAGTGATTTTCATGCTTCCAGGGGCTCGGGAAGTGAAATAAATACCATTTGGAGGCATTTAATGTTCGAGCAAAAACGGCTGATTTTTGACAAAAGAGATAACACCCCCCCATTACGTCATGCTTCAGGAATGTGGAAAATGGTCCGTTTTCAAATGTTTTATTTTTGAACGTCAGTTCACATTTGTAGGTGGATCATCAGTGTTAGAGCTAAAATTAGCATGTTTAAAGTGATTTTCATGCTTCCAGGGGCCCAAAACACAAGATTTATGGAATGGTTAAAAGTGCATGAAAATGGCCAATTTACTCACTCTGAGTTCTCAAAAAGGGTTTCTTCACCCCGGGAAGTTAATTAAATACCATTTGGAGGCATTTAATGTTCGAGCAAAAACGGCTGATTTTCGACAAAAGAGATAACACCCCCCCATTACGTCATGCTTCAGAAATGTGGAAAATGGTCTGTTTTAAAATGTTTTATTTTTGAACATCAGTTCACATTTGTTGGTGGATCATCAGTGTTAGAGCTAAAATTAGCATGTTTAAAGTGATTTTCATGCTTCCAGGTGCCCAAAACACAAGATTTATGGAATGGTTAAAAGTGCATGAAAATGGCCAATTTACTCACTCTGAGTTCTCAAAAAGGGTTTCTTCACCCCGGGAAGTTAATTAAATACCATTTGGAGGCATTTAATGTTCCAGCAAAAACGGCTGATTTTCGACAAAAGAGATAACACCCCCCCATTACGTCATGCTTCAGAAATGTGGAAAATGGTCCGTTTTCAAATGTTTTATTTTTGAACGTCAGTTCACATTTGTAGGTGGATCATCAGTGTTAGAGCTAAAATTAGCATGTTTAAAGTGATTTTCATGCTTCCAGGGGCTCGGGAAGTTAATTAAATACCATTTGGAGGCATTTAATGTTCGAGCAAAAACGGCTGATTTTCGACAAAAGAGATAACACCCCCCATTACGTCATGCTTCAGAAATGTGGAAAATGGTCCGTTTTCAAATGTTTTATTTTTGAACGTCAGTTCACATTTGTAGGTGGATCATCAGTGTTGGAGCTAAAATTAGCATGTTTAAAGTGATTTTCATGCTTCCAGGGGCTCGGGAAGTTAATTAAATACCATTTGGAGGCATTTAATGTTCGAGCAAAAACGGCTGATTTTCGACAAAAGAGATAACACCCCCCCATTACGTCATGCTTCAGAAATGTGGAAAATGGTCCGTTTTCAAATGTTTTATTTTTGAACGTCAGTTCACATTTGTAGGTGGATCATCAGTGTTAGAGCTAAAATTAGCATGTTTAAAGTGATTTTCATGCTTCCAGGGGCTCGGGAAGTTAATTAAATACCATTTGGAGGCATTTAATGTTCGAGCAAAAACGGCTGATTTTCGACAAAAAAGATAACACCCCCCCATTACGTCATGCTTCAGAAATGTGGAAAATGGTCCGTTTTCAAATGTTTTATTTTTGAACGTCAGTTCACATTTGTAGGTGGATCATCAGTGTTAGAGCTAAAATTAGCATGTTTAAAGTGATTTTCATGCTTCCAGGGGCTCGGGAAGTTAATTAAATACCATTTGGAGGCATTTAATGTTCGAGCAAAAACGGCTGATTTTCGACAAAAAAGATAACACCCCCCCATTACGTCATGCTTCAGAAATGTGGAAAATGGTCCGTTTTCAAATGTTTTATTTTTGAACGTCAGTTCACATTTGTAGGTGGATCATCAGTGTTAGAGCTAAAATTAGCATGTTTAAAGTGATTTTCATGCTTCCAGGGGCTCAGGAAGTTAATTAAATACCATTTGGAGGCATTTAATGTTCGAGCAAAAACGGCTGATTTTCGACAAAAGAGATAACACCCCCCCATTACGTCATGCTTCAGAAATGTGGAAAATGGTCCGTTTTCAAATGTTTTATTTTTGAACGTCAGTTCACATTTGTAGGTGGATCATCAGTGTTAGAGCTAAAATTAGCATGTTTAAAGTGATTTTCATGCTTCCAGGGGCTCGGGAAGTTAATTAAATACCATTTGGAGGCATTTAATGTTCGAGCAAAAACGGCTGATTTTCGACAAAAGAGATAACACCCCCCCATTACGTCATGCTTCAGAAATGTGGAAAATGGTCCGTTTTCAAATGTTTTATTTTTGAACGTCAGTTCACATTTGTAGGTGGATCATCAGTGTTAGAGCTAAAATTAGCATGTTTAAAGTGATTTTCATGCTTCCAGGGGCTCGGGAAGTTAATTAAATACCATTTGGAGGCATTTAATGTTCGAGCAAAAACGGCTGATTTTCGACAAAAGAGATAACACCCCCCCATTACGTCATGCTTCAGAAATGTGGAAAATGGTCAGTTTTCAAATGTTTTATTTTTGAACGTCAGTTCACATTTGTAGGTGGATCATCAGTGTTAGAGCTAAAATTAGCATGTTTAAAGTGATTTTCATGCTTCCAGGGGCTCGGGAAGTGAAATAAATACCATTTGGAGGCATTTAATGTTCGAGCAAAAACGGCTGATTTTTGACAAAAGAGATAACACCCCCCCATTACGTCATGCTTCAGAAATGTGGAAAATGGTCCGTTTTCAAATGTTTTATTTTTGAACGTCAGTTCACATTTGTAGGTGGATCATCAGTGTTAGAGCTAAAATTAGCATGTTTAAAGTGATTTTCATGCTTCCAGGGGCCCAAAACACAAGATTTATGGAATGGTTAAAAGTGCATGAAAATGGCCAATTTACTCACTCTGAGTTCTCAAAAAGGGTTTCTTCACCCCGGGAAGTTAATTAAATACCATTTGGAGGCATTTAATGTTCGAGCAAAAACGGCTGATTTTCGACAAAAGAGATAACACCCCCCCATTACGTCATGCTTCAGAAATGTGGAAAATGGTCTGTTTTAAAATGTTTTATTTTTGAACATCAGTTCACATTTGTTGGTGGATCATCAGTGTTAGAGCTAAAATTAGCATGTTTAAAGTGATTTTCATGCTTCCAGGTGCCCAAAACACAAGATTTATGGAATGGTTAAAAGTGCATGAAAATGGCCAATTTACTCACTCTGAGTTCTCAAAAAGGGTTTCTTCACCCCGGGAAGTTAATTAAATACCATTTGGAGGCATTTAATGTTCCAGCAAAAACGGCTGATTTTCGACAAAAGAGATAACACCCCCCCATTACGTCATGCTTCAGAAATGTGGAAAATGGTCCGTTTTCAAATGTTTTATTTTTGAACGTCAGTTCACATTTGTAGGTGGATCATCAGTGTTAGAGCTAAAATTAGCATGTTTAAAGTGATTTTCATGCTTCCAGGGGCTCGGGAAGTTAATTAAATACCATTTGGAGGCATTTAATGTTCGAGCAAAAACGGCTGATTTTCGACAAAAGAGATAACACCCCCCATTACGTCATGCTTCAGAAATGTGGAAAATGGTCCGTTTTCAAATGTTTTATTTTTGAACGTCAGTTCACATTTGTAGGTGGATCATCAGTGTTGGAGCTAAAATTAGCATGTTTAAAGTGATTTTCATGCTTCCAGGGGCTCGGGAAGTTAATTAAATACCATTTGGAGGCATTTAATGTTCGAGCAAAAACGGCTGATTTTCGACAAAAGAGATAACACCCCCCCATTACGTCATGCTTCAGAAATGTGGAAAATGGTCCGTTTTCAAATGTTTTATTTTTGAACGTCAGTTCACATTTGTAGGTGGATCATCAGTGTTAGAGCTAAAATTAGCATGTTTAAAGTGATTTTCATGCTTCCAGGGGCTCGGGAAGTTAATTAAATACCATTTGGAGGCATTTAATGTTCGAGCAAAAACGGCTGATTTTCGACAAAAAAGATAACACCCCCCCATTACGTCATGCTTCAGAAATGTGGAAAATGGTCCGTTTTCAAATGTTTTATTTTTGAACGTCAGTTCACATTTGTAGGTGGATCATCAGTGTTAGAGCTAAAATTAGCATGTTTAAAGTGATTTTCATGCTTCCAGGGGCTCAGGAAGTTAATTAAATACCATTTGGAGGCATTTAATGTTCGAGCAAAAACGGCTGATTTTCGACAAAAGAGATAACACCCCCCATTACGTCATGCTTCAGAAATGTGGAAAATGGTCCGTTTTCAAATGTTTTATTTTTGAACGTCAGTTCACATTTGTAGGTGGATCATCAGTGTTAGAGCTAAAATTAGCATGTTTAAAGTGATTTTCATGCTTCCAGGGGCTCGGGAAGTTAATTAAATACCATTTGGAGGCATTTAATGTTCGAGCAAAAACGGCTGATTTTCGACAAAAGAGATAACACCCCCCCATTACGTCATGCTTCAGAAATGTGGAAAATGGTCCGTTTTCAAATGTTTTATTTTTGAACGTCAGTTCACATTTGTAGGTGGATCATCAGTGTTAGAGCTAAAATTAGCATGTTTAAAGTGATTTTCATGCTTCCAGGGGCTCGGGAAGTTAATTAAATACCATTTGGAGGCATTTAATGTTCGAGCAAAAACGGCTGATTTTCGACAAAAGAGATAACACCCCCCCATTACGTCATGCTTCAGAAATGTGGAAAATGGTCAGTTTTCAAATGTTTTATTTTTGAACGTCAGTTCACATTTGTAGGTGGATCATCAGTGTTAGAGCTAAAATTAGCATGTTTAAAGTGATTTTCATGCTTCCAGGGGCTCGGGAAGTGAAATAAATACCATTTGGAGGCATTTAATGTTCGAGCAAAAACGGCTGATTTTCGACAAAAGAGATAACACCCCCCCATTACGTCATGCTTCAGAAATGTGGAAAATGGTCCGTTTTCAAATGTTTTATTTTTGAACGTCAGTTTACATTTGTAGGTGGATCATCAGTGTTAGAGCTAAAATTAGCATGTTTAAAGTGATTTTCATGCTTCCAGGGGCCCAAAACACAAGATTTATGGAATGGTTAAAAGTGCATGAAAATGGCCAATTTACTCACTCTGAGTTCTCAAAAAGGGTTTCTTCACCCCGGGAAGTTAATTAAATACCATTTGGAGGCATTTAATGTTCCAGCAAAAACGGCTGATTTTCGACAAAAGAGATAACACCCCCCCATTACGTCATGCTTCAGAAATGTGGAAAATGGTCCGTTTTCAAATGTTTTATTTTTGAACGTCAGTTCACATTTGTAGGTGGATCATCAGTGTTAGAGCTAAAATTAGCATGTTTAAAGTGATTTTCATGCTTCCAGGGGCTCGGGAAGTGAAATAAATACCATTTGGAGGCATTTAATGTTCGAGCAAAAACGGCTGATTTTCGACAAAAGAGATAACACCCCCCCATTACGTCATGCTTCAGAAATGTGGAAAATGGTCCGTTTTCAAAAGTTTTATTTTTGGACGTCAGTTCACATTTGTAGGTGGATCATCAGTGTTAGAGCTAAAATTAGCATGTTTAAAGTGATTTTCATGCTTCCAGGGGCTCAGGAAGTTAATTAAATACCATTTGGAGGCATTTAATGTTCGAGCAAAAACGGCTGATTTTCGACAAAAGAGATAACACCCCCCCATTACGTCATGCTTCAGAAATGTGGAAAATGGTCCGTTTTCAAATGTTTTATTTTTGAACGTCAGTTCACATTTGTAGGTGGATCATCAGTGTTAGAGCTAAAATTAGCATGTTTAAAGTGATTTTCATGCTTGCAGGGGCTCGGGAAGTTAATTAAATACCATTTGGAGGCATTTAATGTTCGAGCAAAAACGGCTGATTTTCGACAAAAGAGATAACACCCCCCCATTACGTCATGCTTCAGAAATGTGGAAAATGGTCCGTTTTCAAATGTTTTATTTTTGAACGTCAGTTCACATTTGTAGGTGGATCATCAGTGTTAGAGCTAAAATTAGCATGTTTAAAGTGATGTTCATGCTTCCAGGGGCTCGGGAAGTTAATTAAATACAATTTGGAGGCATTTAATGTTCGAGCAAAAACGGCTGATTTTCGACAAAAGAGATAACACCCCCCCCATTACGTCATGCTTCAGAAATGTGGAAAATGGTCCGTTTTCAAATGTTTTATTTTTGAACGTCAGTTCACATTTGTAGGTGGATCATCAGTGTTAGAGCTAAAATTAGCATGTTTAAAGTGATTTTCATGCTTCCAGGGGCTCGGGAAGTGAAATAAATACCATTTGGAGGCATTTAATGTTCGAGCAAAAACGGCTGATTTTCGACAAAAGAGATAACACCCCCCCCATTATGTCATGCTTCAGAAATGTGGAAAATGGTCCGTTTTCAAATGTTTTATTTTTGAACGTCTGTTCACATTTGTAGGTGGATCATCAGTGTTAGAGCTAAAATTTGCATGTTTAAAGTGATTTTCATGCTTCCAGGGGCTCGGGAAGTTAATTAAATACCATTTGGAGGCATTTAATGTTCGAGCAAAAACGACTGATTTTCGACAAAAGAGATAACACCCCCCCATTACGTCATGCTTCAGAAATGTGGAAAATGGTCCGTTTTCAAATGTTTTATTTTTGAACGTCAGTTCACATTTGTAGGTGGATCATCAGTGTTAGAGCTAAAATTAGCATGTTTAAAGTGATTTTCATGCTTCCAGGGGCTCGGGAAGTTAATTAAATACCATTTGGAGGCATTTAATGTTCGAGCAAAAACGGCTGATTTTCGACAAAAGAGATAACACCCCCCCCATTACGTCATGCTTCAGAAATGTGGAAAATGGTCCGTTTTCAAATGTTTTATTTTTGAACGTCAGTTCACATTTGTAGGTGGATCATCAGTGTTAGAGCTAAAATTTGCATGTTTAAAGTGATTTTCATGCTTCCAGTGGCTCGGGAAGTTAATTAAATACCATTTGGAGGCATTTAATGTTCGAGCAAAAACTGCTGATTTTCGACAAAAGAGATAACACCCCCCCATTACGTCATGCTTCAGAAATGTGGAAAATGGTCCGTTTTCAAATGTTTTATTTTTGAACGTCAGTTCACATTTGTAGGTGGATCATCAGTGTTAGAGCTAAAATTAGCATGTTTAAAGTGATTTTCATGCTTCCAGGGGCTCGGGAAGTGAAATAAAGACCATTTGGAGGCATTTAATGTTCGAGCAAAAACGGCTGATTTTCGACAAAAGAGATAACACCCCCCCATTACGTCATGCTTCAGAAATGTGGAAAATGGTCCGTTTTCAAATGTTTTATTTTTGAACGTCAGTTCACATTTGTAGGTGGATCATCAGTGTTAGAGCTAAAATTAGCATGTTTAAAGTGATTTTCATGCTTCCAGGGGCTCGGGAAGTTAATTAAATACCATTTGGAGGCATTTAATGTTCGAGCAAAAACGGCTGATTTTCGACAAAAGAGATAACACCCCCCCATTACGTCATGCTTCAGAAATGTGGAAAATGGTCCGTTTTCAAATGTTTTATTTTTGAACGTCAGTTCACATTTGTAGGTGGATCATCAGTGTTAGAGCTAAAATTAGCATGTTTAAAGTGATTTTCATGCTTCCAGGGGCTCGGGAAGTTAATTAAATACCATTTGGAGGCATTTAATGTTCGAGCAAAAACGGCAGATTTTCGACAAAAGAGATAACACCCCCCCATTACGTCATGCTTCAGAAATGTGGAAAATGGTCCGTTTTCAAATGTTTTATTTTTGAACGTCAGTTCACATTTGTAGGTGGATCATCAGTGTTAGAGCTAAAATTAGCATGTTTAAAGTGATTTTCATGCTTCCAGGGGCTCGGGAAGTGAAATAAATACCATTTGGAGGCATTTAATGTTCGAGCAAAAACGGCTGATTTTCGACAAAAGAGATAACACCCCCCCCATTATGTCATGCTTCAGAAATGTGGAAAATGGTCCGTTTTCAAATGTTTTATTTTTGAACGTCTGTTCACATTTGTAGGTGGATCATCAGTGTTAGAGCTAAAATTTGCATGTTTAAAGTGATTTTCATGCTTCCAGGGGCTCGGGAAGTTAATTAAATACCATTTGGAGGCATTTAATGTTCGAGCAAAAACGACTGATTTTCGACAAAAGAGATAACACCCCCCCATTACGTCATGCTTCAGAAATGTGGAAAATGGTCCGTTTTCAAATGTTTTATTTTTGAACGTCAGTTCACATTTGTAGGTGGATCATCAGTGTTAGAGCTAAAATTAGCATGTTTAAAGTGATTTTCATGCTTCCAGGGGCTCGGGAAGTTAATTAAATACCATTTGGAGGCATTTAATGTTCGAGCAAAAACGGCTGATTTTCGACAAAAGAGATAACACCCCCCCCATTACGTCATGCTTCAGAAATGTGGAAAATGGTCCGTTTTCAAATGTTTTATTTTTGAACGTCAGTTCACATTTGTAGGTGGATCATCAGTGTTAGAGCTAAAATTTGCATGTTTAAAGTGATTTTCATGCTTCCAGTGGCTCGGGAAGTTAATTAAATACCATTTGGAGGCATTTAATGTTCGAGCAAAAACTGCTGATTTTCGACAAAAGAGATAACACCCCCCCATTACGTCATGCTTCAGAAATGTGGAAAATGGTCCGTTTTCAAATGTTTTATTTTTGAACGTCAGTTCACATTTGTAGGTGGATCATCAGTGTTAGAGCTAAAATTAGCATGTTTAAAGTGATTTTCATGCTTCCAGGGGCTCGGGAAGTTAATTAAATACCATTTGGAGGCATTTAATGTTCGAGCAAAAACGACTGATTTTCGACAAAAGAGATAACACCCCCCCATTACGTCATGCTTCAGAAATGTGGAAAATGGTCCGTTTTCAAATGTTTTATTTTTGAACGTCTGTTCACATTTGTAGGTGGATCATCAGTGTTAGAGCTAAAATTTGCATGTTTAAAGTGATTTTCATGCTTCCAGGGGCTCGGGAAGTTAATTAAATACCATTTGGAGGCATTTAATGTTCGAGCAAAAACGACTGATTTTCGACAAAAGAGATAACACCCCCCCATTACGTCATGCTTCAGAAATGTGGAAAATGGTCCGTTTTCAAATGTTTTATTTTTGAACGTCAGTTCACATTTGTAGGTGGATCATCAGTGTTAGAGCTAAAATTAGCATGTTTAAAGTGATTTTCATGCTTCCAGGGGCTCGGGAAGTTAATTAAATACCATTTGGAGGCATTTAATGTTCGAGCAAAAACGGCTGATTTTCGACAAAAGAGATAACACCCCCCCCATTACGTCATGCTTCAGAAATGTGGAAAATGGTCCGTTTTCAAATGTTTTATTTTTGAACGTCAGTTCACATTTGTAGGTGGATCATCAGTGTTAGAGCTAAAATTTGCATGTTTAAAGTGATTTTCATGCTTCCAGTGGCTCGGGAAGTTAATTAAATACCATTTGGAGGCATTTAATGTTCGAGCAAAAACTGCTGATTTTCGACAAAAGAGATAACACCCCCCCATTACGTCATGCTTCAGAAATGTGGAAAATGGTCCGTTTTCAAATGTTTTATTTTTGAACGTCAGTTCACATTTGTAGGTGGATCATCAGTGTTAGAGCTAAAATTAGCATGTTTAAAGTGATTTTCATGCTTCCAGGGGCTCGGGAAGTGAAATAAAGACCATTTGGAGGCATTTAATGTTCGAGCAAAAACGGCTGATTTTCGACAAAAGAGATAACACCCCCCCATTACGTCATGCTTCAGAAATGTGGAAAATGGTCCGTTTTCAAATGTTTTATTTTTGAACGTCAGTTCACATTTGTAGGTGGATCATCAGTGTTAGAGCTAAAATTAGCATGTTTAAAGTGATTTTCATGCTTCCAGGGGCTCGGGAAGTGAAATAAATACCATTTGGAGGCATTTAATGTTCGAGCAAAAACGGCTGATTTTCGACAAAAGAGATAACACCCCCCCATTACGTCATGCTTCAGAAATGTGGAAAATGGTCCGTTTTCAAATGTTTTATTTTTGAACGTCAGTTCACATTTGTAGGTGGATCATCAGTGTTAGAGCTAAAATTAGCATGTTTAAAGTGATTTTCATGCTTCCAGGGGCCCTAAACACAAGATTTATGGAATGGTTAAAAGTGCATGAAAATGGCCAATTTACTCACTCTGAGTTCTCAAAAAGGGTTTCTTCACCCCGGAAAGTTAATTAAATACCATTTGGAGGCATTTAATGTTCGAGCAAAAACGGCTGATTTTCGACAAAAGAGATAACACCCCCCCATTATGTCATGCTTCAGAAATGTGGAAAATGGTCCGTTTTCAAATGTTTTATTTTTGAACGTCAGTTCACATTTGTAGGTGGATCATCAGTGTTAGAGCTAAAATTAGCATGTTTAAAGTGATTTTCATGCTTCCAGGGGCTCGGGAAGTGAAATAAATACCATTTGGAGGCATTTAATGTTCGAGCAAAAACGGCTGATTTTCGACAAAAGAGATAACACCCCCCCATTACGTCATGCTTCAGAAATGTGGAAAATGGTCCGTTTTCAAATGTTTTATTTTTGAACGTCAGTTCACATTTGTAGGTGGATCATCAGTGTTAGAGCTAAAATTAGCATGTTTAAAGTGATTTTCATGCTTCCAGGGGCCCAAAACACAAGATTTATGGAATGGTTAAAAGTGCATGAAAATGGCCAATTTACTCACTCTGAGTTCTCAAAAAGGGTTTCTTCACCCCGGGAAGTGAAATAAATACCATTTGGAGGCATTTAATGTTCGAGCAAAAACGGCTGATTTTCGACAAAAGAGATAACACCCCCCCATTACGTCATGCTTCAGAAATGTGGAAAATGGTCCGTTTTCAAATGTTTTATTTTTGAACGTCAGTTCACATTTGTAGGTGGATCATCAGTGTTAGAGCTAAAATTAGCATGTTTAAAGTGATTTTCATGCTTCCAGGGGCTCGGGAAGTGAAATAAATACCATTTGGAGGCATTTAATGTTCGAGCAAAAACGGCTGATTTTTGACAAAAGAGATAACACCCCCCCATTACGTCATGCTTCAGGAATGTGGAAAATGGTCCGTTTTCAAATGTTTTATTTTTGAACGTCAGTTCACATTTGTAGGTGGATCATCAGTGTTAGAGCTAAAATTAGCATGTTTAAAGTGATTTTCATGCTTCCAGGGGCCCAAAACACAAGATTTATGGAATGGTTAAAAGTGCATGAAAATGGCCAATTTACTCACTCTGAGTTCTCAAAAAGGGTTTCTTCACCCCGGGAAGTTAATTAAATACCATTTGGAGGCATTTAATGTTCGAGCAAAAACGGCTGATTTTCGACAAAAGAGATAACACCCCCCCATTACGTCATGCTTCAGAAATGTGGAAAATGGTCTGTTTTAAAATGTTTTATTTTTGAACATCAGTTCACATTTGTTGGTGGATCATCAGTGTTAGAGCTAAAATTAGCATGTTTAAAGTGATTTTCATGCTTCCAGGTGCCCAAAACACAAGATTTATGGAATGGTTAAAAGTGCATGAAAATGGCCAATTTACTCACTCTGAGTTCTCAAAAAGGGTTTCTTCACCCCGGGAAGTTAATTAAATACCATTTGGAGGCATTTAATGTTCCAGCAAAAACGGCTGATTTTCGACAAAAGAGATAACACCCCCCCATTACGTCATGCTTCAGAAATGTGGAAAATGGTCCGTTTTCAAATGTTTTATTTTTGAACGTCAGTTCACATTTGTAGGTGGATCATCAGTGTTAGAGCTAAAATTAGCATGTTTAAAGTGATTTTCATGCTTCCAGGGGCTCGGGAAGTTAATTAAATACCATTTGGAGGCATTTAATGTTCGAGCAAAAACGGCTGATTTTCGACAAAAGAGATAACACCCCCCATTACGTCATGCTTCAGAAATGTGGAAAATGGTCCGTTTTCAAATGTTTTATTTTTGAACGTCAGTTCACATTTGTAGGTGGATCATCAGTGTTGGAGCTAAAATTAGCATGTTTAAAGTGATTTTCATGCTTCCAGGGGCTCGGGAAGTTAATTAAATACCATTTGGAGGCATTTAATGTTCGAGCAAAAACGGCTGATTTTCGACAAAAGAGATAACACCCCCCCATTACGTCATGCTTCAGAAATGTGGAAAATGGTCCGTTTTCAAATGTTTTATTTTTGAACGTCAGTTCACATTTGTAGGTGGATCATCAGTGTTAGAGCTAAAATTAGCATGTTTAAAGTGATTTTCATGCTTCCAGGGGCTCGGGAAGTTAATTAAATACCATTTGGAGGCATTTAATGTTCGAGCAAAAACGGCTGATTTTCGACAAAAAAGATAACACCCCCCCATTACGTCATGCTTCAGAAATGTGGAAAATGGTCCGTTTTCAAATGTTTTATTTTTGAACGTCAGTTCACATTTGTAGGTGGATCATCAGTGTTAGAGCTAAAATTAGCATGTTTAAAGTGATTTTCATGCTTCCAGGGGCTCAGGAAGTTAATTAAATACCATTTGGAGGCATTTAATGTTCGAGCAAAAACGGCTGATTTTCGACAAAAGAGATAACACCCCCCCATTACGTCATGCTTCAGAAATGTGGAAAATGGTCCGTTTTCAAATGTTTTATTTTTGAACGTCAGTTCACATTTGTAGGTGGATCATCAGTGTTAGAGCTAAAATTAGCATGTTTAAAGTGATTTTCATGCTTCCAGGGGCTCGGGAAGTTAATTAAATACCATTTGGAGGCATTTAATGTTCGAGCAAAAACGGCTGATTTTCGACAAAAGAGATAACACCCCCCCATTACGTCATGCTTCAGAAATGTGGAAAATGGTCCGTTTTCAAATGTTTTATTTTTGAACGTCAGTTCACATTTGTAGGTGGATCATCAGTGTTAGAGCTAAAATTAGCATGTTTAAAGTGATTTTCATGCTTCCAGGGGCTCGGGAAGTTAATTAAATACCATTTGGAGGCATTTAATGTTCGAGCAAAAACGGCTGATTTTCGACAAAAGAGATAACACCCCCCCATTACGTCATGCTTCAGAAATGTGGAAAATGGTCAGTTTTCAAATGTTTTATTTTTGAACGTCAGTTCACATTTGTAGGTGGATCATCAGTGTTAGAGCTAAAATTAGCATGTTTAAAGTGATTTTCATGCTTCCAGGGGCTCGGGAAGTGAAATAAATACCATTTGGAGGCATTTAATGTTCGAGCAAAAACGGCTGATTTTTGACAAAAGAGATAACACCCCCCCATTACGTCATGCTTCAGAAATGTGGAAAATGGTCCGTTTTCAAATGTTTTATTTTTGAACGTCAGTTCACATTTGTAGGTGGATCATCAGTGTTAGAGCTAAAATTAGCATGTTTAAAGTGATTTTCATGCTTCCAGGGGCCCAAAACACAAGATTTATGGAATGGTTAAAAGTGCATGAAAATGGCCAATTTACTCACTCTGAGTTCTCAAAAAGGGTTTCTTCACCCCGGGAAGTTAATTAAATACCATTTGGAGGCATTTAATGTTCGAGCAAAAACGGCTGATTTTCGACAAAAGAGATAACACCCCCCCATTACGTCATGCTTCAGAAATGTGGAAAATGGTCTGTTTTAAAATGTTTTATTTTTGAACATCAGTTCACATTTGTTGGTGGATCATCAGTGTTAGAGCTAAAATTAGCATGTTTAAAGTGATTTTCATGCTTCCAGGTGCCCAAAACACAAGATTTATGGAATGGTTAAAAGTGCATGAAAATGGCCAATTTACTCACTCTGAGTTCTCAAAAAGGGTTTCTTCACCCCGGGAAGTTAATTAAATACCATTTGGAGGCATTTAATGTTCCAGCAAAAACGGCTGATTTTCGACAAAAGAGATAACACCCCCCCATTACGTCATGCTTCAGAAATGTGGAAAATGGTCCGTTTTCAAATGTTTTATTTTTGAACGTCAGTTCACATTTGTAGGTGGATCATCAGTGTTAGAGCTAAAATTAGCATGTTTAAAGTGATTTTCATGCTTCCAGGGGCTCGGGAAGTTAATTAAATACCATTTGGAGGCATTTAATGTTCGAGCAAAAACGGCTGATTTTCGACAAAAGAGATAACACCCCCCATTACGTCATGCTTCAGAAATGTGGAAAATGGTCCGTTTTCAAATGTTTTATTTTTGAACGTCAGTTCACATTTGTAGGTGGATCATCAGTGTTGGAGCTAAAATTAGCATGTTTAAAGTGATTTTCATGCTTCCAGGGGCTCGGGAAGTTAATTAAATACCATTTGGAGGCATTTAATGTTCGAGCAAAAACGGCTGATTTTCGACAAAAGAGATAACACCCCCCCATTACGTCATGCTTCAGAAATGTGGAAAATGGTCCGTTTTCAAATGTTTTATTTTTGAACGTCAGTTCACATTTGTAGGTGGATCATCAGTGTTAGAGCTAAAATTAGCATGTTTAAAGTGATTTTCATGCTTCCAGGGGCTCGGGAAGTTAATTAAATACCATTTGGAGGCATTTAATGTTCGAGCAAAAACGGCTGATTTTCGACAAAAAAGATAACACCCCCCCATTACGTCATGCTTCAGAAATGTGGAAAATGGTCCGTTTTCAAATGTTTTATTTTTGAACGTCAGTTCACATTTGTAGGTGGATCATCAGTGTTAGAGCTAAAATTAGCATGTTTAAAGTGATTTTCATGCTTCCAGGGGCTCAGGAAGTTAATTAAATACCATTTGGAGGCATTTAATGTTCGAGCAAAAACGGCTGATTTTCGACAAAAGAGATAACACCCCCCATTACGTCATGCTTCAGAAATGTGGAAAATGGTCCGTTTTCAAATGTTTTATTTTTGAACGTCAGTTCACATTTGTAGGTGGATCATCAGTGTTAGAGCTAAAATTAGCATGTTTAAAGTGATTTTCATGCTTCCAGGGGCTCGGGAAGTTAATTAAATACCATTTGGAGGCATTTAATGTTCGAGCAAAAACGGCTGATTTTCGACAAAAGAGATAACACCCCCCCATTACGTCATGCTTCAGAAATGTGGAAAATGGTCCGTTTTCAAATGTTTTATTTTTGAACGTCAGTTCACATTTGTAGGTGGATCATCAGTGTTAGAGCTAAAATTAGCATGTTTAAAGTGATTTTCATGCTTCCAGGGGCTCGGGAAGTTAATTAAATACCATTTGGAGGCATTTAATGTTCGAGCAAAAACGGCTGATTTTCGACAAAAGAGATAACACCCCCCCATTACGTCATGCTTCAGAAATGTGGAAAATGGTCAGTTTTCAAATGTTTTATTTTTGAACGTCAGTTCACATTTGTAGGTGGATCATCAGTGTTAGAGCTAAAATTAGCATGTTTAAAGTGATTTTCATGCTTCCAGGGGCTCGGGAAGTGAAATAAATACCATTTGGAGGCATTTAATGTTCGAGCAAAAACGGCTGATTTTCGACAAAAGAGATAACACCCCCCCATTACGTCATGCTTCAGAAATGTGGAAAATGGTCCGTTTTCAAATGTTTTATTTTTGAACGTCAGTTTACATTTGTAGGTGGATCATCAGTGTTAGAGCTAAAATTAGCATGTTTAAAGTGATTTTCATGCTTCCAGGGGCCCAAAACACAAGATTTATGGAATGGTTAAAAGTGCATGAAAATGGCCAATTTACTCACTCTGAGTTCTCAAAAAGGGTTTCTTCACCCCGGGAAGTTAATTAAATACCATTTGGAGGCATTTAATGTTCCAGCAAAAACGGCTGATTTTCGACAAAAGAGATAACACCCCCCCATTACGTCATGCTTCAGAAATGTGGAAAATGGTCCGTTTTCAAATGTTTTATTTTTGAACGTCAGTTCACATTTGTAGGTGGATCATCAGTGTTAGAGCTAAAATTAGCATGTTTAAAGTGATTTTCATGCTTCCAGGGGCTCGGGAAGTGAAATAAATACCATTTGGAGGCATTTAATGTTCGAGCAAAAACGGCTGATTTTCGACAAAAGAGATAACACCCCCCCATTACGTCATGCTTCAGAAATGTGGAAAATGGTCCGTTTTCAAAAGTTTTATTTTTGGACGTCAGTTCACATTTGTAGGTGGATCATCAGTGTTAGAGCTAAAATTAGCATGTTTAAAGTGATTTTCATGCTTCCAGGGGCTCAGGAAGTTAATTAAATACCATTTGGAGGCATTTAATGTTCGAGCAAAAACGGCTGATTTTCGACAAAAGAGATAACACCCCCCCATTACGTCATGCTTCAGAAATGTGGAAAATGGTCCGTTTTCAAATGTTTTATTTTTGAACGTCAGTTCACATTTGTAGGTGGATCATCAGTGTTAGAGCTAAAATTAGCATGTTTAAAGTGATTTTCATGCTTGCAGGGGCTCGGGAAGTTAATTAAATACCATTTGGAGGCATTTAATGTTCGAGCAAAAACGGCTGATTTTCGACAAAAGAGATAACACCCCCCCATTACGTCATGCTTCAGAAATGTGGAAAATGGTCCGTTTTCAAATGTTTTATTTTTGAACGTCAGTTCACATTTGTAGGTGGATCATCAGTTTTAGAGCTAAAATTAGCATGTTTAAAGTGATGTTCATGCTTCCAGGGGCTCGGGAAGTTAATTAAATACAATTTGGAGGCATTTAATGTTCGAGCAAAAACGGCTGATTTTCGACAAAAGAGATAACACCCCCCCCATTACGTCATGCTTCAGAAATGTGGAAAATGGTCCGTTTTCAAATGTTTTATTTTTGAACGTCAGTTCACATTTGTAGGTGGATCATCAGTGTTAGAGCTAAAATTAGCATGTTTAAAGTGATTTTCATGCTTCCAGGGGCTCGGGAAGTGAAATAAATACCATTTGGAGGCATTTAATGTTCGAGCAAAAACAGCTGATTTTCGACAAAAGAGATAACACCCCCCCATTACGTCATGCTTCAGAAATGTGGAAAATGGTCCGTTTTCAAATGTTTTATTTTTGAACGTCAGTTCACATTTGTAGGTGGATCATCAGTGTTAGAGCTAAAATTAGCATGTTTAAAGTGATTTTCATGCTTCCAGGGGCCCAAAACACAAGATTTATGGAATGGTTAAAAGTGCATGAAAATGGCCAATTTACTCACTCTGAGTTCTCAAAAAGGGTTTCTTCACCCCGGGAAGTTAATTAAATACCATTTGGAGGCATTTAATGTTCCAGCAAAAACAGCTGATTTTCGACAAAAGAGATAACACCCCCCCATTACGTCTTGCTTCAGAAATGTGGAAAATGGTCCGTTTTCAAATGTTTTATTTTTGAACGTCAGTTCACATTTGTAGGTGGATCATCAGTGTTAGAGCTAAAATTAGCATGTTTAAAGTGATTTTCATGCTTCCAGGGGCTCGGGAAGTGAAATAAATACCATTTGGTGGCATTCAATGTTCGAGCAAAAACGGCTGATTTTCGACAAAAGAGATAACACCCCCCCATTACGTCATGCTTCAGAAATGTGGAAAATGGTCCGTTTTCAAATGTTTTATTTTTGAACGTCAGTTCACATTTGTAGGTGGATCATCAGTGTTAGAGCTAAAATTAGCATGTTTAAAGTGATTTTCATGCTTCCAGGGGCCCAAAACACAAGATTTATGGAATGGTTAAAAGTGCATGAAAATGGCCAATTTACTCACTCTGAGTTCTCAAAAAGGGTTTCTTCACCCCGGGAAGTTAATTAAATACCATTTGGAGGCATTTAATGTTCGAGCAAAAACGGCTGATTTTCGACAAAAGAGATAACACCCCCCCATTACGTCATGCTTCAGAAATGTGGAAAATGGTCCGTTTTCAAATGTTTTATTTTTGAACGTCAGTTCACATTTGTAGGTGGATCATCAGTGTTAGAGCTAAAATTAGCATGTTTAAAGTGATTTTCATGCTTCCAGGGGCCCAAAACACAAGATTTATGGAACGCTTAAAAGTGCATGAAAATGGCCAATTTACTCACTCTGAGTTCTCAAAAAGGGTTTCTTCACCCCGGGAAGTTAATTAAATACCATTTGGAGGCATTTAATGTTCCAGCAAAAACGGCTGATTTTCGACAAAAGAGATAACACCCCCCATTACGTCATGCTTCAGAAATGTGGAAAATGGTCCGTTTTCAAATGTTTTATTTTTGAACGTCAGTTCACATTTGTAGGTGGATCATCAGTGTTAGAGCTAAAATTAGCATGTTTAAAGTGATTTTCATGCTTCCAGGGGCTCGGGAAGTTAATTAAATACCATTTGGAGGCATTTAATGTTCGAGCAAAAACGGCTGATTTTCGACAAAAGAGATAACACCCCCCCATTACTTCATGCTTCAGAAATGTGGAAAATGGTCCGTTTTCAAATGTTTTATTTTTGAACGTCAGTTCACATTTGTAGGTGGATCATCAGTGTTAGAGCTAAAATTAGCATGTTTAAAGTGATTTTCATGCTTCCAGGGGCTCGGGAAGTTAATTAAATACCATTTGGAGGCATTTAATGTTCGAGCAAAAACGGCTGATTTTCGACAAAAGAGATAACACCCCCCCATTACGTCATGCTTCAGAAATGTGGAAAATGGTCCGTTTTCAAATGTTTTATTTTTGAACGTCAGTTCACATTTGTAGGTGGATCATCAGTGTTAGAGCTAAAATTAGCATGTTTAAAGTGATTTTCATGCTTACAGGGGCTCGGGAAGTGAAATAAATACCATTTGGAGGCATTTAATGTTCGAGCAAAAACGGCTGCTTTTCGACAAAAGAGATAACACCCCCCCATTATGTCATGCTTCAGAAATGTGGAAAATGGTCCGTTTTCAAATGTTTTATTTTTGAACGTCAGTTTACATTTGTAGGTGGATCATCAGTGTTAGAGCTAAAATTAGCATGTTTAAAGTGATTTTCATGCTTCCAGGGGCCCAAAACACAAGATTTATGGAATGGTTAAAAGTGCATGAAAATGGCCAATTTACTCACTCTGAGTTCTCAAAAAGGGTTTCTTCACCCCGGGAAGTTAATTAAATACCATTTGGAGGCATTTAATGTTCGAGCAAAAACGGCTGATTTTCGACAAAAGAGATAACACCCCCCATTACGTCATGCTTCAGAAATGTGGAAAATGGTCCGTTTTCAAATGTTTTATTTTTGAACGTCAGTTCACATTTGTAGGTGGATCATCAGTGTTAGAGCTAAAATTAGCATGTTTAAAGTGATTTTCATGCTTCCAGGGGCTCGGGAAGTGAAATAAATACCATTTGGAGGCATTTAATGTTCGAGCAAAAACGGCTGATTTTCGACAAAAGAGATAACACCCCCCCATTACGTCATGCTTCAGAAATGTGGAAAATGGTCCGTTTTCATATGTTTTATTTTTGAACGTCAGTTCACATTTGTAGGTGGATCATCAGTGTTAGAGCTAAAATTAGCATGTTTAAAGTGATTTTCATGCTTCCAGGGGCTCAGGAAGTTAATTAAATACCATTTGGAGGCATTTAATGTTCGAGCAAAAACGGCTGATTTTCGACAAAAGAGATAACACCCCCCCATTACGTCATGCTTCAGAAATGTGGAAAATGGTCCGTTTTCAAATGTTTTATTTTTGAACGTCAGTTCACATTTGTAGGTGGATCATCAGTGTTAGAGCTAAAATTAGCATGTTTAAAGTGATTTTCATGCTTCCAGGGGCTCGGGAAGTGAAATAAATACCATTTGGAGGCATTTAATGTTAGAGCAAAAACGGCTGATTTTCGACAAAAGAGATAACACCCCCCCATTACGTCATGCTTCAGAAATGTGGAAAATGGTCCGTTTTCAAATGTTTTATTTTTGAACGTCAGTTCACATTTGTAGGTGGATCATCAGTGTTAGAGCTAAAATTAGCATGTTTAAAGTGATTTTCATGCTTCCAGGGGCCCTAAACACAAGATTTATGGAATGGTTAAAAGTGCATGAAAATGGTCAATTTACTCACTCTGAGTTCTCAAAAAGGGTTTCTTCACCCCGGAAAGTTAATTAAATACCATTTGGAGGCATTTAATGTTCGAGCAAAAACGGCTGATTTTCGACAAAAGAGATAACACCCCCCCATTATGTCATGCTTCAGAAATGTGGAAAATGGTCCGTTTTCAAATGTTTTATTTTTGAACGTCAGTTCACATTTGTAGGTGGATCATCAGTGTTAGAGCTAAAATTAGCATGTTTAAAGTGATTTTCATGCTTCCAGGGGCTCGGGAAGTGAAATAAATACCATTTGGAGGCATTTAATGTTCGAGCAAAAACGGCTGATTTTCGACAAAAGAGATAACACCCCCCCATTACGTCATGCTTCAGAAATGTGGAAAATGGTCCGTTTTCAAATGTTTTATTTTTGAACGTCAGTTCACATTTGTAGGTGGATCATCAGTGTTAGAGCTAAAATTAGCATGTTTAAAGTGATTTTCATGCTTCCAGGGGCCCAAAACACAAGATTTATGGAATGGTTAAAAGTGCATGAAAATGGCCAATTTACTCACTCTGAGTTCTCAAAAAGGGTTTCTTCACCCCGGGAAGTGAAATAAATACCATTTGCAGGCATTTAATGTTCGAGCAAAAACGGCTGATTTTCGACAAAAGAGATAACACCCCCCCATTACGTCATGCTTCAGAAATGTGGAAAATGGTCCGTTTTCAAATGTTTTATTTTTGAACGTCAGTTCACATTTGTAGGTGGATCATCAGTGTTAGAGCTAAAATTAGCATGTTTAAAGTGATTTTCATGCTTCCAGGGGCTCGGGAAGTGAAATAAATACCATTTGGAGGCATTTAATGTTCGAGCAAAAACGGCTGATTTTTGACAAAAGAGATAACACCCCCCATTACGTCATCCTTCAGAAATGTGGAAAATGGTCCGTTTTCAAATGTTTTATTTTTGAACGTCAGTTCACATTTGTAGGTGGATCATCAGTGTTAGAGCTAAAATTAGCATGTTTAAAGTGATTTTCATGCTTCCAGGGGCCCAAAACACAAGATTTATGGAATGGTTAAAAGTGCATGAAAATGGCCAATTTACTCACTCTGAGTTCTCAAAAAGGGTTTCTTCACCCCGGGAAGTTAATTAAATACCATTTGGAGGCATTTAATGTTCGAGCAAAAACGGCTGATTTTCGACAAAAGAGATAACACCCCCCCATTACGTCATGCTTCAGAAATGTGGAAAATGGTCTGTTTTAAAATGTTTTATTTTTGAACATCAGTTCACATTTGTTGGTGGATCATCAGTGTTAGAGCTAAAATTAGCATGTTTAAAGTGATTTTCATGCTTCCAGGGGCCCAAAACACAAAATTTATGGAATGGTTAAAAGTGCATGAAAATGGCCAATTTACTCACTCTGAGTTCTCAAAAAGGGTTTCTTCACCCCGGGAAGTTAATTAAAT
Organism: Lissotriton vulgaris; assembly: GCF_964263255.1. Classification (NCBI taxonomy): domain Eukaryota; kingdom Metazoa; phylum Chordata; class Amphibia; order Caudata; family Salamandridae; genus Lissotriton; species Lissotriton vulgaris. Next base: position 108,722 of record NW_028241039.1, on the reverse strand, counting down.
ACCATTTGGAGGCATTTAATGTTCCAGCAAAAACGGCTGATTTTCGACAAAAGAGATAACACCCCCCCATTACGTCATGCTTCAGAAATGTGGAAAATGGTCCGTTTTCAAATGTTTTATTTTTGAACGTCAGTTCACATTTGTAGGTGGATCATCAGTGTTAGAGCTAAAATTAGCATGTTTAAAGTGATTTTCATGCTTCCAGGGGCTCGGGAAGTTAATTAAATACCATTTGGAGGCATTTAATGTTCGAGCAAAAACGGCTGATTTTCGACAAAAGAGATAACACCCCCCATTACGTCATGCTTCAGAAATGTGGAAAATGGTCCGTTTTCAAATGTTTTATTTTTGAACGTCAGTTCACATTTGTAGGTGAATCATCAGTGTTAGAGCTAAAATTAGCATGTTTAAAGTGATTTTCATGCTTCCAGGGGCTCGGGAAGTTAATTAAATACCATTTGGAGGCATTTAATGTTCGAGCAAAAACGGCTGATTTTCAACAAAAGAGATAACACCCCCCCATTACGTCATGCTTCAGAAATGTGGAAAATGGTCCGTTTTCAAATGTTTTATTTTTGAACGTCAGTTCACATTTGTAGGTGGATCATCAGTGTTAGAGCTAAAATTAGCATGTTTAAAGTGATTTTCATGCTTCCAGGGGCTCGGGAAGTTAATTAAATACCATTTGGAGGCATTTAATGTTCGAGCAAAAACGGCTGATTTTCGACAAAAGAGATAACACCCCCCCATTACGTCATGCTTCAGAAATGTGGAAAATGGTCCGTTTTCAAATGTTTTATTTTTGAACGTCAGTTCACATTTGTAGGTGGATCATCAGTGTTAGAGCTAAAATTAGCATGTTTAAAGTGATGTTCATGCTTCCAGGGGCTCGGGAAGTTAATTAAATACAATTTGGAGGCATTTAATGTTCGAGCAAAAACGGCTGATTTTCGACAAAAGAGATAACACCCCCCCATTACGTCATGCTTCAGAAATGTGGAAAATGGTCCGTTTTCAATTGTTTTATTTTTGAACGTCAGTTCACATTTGTAGGTGGATCATCAGTGTTAGAGCTAAAATTAGCATGTTTAAAGTGATTTTCATGCTTCCAGGGGCTCGGGAAGTGAAATAAATACCATTTGGAGGCATTTAATGTTCGAGCAAAAACAGCTGATTTTCGACAAAAGAGATAACACCCCCCCATTACGTCATGCTTCAGAAATGTGGAAAATGGTCCGTTTTCAAATGTTTTATTTTTGAACGTCAGTTCACATTTGTAGGTGGATCATCAGTGTTAGAGCTAAAATTAGCATGTTTAAAGTGATTTTCATGCTTCCAGGGGCCCAAAACACAAGATTTATGGAATGGTTAAAAGTGCATGAAAATGGCCAATTTACTCACTCTGAGTTCTCAAAAAGGGTTTCTTCACCCCGGGAAGTTAATTAAATACCATTTGGAGGCATTTAATGTTCCAGCAAAAACGGCTGATTTTCGACAAAAGAGATAACACCCCCCCATTACGTCATGCTTCAGAAATGTGGAAAATGGTCCGTTTTCAAATGTTTTATTTTTGAACGTCAGTTCACATTTGTAGGTGGATCATCAGTGTTAGAGCTAAAATTAGCATGTTTAAAGTGATTTTCATGCTTCCAGGGGCTCGGGAAGTGAAATAAATACCATTTGGTGGCATTCAATGTTCGAGCAAAAACGGCTGATTTTCGACAAAAGAGATAACACCCCCCCATTACGTCATGCTTCAGAAATGTGGAAAATGGTCCGTTTTCAAATGTTTTATTTTTGAACGTCAGTTCACATTTGTAGGTGGATCATCAGTGTTAGAGCTAAAATTAGCATGTTTAAAGTGATTTTCATGCTTCCAGGGGCCCAAAACACAAGATTTATGGAATGGTTAAAAGTGCATGAAAATGGCCAATTTACTCACTCTGAGTTCTCAAAAAGGGTTTCTTCACCCCGGGAAGTTAATTAAATACCATTTGGAGGCATTTAATGTTGGAGCAAAAACGGCTGATTTTCGACAAAAGAGATAACACCCCCCCATTACGTCATGCTTCAGAAATGTGGAAAATGGTCCGTTTTCAAATGTTTTATTTTTGAACGTCAGTTCACATTTGTAGGTGGATCATCAGTGTTAGAGCTAAAATTAGCATGTTTAAAGTGATTTTCATGCTTCCAGGGGCCCAAAACACAAGATTTATGGAACGCTTAAAAGTGCATGAAAATGGCCAATTTACTCACTCTGAGTTCTCAAAAAGGGTTTCTTCACCCCGGGAAGTTAATTAAATACCATTTGGAGGCATTTAATGTTCCAGCAAAAACGGCTGATTTTCGACAAAAGAGATAACACCCCCCCATTACGTCATGCTTCAGAAATGTGGAAAATGGTCCGTTTTCAAATGTTTTATTTTTGAACGTCAGTTCACATTTGTAGGTGGATCATCAGTGTTAGAGCTAACATTAGCATGTTTAAAGTGATTTTCATGCTTCCAGGGGCTCGGGAAGTTAATTAAATACCATTTGGAGGCATTTAATGTTCGAGCAAAAACGGCTGATTTTCGACAAAAGAGATAACACCCCCCCATTACTTCATGCTTCAGAAATGTGGAAAATGGTCCGTTTTAAAATGTTTTATTTTTGAACGTCAGTTCACATTTGTAGGTGGATCATCAGTGTTAGAGCTAAAATTAGCATGTTTAAAGTGATTTTCATGCTTCCAGGGGCTCGGGAAGTTAATTAAATACCATTTGGAGGCATTTAATGTTCGAGCAAAAACGGCTGATTTTCGACAAAAGAGATAACACCCCCCCATTACGTCATGCTTCAGAAATGTGGAAAATGGTCCGTTTTCAAATGTTTTATTTTTGAACGTCAGTTCACATTTGTAGGTGGATCATCAGTGTTAGAGCTAAAATTAGCATGTTTAAAGTGATTTTCATGCTTCCAGGGGCTCGGGAAGTGAAATAAATACCATTTGGAGGCATTTAATGTTCGAGCAAAAACGGCTGCTTTTCGACAAAAGAGATAACACCCCCCCATTATGTCATGCTTCAGAAATGTGGAAAATGGTCCGTTTTCAAATGTTTTATTTTTGAACGTCAGTTTACATTTGTAGGTGGATCATCAGTGTTAGAGCTAAAATTAGCATGTTTAAAGTGATTTTCATGCTTCCAGGGGCCCAAAACACAAGATTTATGGAATGGTTAAAAGTGCATGAAAATGGCCAATTTACTCACTCTGAGTTCTCAAAAAGGGTTTCTTCACCCCGGGAAGTTAATTAAATACCATTTGGAGGCATTTAATGTTCGAGCAAAAACGGCTGATTTTCGACAAAAGAGATAACACCCCCCATTACGTCATGCTTCAGAAATGTGGAAAATGGTCCGTTTTCAAATGTTTTATTTTTGAACGTCAGTTCACATTTGTAGGTGGATCATCAGTGTTAGAGCTAAAATTAGCATGTTTAAAGTGATTTTCATGCTTCCAGGGGCTCGGGAAGTGAAATAAATACCATTTGGAGGCATTTAATGTTCGAGCAAAAACGGCTGATTTTCGACAAAAGAGATAACACCCCCCCATTACGTCATGCTTCAGAAATGTGGAAAATGGTCCGTTTTCATATGTTTTATTTTTGAACGTCAGTTCACATTTGTAGGTGGATCATCAGTGTTAGAGCTAAAATTAGCATGTTTAAAGTGATTTTCATGCTTCCAGGGGCCCAAAACACAAGATTTATGGAATGGTTAAAAGTGCATGAAAATGGCCAATTTACTCACTCTGAGTTCTCAAAAAGGGTTTCTTCACCCCGGGAAGTTAATTAAATACCATTTGGAGGCATTTAATGTTCGAGCAAAAACGGCTGATTTTCGACAAAAGAGATAACACCCCCCATTACGTCATGCTTCAGAAATGTGGAAAATGGTCCGTTTTCAAATGTTTTATTTTTGAACGTCAGTTCACATTTGTAGGTGGATCATCAGTGTTAGAGCTAAAATTAGCATGTTTAAAGTGATTTTCATGCTTCCAGGGGCTCGGGAAGTGAAATAAATACCATTTGGAGGCATTTAATGTTCGAGCAAAAACGGCTGATTTTCGACAAAAGAGATAACACCCCCCCATTACGTCATGCTTCAGAAATGTGGAAAATGGTCCGTTTTCATATGTTTTATTTTTGAACGTCAGTTCACATTTGTAGGTGGATCATCAGTGTTAGAGCTAAAATTAGCATGTTTAAAGTGATTTTCATGCTTCCAGGGGCTCAGGAAGTTAATTAAATACCATTTGGAGGCATTTAATGTTCGAGCAAAAACGGCTGATTTTCGACAAAAGAGATAACACCCCCCCATTACGTCATGCTTCAGAAATGTGGAAAATGGTCCGTTTTCAAATGTTTTATTTTTGAACGTCAGTTCACATTTGTAGGTGGATCATCAGTGTTAGAGCTAAAATTAGCATGTTTAAAGTGATTTTCATGCTTCCAGGGGCTCGGGAAGTGAAATAAATACCATTTGGAGGCATTTAATGTTCGAGCAAAAACGGCTGATTTTCGACAAAAGAGATAACACCCCCCCATTACGTCATGCTTCAGAAATGTGGAAAATGGTCCGTTTTCAAATGTTTTATTTTTGAACGTCAGTTCACATTTGTAGGTGGATCATCAGTGTTAGAGCTAAAATTAGCATGTTTAAAGTGATTTTCATGCTTCCAGGGGCCCTAAACACAAGATTTATGGAATGGTTAAAAGTGCATGAAAATGGTCAATTTACTCACTCTGAGTTCTCAAAAAGGGTTTCTTCACCCCGGAAAGTTAATTAAATACCATTTGGAGGCATTTAATGTTCGAGCAAAAACGGCTGATTTTCGACAAAAGAGATAACACCCCCCCATTACGTCATGCTTCAGAAATGTGGAAAATGGTCCGTTTTCAAATGTTTTATTTTTGAACGTCAGTTCACATTTGTAGGTGGATCATCAGTGTTAGAGCTAAAATTAGCATGTTTAAAGTGATTTTCATGCTTCCAGGGGCCCTAAACACAAGATTTATGGAATGGTTAAAAGTGCATGAAAATGGTCAATTTACTCACTCTGAGTTCTCAAAAAGGGTTTCTTCACCCCGGAAAGTTAATTAAATACCATTTGGAGGCATTTAATGTTCGAGCAAAAACGGCTGATTTTCGACAAAAGAGATAACACCCCCCCATTATGTCATGCTTCAGAAATGTGGAAAATGGTCCGTTTTCAAATGTTTTATTTTTGAACGTCAGTTCACATTTGTAGGTGGATCATCAGTGTTAGAGCTAAAATTAGCATGTTTAAAGTGATTTTCATGCTTCCAGGGGCTCGGGAAGTGAAATAAATACCATTTGGAGGCATTTAATGTTCGAGCAAAAACGGCTGATTTTCGACAAAAGAGATAACACCCCCCCATTACGTCATGCTTCAGAAATGTGGAAAATGGTCCGTTTTCAAATGTTTTATTTTTGAACGTCAGTTCACATTTGTAGGTGGATCATCAGTGTTAGAGCTAAAATTAGCATGTTTAAAGTGATTTTCATGCTTCCAGGGGCCCAAAACACAAGATTTATGGAATGGTTAAAAGTGCATGAAAATGGCCAATTTACTCACTCTGAGTTCTCAAAAAGGGTTTCTTCACCCCGGGAAGTGAAATAAATACCATTTGCAGGCATTTAATGTTCGAGCAAAAACGGCTGATTTTCGACAAAAGAGATAACACCCCCCCATTACGTCATGCTTCAGAAATGTGGAAAATGGTCCGTTTTCAAATGTTTTATTTTTGAACGTCAGTTCACATTTGTAGGTGGATCATCAGTGTTAGAGCTAAAATTAGCATGTTTAAAGTGATTTTCATACTTCCAGGGGCTCGGGAAGTGAAATAAATACCATTTGGAGGCATTTAATGTTCGAGCAAAAACGGCTGATTTTTGACAAAAGAGATAACACCCCCCATTACGTCATCCTTCAGAAATGTGGAAAATGGTCCGTTTTCAAATGTTTTATTTTTGAACGTCAGTTCACATTTGTAGGTGGATCATCAGTGTTAGAGCTAAAATTAGCATGTTTAAAGTGATTTTCATGCTTCCAGGGGCCCAAAACACAAGATTTATGGAATGGTTAAAAGTGCATGAAAATGGCCAATTTACTCACTCTGAGTTCTCAAAAAGGGTTTCTTCACCCCGGGAAGTTAATTAAATACCATTTGGAGGCATTTAATGTTCGAGCAAAAACGGCTGATTTTCGACAAAAGAGATAACACCCCCCCATTACGTCATGCTTCAGAAATGTGGAAAATGGTCTGTTTTAAAATGTTTTATTTTTGAACATCAGTTCACATTTGTTGGTGGATCATCAGTGTTAGAGCTAAAATTAGCATGTTTAAAGTGATTTTCATGCTTCCAGGGGCCCAAAACACAAAATTTATGGAATGGTTAAAAGTGCATGAAAATGGCCAATTTACTCACTCTGAGTTCTCAAAAAGGGTTTCTTCACCCCGGGAAGTTAATTAAATACCATTTGGAGGCATTTAATGTTCCAGCAAAAACGGCTGATTTTCGACAAAAGAGATAACACCCCCCCATTACGTCATGCTTCAGAAATGTGGAAAATGGTCCGTTTTCAAATGTTTTATTTTTGAACGTCAGTTCACATTTGTAGGTGGATCATCAGTGTTAGAGCTAAAATTAGCATGTTTAAAGTGATTTTCATGCTTCCAGGGGCTCGGGAAGTTAATTAAATACCATTTGGAGGCATTTAATGTTCGAGCAAAAACGGCTGATTTTCGACAAAAGAGATAACACCCCCCATTACGTCATGCTTCAGAAATGTGGAAAATGGTCCGTTTTCAAATGTTTTATTTTTGAACGTCAGTTCACATTTGTAGGTGAATCATCAGTGTTAGAGCTAAAATTAGCATGTTTAAAGTGATTTTCATGCTTCCAGGGGCTCGGGAAGTTAATTAAATACCATTTGGAGGCATTTAATGTTCGAGCAAAAACGGCTGATTTTCAACAAAAGAGATAACACCCCCCCATTACGTCATGCTTCAGAAATGTGGAAAATGGTCCGTTTTCAAATGTTTTATTTTTGAACGTCAGTTCACATTTGTAGGTGGATCATCAGTGTTAGAGCTAAAATTAGCATGTTTAAAGTGATTTTCATGCTTCCAGGGGCTCGGGAAGTTAATTAAATACCATTTGGAGGCATTTAATGTTCGAGCAAAAACGGCTGATTTTCGACAAAAGAGATAACACCCCACCATTACGTCATGCTTCAGAAATGTGGAAAATGGTCCGTTTTCAAATGTTTTATTTTTGAACGTCAGTTCACATTTGTAGGTGGATCATCAGTGTTAGAGCTAAAATTAGCATGTTTAAAGTGATGTTCATGCTTCCAGGGGCTCGGGAAGTTAATTAAATACAATTTGGAGGCATTTAATGTTCGAGCAAAAACGGCTGATTTTCGACAAAAGAGATAACACCCCCCCATTACGTCATGCTTCAGAAATGTGGAAAATGGTCCGTTTTCAATTGTTTTATTTTTGAACGTCAGTTCACATTTGTAGGTGGATCATCAGTGTTAGAGCTAAAATTAGCATGTTTAAAGTGATTTTCATGCTTCCAGGGGCTCGGGAAGTGAAATAAATACCATTTGGAGGCATTTAATGTTCGAGCAAAAACGGCTGATTTTCGACAAAAGAGATAACACCCCACCATTACGTCATGCTTCAGAAATGTGGAAAATGGTCCGTTTTCAAATGTTTTATTTTTGAACGTCAGTTCACATTTGTAGGTGGATCATCAGTGTTAGAGCTAAAATTAGCATGTTTAAAGTGATGTTCATGCTTCCAGGGGCTCGGGAAGTTAATTAAATACAATTTGGAGGCATTTAATGTTCGAGCAAAAACGGCTGATTTTCGACAAAAGAGATAACACCCCCCCATTACGTCATGCTTCAGAAATGTGGAAAATGGTCCGTTTTCAATTGTTTTATTTTTGAACGTCAGTTCACATTTGTAGGTGGATCATCAGTGTTAGAGCTAAAATTAGCATGTTTAAAGTGATTTTCATGCTTCCAGGGGCTCGGGAAGTGAAATAAATACCATTTGGAGGCATTTAATGTTCGAGCAAAAACAGCTGATTTTCGACAAAAGAGATAACACCCCCCCATTACGTCATGCTTCAGAAATGTGGAAAATGGTCCGTTTTCAAATGTTTTATTTTTGAACGTCAGTTCACATTTGTAGGTGGATCATCAGTGTTAGAGCTAAAATTAGCATGTTTAAAGTGATTTTCATGCTTCCAGGGGCCCAAAACACAAGATTTATGGAATGGTTAAAAGTGCATGAAAATGGCCAATTTACTCACTCTGAGTTCTCAAAAAGGGTTTCTTCACCCCGGGAAGTTAATTAAATACCATTTGGAGGCATTTAATGTTCCAGCAAAAACGGCTGATTTTCGACAAAAGAGATAACACCCCCCCATTACGTCATGCTTCAGAAATGTGGAAAATGGTCCGTTTTCAAATGTTTTATTTTTGAACGTCAGTTCACATTTGTAGGTGGATCATCAGTGTTAGAGCTAAAATTAGCATGTTTAAAGTGATTTTCATGCTTCCAGGGGCTCGGGAAGTGAAATAAATACCATTTGGTGGCATTCAATGTTCGAGCAAAAACGGCTGATTTTCGACAAAAGAGATAACACCCCCCCATTACGTCATGCTTCAGAAATGTGGAAAATGGTCCGTTTTCAAATGTTTTATTTTTGAACGTCAGTTCACATTTGTAGGTGGATCATCAGTGTTAGAGCTAAAATTAGCATGTTTAAAGTGATTTTCATGCTTCCAGGGGCCCAAAACACAAGATTTATGGAATGGTTAAAAGTGCATGAAAATGGCCAATTTACTCACTCTGAGTTCTCAAAAAGGGTTTCTTCACCCCGGGAAGTTAATTAAATACCATTTGGAGGCATTTAATGTTGGAGCAAAAACGGCTGATTTTCGACAAAAGAGATAACACCCCCCCATTACGTCATGCTTCAGAAATGTGGAAAATGGTCCGTTTTCAAATGTTTTATTTTTGAACGTCAGTTCACATTTGTAGGTGGATCATCAGTGTTAGAGCTAAAATTAGCCTGTTTAAAGTGATTTTCATGCTTCCAGGGGCCCAAAACACAAGATTTATGGAACGCTTAAAAGTGCATGAAAATGGCCAATTTACTCACTCTGAGTTCTCAAAAAGGGTTTCTTCACCCCGGGAAGTTAATTAAATACCATTTGGAGGCATTTAATGTTCCAGCAAAAACGGCTGATTTTCGACAAAAGAGATAACACCCCCCCATTACGTCATGCTTCAGAAATGTGGAAAATGGTCCGTTTTCAAATGTTTTATTTTTGAACGTCAGTTCACATTTGTAGGTGGATCATCAGTGTTAGAGCTAACATTAGCATGTTTAAAGTGATTTTCATGCTTCCAGGGGCTCGGGAAGTTAATTAAATACCATTTGGAGGCATTTAATGTTCGAGCAAAAACGGCTGATTTTCGACAAAAGAGATAACACCCCCCCATTACTTCATGCTTCAGAAATGTGGAAAATGGTCCGTTTTAAAATGTTTTATTTTTGAACGTCAGTTCACATTTGTAGGTGGATCATCAGTGTTAGAGCTAAAATTAGCATGTTTAAAGTGATTTTCATGCTTCCAGGGGCTCGGGAAGTTAATTAAATACCATTTGGAGGCATTTAATGTTCGAGCAAAAACGGCTGATTTTCGACAAAAGAGATAACACCCCCCCATTACGTCATGCTTCAGAAATGTGGAAAATGGTCCGTTTTCAAATGTTTTATTTTTGAACGTCAGTTCACATTTGTAGGTGGATCATCAGTGTTAGAGCTAAAATTAGCATGTTTAAAGTGATTTTCATGCTTCCAGGGGCTCGGGAAGTGAAATAAATACCATTTGGAGGCATTTAATGTTCGAGCAAAAACGGCTGCTTTTCGACAAAAGAGATAACACCCCCCCATTATGTCATGCTTCAGAAATGTGGAAAATGGTCCGTTTTCAAATGTTTTATTTTTGAACGTCAGTTTACATTTGTAGGTGGATCATCAGTGTTAGAGCTAAAATTAGCATGTTTAAAGTGATTTTCATGCTTCCAGGGGCCCAAAACACAAGATTTATGGAATGGTTAAAAGTGCATGAAAATGGCCAATTTACTCACTCTGAGTTCTCAAAAAGGGTTTCTTCACCCCGGGAAGTTAATTAAATACCATTTGGAGGCATTTAATGTTCGAGCAAAAACGGCTGATTTTCGACAAAAGAGATAACACCCCCCATTACGTCATGCTTCAGAAATGTGGAAAATGGTCCGTTTTCAAATGTTTTATTTTTGAACGTCAGTTCACATTTGTAGGTGGATCATCAGTGTTAGAGCTAAAATTAGCATGTTTAAAGTGATTTTCATGCTTCCAGGGGCTCGGGAAGTGAAATAAATACCATTTGGAGGCATTTAATGTTCGAGCAAAAACGGCTGATTTTCGACAAAAGAGATAACACCCCCCCATTACGTCATGCTTCAGAAATGTGGAAAATGGTCCGTTTTCATATGTTTTATTTTTGAACGTCAGTTCACATTTGTAGGTGGATCATCAGTGTTAGAGCTAAAATTAGCATGTTTAAAGTGATTTTCATGCTTCCAGGGGCTCAGGAAGTTAATTAAATACCATTTGGAGGCATTTAATGTTCGAGCAAAAACGGCTGATTTTCGACAAAAGAGATAACACCCCCCCATTACGTCATGCTTCAGAAATGTGGAAAATGGTCCGTTTTCAAATGTTTTATTTTTGAACGTCAGTTCACATTTGTAGGTGGATCATCAGTGTTAGAGCTAAAATTAGCATGTTTAAAGTGATTTTCATGCTTCCAGGGGCTCGGGAAGTGAAATAAATACCATTTGGAGGCATTTAATGTTCGAGCAAAAACGGCTGATTTTCGACAAAAGAGATAACACCCCCCCATTACGTCATGCTTCAGAAATGTGGAAAATGGTCCGTTTTCAAATGTTTTATTTTTGAACGTTAGTTCACATTTGTAGGTGGATCATCAGTGTTAGAGCTAAAATTAGCATGTTTAAAGTGATTTTCATGCTTCCAGGGGCCCTAAACACAAGATTTATGAAATGGTTAAAAGTGCATGAAAATTGTCAATTTACTCACTCTGAGTTCTCAAAAAGGGTTTCTTCACCCCGGAAAGTTAATTAAATACCATTTGGAGGCATTTAATGTTCGAGCAAAAACGGCTGATTTTCGACAAAAGAGATAACACCCCCCCATTATGTCATGCTTCAGAAATGTGGAAAATGGTCCGTTTTCAAATGTTTTATTTTTGAACGTCAGTTCACATTTGTAGGTGGATCATCAGTGTTAGAGCTAAAATTAGCATGTTTAAAGTGATTTTCATGCTTCCAGGGGCTCGGGAAGTGAAATAAATACCATTTGGAGGCATTTAATGTTCGAGCAAAAACAGCTGATTTTCGACAAAAGAGATAACACCCCCCCATTACGTCATGCTTCAGAAATGTGGAAAATGGTCCGTTTTCAAATGTTTTATTTTTGAACGTCAGTTCACATTTGTAGGTGGATCATCAGTGTTAGAGCTAAAATTAGCATGTTTAAAGTGATTTTCATGCTTCCAGGGGCCCAAAACACAAGATTTATGGAATGGTTAAAAGTGCATGAAAATGGCCAATTTACTCACTCTGAGTTCTCAAAAAGGGTTTCTTCACCCCGGGAAGTGAAATAAATACCATTTGCAGGCATTTAATGTTCGAGCAAAAACGGCTGATTTTCGACAAAAGAGATAACACCCCCCCATTACGTCATGCTTCAGAAATGTGGAAAATGGTCCGTTTTCAAATGTTTTATTTTTGAACGTCAGTTCACATTTGTAGGTGGATCATCAGTGTTAGAGCTAAAATTAGCATGTTTAAAGTGATTTTCATGCTTCCAGGGGCTCGGGAAGTGAAATAAATACCATTTGGAGGCATTTAATGTTCGAGCAAAAACGGCTGATTTTTGACAAAAGAGATAACACCCCCCATTACGTCATCCTTCAGAAATGTGGAAAATGGTCCGTTTTCAAATGTTTTATTTTTGAACGTCAGTTCACATTTGTAGGTGGATCATCAGTGTTAGAGCTAAAATTAGCATGTTTAAAGTGATTTTCATGCTTCCAGGGGCCCAAAACACAAGATTTATGGAATGGTTAAAAGTGCATGAAAATGGCCAATTTACTCACTCTGAGTTCTCAAAAAGGGTTTCTTCACCCCGGGAAGTTAATTAAATACCATTTGGAGGCATTTAATGTTCGAGCAAAAACGGCTGATTTTCGACAAAAGAGATAACACCCCCCCATTACGTCATGCTTCAGAAATGTGGAAAATGGTCTGTTTTAAAATGTTTTATTTTTGAACATCAGTTCACATTTGTTGGTGGATCATCAGTGTTAGAGCTAAAATTAGCATGTTTAAAGTGATTTTCATGCTTCCAGGGGCCCAAAACACAAAATTTATGGAATGGTTAAAAGTGCATGAAAATGGCCAATTTACTCACTCTGAGTTCTCAAAAAGGGTTTCTTCACCCCGGGAAGTTAATTAAATACCATTTGGAGGCATTTAATGTTCCAGCAAAAACGGCTGATTTTCGACAAAAGAGATAACACCCCCCCATTACGTCATGCTTCAGAAATGTGGAAAATGGTCCGTTTTCAAATGTTTTATTTTTGAACGTCAGTTCACATTTGTAGGTGGATCATCAGTGTTAGAGCTAAAATTAGCATGTTTAAAGTGATTTTCATGCTTCCAGGGGCTCGGGAAGTTAATTAAATACCATTTGGAGGCATTTGATGTTCGAGCAAAAACGGCTGATTTTCGACAAAAGAGATAACACCCCCCATTACGTCATGCTTCAGAAATGTGGAAAATGGTCCGTTTTCAAATGTTTTATTTTTGAACGTCAGTTCACATTTGTAGGTGGATCATCAGTGTTAGAGCTAAAATTAGCATGTTTAAAGTGATTTTCATGCTTCCAGGGGCTCGGGAAGTTAATTAAATACCATTTGGAGGCATTTAATGTTCGAGCAAAAACGGCTGATTTTCAACAAAAGAGATAACACCCCCCCATTACGTCATGCTTCAGAAATGTGGAAAATGGTCCGTTTTCAAATGTTTTATTTTTGAACGTCAGTTCACATTTGTAGGTGGATCATCAGTGTTAGAGCTAAAATTAGCATGTTTAAAGTGATTTTCATGCTTCCAGGGGCTCGGGAAGTTAATTAAATACCATTTGGAGGCATTTAATGTTCGAGCAAAAACGGCTGATTTTCGACAAAAGAGATAACACCCCCCCATTACGTCATGCTTCAGAAATGTGGAAAATGGTCCGTTTTCAAATGTTTTATTTTTGAACGTCAGTTCACATTTGTAGGTGGATCATCAGTGTTAGAGCTAAAATTAGCATGTTTAAAGTGATTTTCATGCTTCCAGGGGCTCAGGAAGTTAATTAAATACCATTTGGAGGCATTTAATGTTCGAGCAAAAACGGCTGATTTTCGACAAAAGAGATAACACCCCCCCATTAGGTCATGCTTCAGAAATGTGAAAAATGGTCCGTTTTCAAATGTTTTATTTTTGAACGTCAGTTCACATTTGTAGGTGGATCATCAGTGTTAGAGCTAAAATTAGCATGTTTAAAGTGATTTTCATGCTTCCAGGGGCCCAAAACACAAGATTTATGGAATGGTTAAAAGTGCATGAAAATGGCCAATTTACTCACTCTGAGTTCTCAAAAAGGGTTTCTTCACCCCGGGAAGTTAATTAAATACCATTTGGAGGCATTTAATGTTCCAGCAAAAACGGCTGATTTTCGCCAAAAGAGATAACACCCCCCATTACGTCATGCTTCAGAAATGTGGAAAATGGTCCGTTTTCAAATGTTTTATTTTTGAACGTCAGTTCACATTTGTAGGTGGATCATCAGTGTTAGAGCTAAAATTAGCATGTTTAAAGTGATTTTCATGCTTCCAGGGGCTCGGGAAGTGAAATAAATACCATTTGGAGGCATTTAATGTTCGAGCAAAAACGGCTGATTTTCGACAAAAGAGATAACACCCCCCCATTACGTCATGCTTCAGAAATGTGAAAAATGGTCCGTTTTCAAATGTTTTATTTTTGAACGTCAGTTCACATTTGTAGGTGGATCATCAGTGTTAGAGCTAAAATTAGCATGTTTAAAGTGATTTTCATGCTTCCAGGGGCCCAAAACACAAAATTTATGGAATGGTTAAAAGTGCATGAAAATGGCCAATTTACTCACTCTGAGTTCTCAAAAAGGGTTTCTTCACCCCGGGAAGTTAATTAAATACCATTTGGAGGCATTTAATGTTCCAGCAAAAACGGCTGATTTTCGACAAAAGAGATAACACCCCCCCATTACGTCATGCTTCAGAAATGTGGAAAATGGTCCGTTTTCAAATGTTTTATTTTTGAACGTCAGTTCACATTTGTAGGTGGATCATCAGTGTTAGAGCTAAAATTAGCATGTTTAAAGTGATTTTCATGCTTCCAGGGGCTCGGGAAGTGAAATAAATACCATTTGGAGGCATTTAATGTACGAGCAAAAACGGCTGATTTTCGACAAAAGAGATAACACCCCCCCATTACGTCATGCTTCAGAAATGTGGAAAATGGTCCGTTTTCAAATGTTTTATTTTTGAACGTCAGTTCACATTTGTAGGTGGATCATCAGTGTTAGAGCTAAAATTAGCATGTTTAAAGTGATTTTCATGCTTCCAGGGGCTCAGGAAGTTAATTAAATACCATTTGGAGGCATTTAATGTTCGAGCAAAAACGGCTGATTTTCGACAAAAGAGATAACACCCCCCCATTACGTCATGCTTCAGAAATGTGGAAAATGGTCCGTTTTCAAATGTTTTATTTTTGAACGTCAGTTCACATTTGTAGGTGGATCATCAGTGTTAGAGCTAAAATTAGCATGTTTAAAGTGATTTTCATGCTTCCAGGGGCTCGGGAAGTTAATTAAATACCATTTGGAGGCATTTAATGTTCGAGCAAAAACGGCTGATTTTCGACAAAAGAGATAACACCCCCCCATTACGTCATGCTTCAGAAATGTGGAAAATGGTCCGTTTTCAAATGTTTTATTTTTGAACGTCAGTTCACATTTGTAGGTGGATCATCAGTGTTAGAGCTAAAATTAGCATGTTTAAAGTGATTTTCATGCTTCCAGGGGCTCGGGAAGTGAAATAAATACCATTTGGAGGCATTTAATGTTCGAGCAAAAACGGCTGATTTTCGACAAAAGAGATAACACCCCCCCCCCATTACGTCATGCTTCAGAAATGTGGAAAATGGTCCGTTTTCAAATGTTTTATTTTTGAACGTCAGTTCACATTTGTAGGTGGATCATCAGTGTTAGAGCTAAAATTAGCATGTTTAAAGTGATTTTCATGCTTCCAGGGGCTAGGGAAGTTAATTAAATACCATTTGGAGGCATTTAATGTTCGAGCAAAAACGGCTGATTTTCGACAAAAGAGATAACACCCCCCCATTACGTCATGCTTCAGAAATGTGGAAAATGGTCCGTTTTCAAATGTTTTATTTTTGAACGTCAGTTCACATTTGTAGGTGGATCATCAGTGTTAGAGCTAAAATTAGCATGTTTAAAGTGATTTTCATGCTTCCAGGGGCTCGGGAAGTGAAATAAATACCATTTGGAGGCATTTAATGTTCGAGCAAAAACGGCTGATTTTCGACAAAAGAGATAACACCCCCTCATTACGTCATGCTTCAGAAATGTGGAAAATGGTCCGTTTTCAAATGTTTTATTTTTGAACGTCAGTTCACATTTGTAGGTGGATCATCAGTGTTAGAGCTAAAATTAGCATGTTTAAAGTGATTTTCATGCTTCCAGGGGCTCGGGAAGTGAAATAAATACCATTTGGAGGCATTTAATGTTCGAGCAAAAACGGCTGATTTTCGACAAAAGAGATAACACCCCCCCATTACGTCATGCTTCAGAAATGTGGAAAATGGTCCGTTTTCAAATGTTTTATTTTTGAACGTCAGTTCACATTTGTAGGTGGATCATCAGTGTTAGAGCTAAAATTAGCATGTTTAAAGTGATTTTCATGCTTCCAGGGGCCCTAAACACAAGATTTATGGAATGGTTAAAAGTGCATGAAAATGGCCAATTTACTCACTCTGAGTTCTCAAAAAGGGTTTCTTCACCCCGGAAAGTTAATTAAATACCATTTGGTGGCATTTAATGTTCGAGCAAAAACGGCTGATTTTCGACAAAAGAGATAACACCCCCCCATTATGTCATGCTTCAGAAATGTGGAAAATGGTCCGTTTTCAAATGTTTTATTTTTGAACGTCAGTTCACATTTGTAGGTGGATCATCAGTGTTAGAGCTAAAATTAGCATGTTTAAAGTGATTTTCATGCTTCCAGGGGCTCGGGAAGTGAAATAAATACCATTTGGAGGCATTTAATGTTCGAGCAAAAACGGCTGATTTTCGACAAAAGAGATAACACCCCCCCATTACGTCATGCTTCAGAAATGTGGAAAATGGTACGTTTCCAAATGTTTTATTTTTGAACGTCAGTTCACATTTGTAGGTGGATCATCAGTGTTAGAGCTAAAATTAGCATGTTTAAAGTGATTTTCATGCTTCCAGGGGCCCAAAACACAAGATTTATGGAATGGTTAAAAGTGCATGAAAATGGCCAATTTACTCACTCTGAGTTCTCAAAAAGGGTTTCTTCACCCCGGGAAGTGAAATAAATACCATTTGGAGGCATTTAATGTTCGAGCAAAAACGGCTGATTTTCGACAAAAGAGATAACACCCCCCCATTACGTCATGCTTCAGAAATGTGGAAAATGGTCTGTTTTAAAATGTTTTATTTTTGAACATCAGTTCACATTTGTTGGTGGATCATCAGTGTTAGAGCTAAAATTAGCATGTTTAAAGTGATTTTCATGCTTCCAGGGTCCCAAAACACAAGATTTATGGAATGGTTAAAAGTGCATGAAAATGGCCAATTTACTCACTCTGAGTTCTCAAAAAGGGTTTCTTCACCCCGGGAAGTTAATTAAATACCATTTGGAGGCATTTAATGTTCCAGCAAAAACGGCTGATTTTCGACAAAAGAGATAACACCCCCCCATTACGTCATGCTTCAGAAATGTGGAAAATGGTCCGTTTTCAAATGTTTTATTTTTGAACGTCAGTTCACATTTGTAGGTGGATCATCAGTGTTAGAGCTAAAATTAGCATGTTTAAAGTGATTTTCATGCTTCCAGGGGCTCGGGAAGTTAATTAAATACCATTTGGAGGCATTTAATGTTCGAGCAAAAACGGCTGATTTTCGACAAAAGAGATAACACCCCCCCCCATTACGTCATGCTTCAGAAATGTGGAAAATGGTCCGTTTTCAAATGTTTTATTTTTGAACGTCAGTTCACATTTGTAGGTGGATCATCAGTGTTAGAGCTAAAATTAGCATGTTTAAAGTGATTTTCATGCTTCCAGGGGCTCGGGAAGTTAATTAAATACCATTTGGAGGCATTTAATGTTCGAGCAAAAACGGCTGGTTTTCGACAAAAGAGATAACACCCCCCCATTACGTCATGCTTCAGAAATGTGGAAAATGGTCCGTTTTCAAATGTTTTATTTTTGAACGTCAGTTCACATTTGTAGGTGGATCATCAGTGTTAGAGCTAAAATTAGCATGTTTAAAGTGATTTTCATGCTTCCAGGGGCTCAGGAAGTTAATTAAATACCATTTGGAGGCATTTAATGTTCGAGCAAAAACGGCTGATTTTCGACAAAAGAGATAACACCCCCCCATTACGTCATGCTTCAGAAATGTGGAAAATGGTCCGTTTTCAAATGTTTTATTTTTGAACGTCAGTTCACATTTGTAGGTGGATCATCAGTGTTAGAGCTAAAATTAGCATGTTTAAAGTGATTTTCATGCTTCCAGGGGCTCGGGAAGTTAATTAAATACCATTTGGAGGCATTTAATGTTCGAGCAAAAACGGCTGATTTTCGACAAAAGAGATAACACCCCCCCATTACGTCATGCTTCAGAAATGTGGAAAATGGTCCGTTTTCAAATGTTTTATTTTTGAACGTCAGTTCACATTTGTGGGTGGATCATCAGTGTTAGAGCTAAAATTAGCATGTTTAAAGTGATTTTCATGCTTCCAGGGGCTCGGGAAGTTAATTAAATACCATTTGGAGGCATTTAATGTTCGAGCAAAAACGGATGATTTTCGACAAAAGAGATAACACCCCTCCATTACGTCATGCTTCAGAAATGTGAAAAATGGTCCGTTTTCAAATGTTTTATTTTTGAACGTCAGTTCACATTTGTAGGTGGATCATCAGTGTTAGAGCTAAAATTAGCATGTTTAAAGTGATTTTCATGCTTCCAGGGGCCCAAAACACAAGATTTATGGAATGGTTAAAAGTGCATGAAAATGGCCAATTTACTCACTCTGAGTTCTCAAAAAGGGTTTCTTCACCCCGGGAAGTTAATTAAATACCATTTGGAGGCATTTAATGTTCGAGCAAAAACGGCTGATTTTCGACAAAAGAGATAACACCCCCCATTACGTCATGCTTCAGAAATGTGGAAAATGGTCCGTTTTCAAATGTTTTATTTTTGAACGTCAGTTCACATTTGTAGGTGGATCATCAGTGTTAGAGCTAAAATTAGCATGTTTAAAGTGATTTTCATGCTTCCAGGGGCTCAGGAAGTTAATTAAATACCATTTGGAGGCATTTAATGTTCGAGCAAAAACGGCTGATTTTCGACAAAAGAGATAACACCCCCCCATTACGTCATGCTTCAGAAATGTGGAAAATGGTCCGTTTTCAAATGGTTTATTTTTGAACGTCAGTTCACATTTGTAGGTGGATCATCAGTGTTAGAGCTAAAATTAGCATGTTTAAAGTGATTTTCATGCTTCCAGGGGCTCGGGAAGTTAATTAAATACCATTTGGAGGCATTTAATGTTCGAGCAAAAACGGCTGATTTTCGACAAAAGAGATAACACCCCCCCATTACGTCATGCTTCAGAAATGTGGAAAATGGTCCGTTTTCAAATGTTTTATTTTTGAACGTCAGTTCACATTTGTAGGTGGATCATCAGTGTTAGAGCTAAAATTAGCATGTTTAAAGTGATTTTCATGCTTCCAGGGGCTCGGGAAGTTAATTAAATACCATTTGGAGGCATTTAATGTTCGAGCAAAAACGGCTGATTTTTGACAAAAGAGATAACACCCCCCCATTACGTCATGCTTCAGAAATGTGAAAAATGGTCCGTTTTCAAATGTTTTATTTTTGAACGTCAGTTCACATTTGTAGGTGGATCATCAGTGTTAGAGCTAAAATTAGCATGTTTAAAGTGATTTTCATGCTTCCAGGGGCCCAAAACACAAGATTTATGGAATGGTTAAAAGTGCATGAAAATGGCCAATTTACTCACTCTGAGTTCTCAAAAAGGGTTTCTTCACCCCGGGAAGTTAATTAAATACCATTTGGAGGCATTTAATGTTCCAGCAAAAACGGCTGATTTTCGACAAAAGAGATAACACCCCCCCATTACGTCATGCTTCAGAAATGTGGAAAATGGTCCGTTTTCAAATGTTTTATTTTTGAACGTCAGTTCACATTTGTAGGTGGATCATCAGTGTTAGAGCTAAAATTAGCATGTTTAAAGTGATTTTCATGCTTCCAGGGGCTCGGGAAGTGAAATAAATACCATTTGGAGGCATTCAATGTTCGAGCAAAAACGGCTGATTTTCCACAAAAGAGATAACACCCCCCCATTACGTCATGCTTCAGAAATGTGGAAAATGGTCCGTTTTCAAATGTTTTATTTTTGAACGTCAGTTCACATTTGTAGGTGGATCATCAGTGTTAGAGCTAAAATTAGCATGTTTAAAGTGATTTTCATGCTTCCAGGGGCCCAAAACACAAGATTTATGGAATGGTTAAAAGTGCATGAAAATGGCCAATTTACTCACTCTGAGTTCTCAAAAAGGGTTTCTTCACCCCGGGAAGTTAATTAAATACCATTTGGAGGCATTTAATGTTCGAGCAAAAACGGCTGATTTTCGACAAAAGAGATAACACCCCCCCATTACGTCATGCTTCAGAAATGTGGAAAATGGTCCGTTTTCAAATGTTTTATTTTTGAACGTCAGTTCACATTTGTAGGTGGATCATCAGTGTTAGAGCTAAAATTAGCATGTTTAAAGTGATTTTCATGCTTCCGGGGGCCCAAAACACAAGATTTATGGAACGCTTAAAAGTGCATGAAAATGGCCAATTTACTCACTCTGAGTTCTCAAAAAGGGTTTCTTCACCCCGGGAAGTTAATTAAATACCATTTGGAGGCATTTAATGTTCCAGCAAAAACGGCTGATTTTCGACAAAAGAGATAACACCCCCCCATTACGTCATGCTTCAGAAATGTGGAAAATGGTCCGTTTTCAAATGTTTTATTTTTGAACGTCAGTTCACATTTGTAGGTGGATCATCAGTGTTAGAGCTAAAATTAGCATGTTTAAAGTGATTTTCATGCTTCCAGGGGCTCGGGAAGTTAATTAAATACCATTTGGAG
The DNA here is from genome assembly GCF_964263255.1 of Lissotriton vulgaris. NCBI lineage: Eukaryota > Metazoa > Chordata > Amphibia > Caudata > Salamandridae > Lissotriton > Lissotriton vulgaris. Next base: position 87,980 of record NW_028241039.1, on the reverse strand, counting down.
GCATTTAATGTTCGAGCAAAAACGGCTGAATTTCGACAAAAGAGATAACACCCCCCCATTACGTCATGCTTCAGAAATGTGGAAAATGGTCCGTTTTCAAATGTTTTATTTTTGAACGTCAGTTCACATTTGTAGGTGGATCATCAGTGTTAGAGCTAAAATTAGCATGTTTAAAGTGATGTTCATGCTTCCAGGGGCTCGGGAAGTTAATTAAATACCATTTGGAGGCATTTAATGTTCGAGCAAAAACGGCTGATTTTCGACAAAAGAGATAACACCCCCCCATTACGTCATGCTTCAGAAATGTGGAAAATGGTCCGTTTTCAAATGTTTTATTTTTGAACGGCAGTTCACATTTGTAGGTGGATCATCAGTGTTAGAGCTAAAATTAGCATGTTTAAAGTGATTTTCATGCTTCCAGGGGCTCGGGAAGTGAAATAAATACCATTTGGAGGCATTTAATGTTCGAGCAAAAACGGCTGATTTTCGACAAAAGAGATAACACCCCCCCATTACGTCATGCTTCAGAAATGTGGAAAATGGTCCGTTTTCAAATGTTTTATTTTTGAACGTCAGTTCACATTTGTAGGTGGATCATCAGTGTTAGAGCTAAAATTAGCATGTTTAAAGTGATTTTCATGCTTCCAGGGGCCCAAAACACAAGATTTATGGAATGGTTAAAAGTGCATGAAAATGGCCAATTTACTCACTCTGAGTTCTCAAAAAGGGTTTCTTCACCCCGGGAAGTTAATTAAATACCATTTGGAGGCATTTAATGTTCCAGCAAAAACGGCTGATTTTCGACAAAAGAGATAACACCCCCCCCATTACGTCATGCTTCAGAAATGTGGAAAATGGTCGTTTTCAAATGTTTTATTTTTGAACATCAGTTCACATTTGTAGGTGGATCATCAGTGTTAGAGCTAAAATTAGCATGTTTAAAGTGATTTTCATGCTTCCAGGGGCCCAAAACCCAAGATTTATGGAATGGATAAAAGTGCATGAAAATGGCCAATTTACTCACTCTGAGTTCTCAAAAAGGGTTTCTTCACCCCGGGAAGTTAATTAAATACCATTTGGAGGCATTTAATGTTCGAGCAAAAACGGCTGATTTTCGACAAAAGAGATAACACCCCCCCATTACGTCATGCTTCAGAAATGTGGAAAATGGTCCGTTTTCAAATGTTTTATTTTTGAACGTCAGTTCACATTTGTAGGTGGATCATCAGTGTTAGAGCTAAAATTAGCATGTTTAAAGTGATTTTCATGCTTCCAGGGGCCCAAAACACAAGATTTATGGAACGCTTAAAAGTGCATGAAAATGGCCAATTTACTCACTCTGAGTTCTCAAAAAGGGTTTCTTCACCCCGGGAAGTTAATTAAATACCATTTGGAGGCATTTAATGTTCCAGCAAAAACGGCTGATTTTCGACAAAAGAGATAACACCCCCCCCCATTACGTCATGCTTCAGAAATGTGGAAAATGGTCCGTTTTCAAATGTTTTATTTTTGAACGTCAGTTCACATTTGTAGGTGGATCATCAGTGTTAGAGCTAAAATTAGCATGTTTAAAGTGATTTTCATGCTTCCAGGGGCTCGGGAAGTTAATTAAATACCATTTGGAGGCATTTAATGTTCGAGCAAAAACGGCTGATTTTCGACAAAAGAGATAACACCCCCCCATTACGTCATGCTTCAGAAATGTGGAAAATGGTCCGTTTTCAAATGTTTTATTTTTGAACGTCAGTTCACATTTGTAGGTGGATCATCAGTGTTAGAGCTAAAATTAGCATGTTTAAAGTGATTTTCATGCTTCCAGGGGCTCGGGAAGTGAAATAAATACCATTTGGAGGCATTTAATGTTCGAGCAAAAACGGCTGATTTTCGACAAAAGAGATAACACCCCCCCCCATTACGTCATGCTTCAGAAATGTGGAAAATGGTCCTTTTTCAAATGTTTTATTTTTGAACGTCAGTTCACATTTGTAGGTGGATCATCAGTGTTAGAGCTAAAATTAGCATGTTTAAAGTGATTTTCATGCTTCCAGGGGCTAGGGAAGTTAATTAAATACCATTTGGAGGCATTTAATGTTCGAGCAAAAACGGCTGATTTTCGACAAAAGAGATAACACCCCCCCATTACGTCATGCTTCAGAAATGTGGAAAATGGTCCGTTTTCAAATGTTTTATTTTTGAACGTCAGTTCACATTTGTAGGTGGATCATCAGTGTTAGAGCTAAAATTAGCATGTTTAAAGTGATTTTCATGCTTCCAGGGGCCCAAAACACAAGATTTATGGAATGGTTAAAAGTGCATGAAAATGGCCAATTTACTCACTCTGAGTTCTCAAAAAGGGTTTCTTCACCCCGGGAAGTTAATTAAATACCATTTGGAGGCATTTAATGTTCGAGCAAAAACGGCTGATTTTTGACAAAAGAGATAACACCCCCCCATTACGTCATGCTTCAGAAATGTGGAAAATGGTCTGTTTTAAAATGTTTTATTTTTGAACATCAGTTCACATTTGTTGGTGGATCATCAGTGTTAGAGCTAAAATTAGCATGTTTAAAGTGATTTTCATGCTTCCAGGGGCCCAAAACACAAGATTTATGGAATGGTTAAAAGTGCATGAAAATGGCCAATTTACTCACTCTGAGTTCTCAAAAAGGGTTTCTTCACCCCGGGAAGTTAATTAAATACCATTTGGAGGCATTTAATGTTCCAGCAAAAACGGCTGATTTTCGACAAAAGAGATAACACCCCCCCATTACGTCATGCTTCAGAAATGTGGAAAATGGTCCGTTTTCAAATGTTTTATTTTTGAACGTCAGTTCACATTTGTAGGTGGATCATCAGTGTTAGAGCTAAAATTAGCATGTTTAAAGTGATTTTCATGCTTCCAGGGGCTCGGGAAGTTAATTAAATACCATTTGGAGGCATTTAATGTTCGAGCAAAAATGGCTGATTTTCGACAAAAGAGATAACACCCCCCATTACGTCATGCTTCAGAAATGTGGAAAATGGTCCGTTTTCAAATGTTTTATTTTTGAACGTCAGTTCACATTTGTAGGTGGATCATCAGTGTTAGAGCTAAAATTAGCATGTTTAAAGTGATTTTCATGCTTCCAGGGGCTCGGGAAGTTAATTAAATACCATTTGGAGGCATTTAATGTTCGAGCAAAAACGGCTGATTTTCGACAAAAGAGATAACACCCCCCCATTACGTCATGCTTCAGAAATGTGGAAAATGGTCCGTTTTCAAATGTTTTATTTTTGAACGTCAGTTCACATTTGTAGGTGGATCATCAGTGTTAGAGCTAAAATTAGCATGTTTAAAGTGATTTTCATGCTTCCAGGGGCTCGGGAAGTTAATTAAATACCATTTGGAGGCATTTAATGTTCGAGCAAAAACGGCTGATTTTCGACAAAAGAGATAACACCCCCCCATTACGTCATGCTTCAGAAATGTGGAAAATGGTCCGTTTTCAAATGTTTTATTTTTGAACGTCAGTTCACATTTGTAGGTGGATCATCAGTGTTAGAGCTAAAATTAGCATGTTTAAAGTGATTTTCATGCTTCCAGGGGCTCAGGAAGTTAATTAAATACCATTTGGAGGCATTTAATGTTCGAGCAAAAACGGCTGATTTTCGACAAAAGAGATAACACCCCCCCATTACGTCATGCTTCAGAAATGTGGAAAATGGTCCGTTTTCAAATGTTTTATTTTTGAACGTCAGTTCACATTTGTAGGTGGATCATCAGTGTTAGAGCTAAAATTAGCATGTTTAAAGTGATTTTCATGCTTCCAGGGGCTCGGGAAGTTAATTAAATACCATTTGGAGGCATTTAATGTTCGAGCAAAAACGGCTGATTTTCGACAAAAGAGATAACACCCCCCCATTACGTCATGCTTCAGAAATGTGGAAAATGGTCCGTTTTCAAATGTTTTATTTTTGAACGTCAGTTCACATTTGTAGGTGGATCATCAGTGTTAGAGCTAAAATTAGCATGTTTAAAGTGATTTTCATGCTTCCAGGGGCTCGGGAAGTTAATTAAATACCATTTGGAGGCATTTAATGTTCGAGCAAAAACGGCTGATTTTCGACAAAAGAGATAACACCCCCCCATTACGTCATGCTTCAGAAATGTGAAAAATGGTCCGTTTTCAAATGTTTTATTTTTGAACGTCAGTTCACATTTGTAGGTGGATCATCAGTGTTAGAGCTAAAATTAGCATGTTTAAAGTGATTTTCATGCTTCCAGGGGCCCAAAACACAAGATTTATGGAATGGTTAAAAGTGCATGAAAATGGCCAATTTACTCACTCTGAGTTCTCAAAAAGGGTTTCTTCACCCCGGGAAGTTAATTAAATACCATTTGGAGGCATTTAATGTTCCAGCAAAAACAGCTGATTTTCGACAAAAGAGATAACACCCCCCCATTACGTCATGCTTCAGAAATGTGGAAAATGGTCCGTTTTCAAATGTTTTATTTTTGAACGTCAGTTCACATTTGTAGGTGGATCATCAGTGTTAGAGCTAAAATTAGCATGTTTAAAGTGATTTTCATGCTTCCAGGGGCTCGGGAAGTTAATTAAATACCATTTGGAGGCATTTAATGTTCGAGCAAAAATGGCTGATTTTCGACAAAAGAGATAACACCCCCCATTACGTCATGCTTCAGAAATGTGGAAAATGGTCCGTTTTCAAATGTTTTATTTTTGAACGTCAGTTCACATTTGTAGGTTGATCATCGGTGTTAGAGCTAAAATTAGCATGTTTAAAGTGATTTTCATGCTTCCAGGGGCTCGGGAAGTTAATTAAATACCATTTGGAGGCATTTAATGTTCGAGCAAAAACGGCTGATTTTCGACAAAAGAGATAACACCCCCCCATTACGTCATGCTTCAGAAATGTGGAAAATGGTCCGTTTTCAAATGTTTTATTTTTGAACGTCAGTTCACATTTGTAGGTGGATCATCAGTGTTAGAGCTAAAATTAGCATGTTTAAAGTGATTTTCATGCTTCCAGGGGCTCGGGAAGTTAATTAAATACCATTTGGAGGCATTTAATGTTCGAGCAAAAACGGCTGATTTTCGACAAAAGAGATAACACCCCCCATTACGTCATGCTTCAGAAATGTGGAAAATGGTCCGTTTTCAAATGTTTTATTTTTGAACGTCAGTTCACATTTGTAGGTGGATCATCAGTGTTAGAGCTAAAATTAGCATGTTTAAAGTGATTTTCATGCTTCCAGGGGCTCAGGAAGTTAATTAAATACCATTTGGAGGCATTTAATGTTCGAGCAAAAACGGCTGATTTTCGACAAAAGAGATAACACCCCCCCATTACGTCATGCTTCAGAAATGTGGAAAATGGTCCGTTTTCAAATGTTTTATTTTTGAACGTCAGTTCACATTTGTAGGTGGATCATCAGTGTTAGAGCTAAAATTAGCATGTTTAAAGTGATTTTCATGCTTCCAGGGGCTCGGGAAGTTAATTAAATACCATTTGGAGGCATTTAATGTTCGAGCAAAAACGGCTGATTTTCGACAAAAGAGATAACACCCCCCCATTACGTCATGCTTCAGAAATGTGGAAAATGGTCCGTTTTCAAATGTTTTATTTTTGAACGTCAGTTCACATTTGTAGGTGGATCATCAGTGTTAGAGCTACAATTAGCATGTTTAAAGTGATTTTCATGCTTCCAGGGGCTCGGGAAGTTAATTAAATACCATTTGGAGGCATTTAATGTTCGAGCAAAAATGGCTGATTTTCGACAAAAGAGATCAAACCCCCCTATTACGTCATGCTTCAGAAATGTGAAAAATGGTCCGTTTTCAAATGTTTTATTTTTGAACGTCAGTTCACATTTGTAGGTGGATCATCAGTGTTAGAGCTAAAATTAGCATGTTTAAAGTGATTTTCATGCTTCCAGGGGCCCAAAACACAAGATTTATGGAATGGTTAAAAGTGCATGAAAATGGCCAATTTACTCACTCTGAGTTCTCAAAAAGGGTTTCTTCACCCCGGGAAGTTAATTAAATACCATTTGGAGGCATTTAATGTTCCAGCAAAAACGGCTGATTTTCGACAAAAGAGATAACACCCCCCCATTACGTCATGCTTCAGAAATGTGGAAAATGGTCCGTTTTCAAATGTTTTATTTTTGAACGTCAGTTCACATTTGTAGGTGGATCATCAGTGTTAGAGCTAAAATTAGCATGTTTAAAGTGATTTTCATGCTTCCAGGGGCTCGGGAAGTGAAATAAATACCATTTGGAGGCATTTAATGTTCGAGCAAAAACGGCTGATTTTCGACAAAAGAGATAACACCCCCCCATTACGTCATGCTTCAGAAATGTGGAAAATGGTCCGTTTTCAAATGTTTTATTTTTGAACGTCAGTTCACATTTGTAGGTGGATCATCAGTGTTAGAGCTAAAATTAGCATGTTTAAAGTGATTTTCATGCTTCCAGGGGCCCAAAACACAAGATTTATGGAATGGTTAAAAGTGCATGAAAATGGCCAATTTACTCACTCTGAGTTCTCAAAAAGGGTTTCTTCACCCCGGGAAGTTAATTAAATACCATTTGGAGGCATTTAATGTTCCAGCAAAAACGGCTGATTTTCGACAAAAGAGATAACACCCCCCCATTACGTCATGCTTCAGAAATGTGGAAAATGGTCCGTTTTCAAATGTTTTATTTTTGAACGTCAGTTCACATTTGTAGGTGGATCATCAGTGTTAGAGCTAAAATTAGCATGTTTAAAGTGATTTTCATGCTTCCAGGGGCTCGGGAAGTGAAATAAATACCATTTGGAGGCATTCAATGTTCGAGCAAAAACGGCTGATTTTCCACAAAAGAGATAACACCCCCCCCATTACGTCATGCTTCAGAAATGTGGAAAATGGTCCGTTTTCAAATGTTTTATTTTTGAACGTCAGTTCACATTTGTAGGTGGATCATCAGTGTTAGAGCTAAAATTAGCATGTTTAAAGTGATTTTCATGCTTCCAGGGGCCCAAAACACAAGATTTATGGAATGGTTAAAAGTGCATGAAAATGGCCAATTTACTCACTCTGAGTTCTCAAAAAGGGTTTCTTCACCCCGGGAAGTTAATTAAATACCATTTGGAGGCATTTAATGTTCGAGCAAAAACGGCTGATTTTCGACAAAAGAGATAACACCCCCCCATTACGTCATGCTTCAGAAATGTGGAAAATGGTCCGTTTTCAAATGTTTTATTTTTGAACGTCAGTTCACATTTGTAGGTGGATCATCAGTGTTAGAGCTAAAATTAGCATGTTTAAAGTGATTTTCATGCTTCCAGGGGCCCAAAACACAAGATTTATGGAACGCTTAAAAGTGCATGAAAATGGCCAATTTACTCACTCTGAGTTCTCAAAAAGGGTTTCTTCACCCCGGGAAGTTAATTAAATACCATTTGGAGGCATTTAATGTTCCAGCAAAAACGGCTGATTTTCGACAAAAGAGATAACACCCCCCCATTACGTCATGCTTCAGAAATGTGGAAAATGGTCCGTTTTCAAATGTTTTATTTTTGAACGTCAGTTCACATTTGTAGGTGGATCATCAGTGTTAGAGCTAAAATTAGCATGTTTAAAGTGATTTTCATGCTTCCAGGGGCTCGGGAAGTTAATTAAATACCATTTGGAGGCATTTAATGTTCGAGCAAAAACGGCTGATTTTCGACAAAAGAGATAACACCCCCCCATTACTTCATGCTTCAGAAATGTGGAAAATGGTCCGTTTTCAAATGTTTTATTTTTGAACGTCAGTTCACATTTGTAGGTGGATCATCAGTGTTAGAGCTAAAATTAGCATGTTTAAAGTGATTTTCATGCTTCCAGGGGCTCGGGAAGTTAATTAAATACCATTTGGAGGCATTTAATGTTCGAGCAAAAACGGCTGATTTTCGACAAAAGAGATAACACCCCCCATTACGTCATGCTTCAGAAATGTGGAAAATGGTCCGTTTTCAAATGTTTTATTTTTGAACGTCAGTTCACATTTGTAGGTGGATCATCAGTGTTAGAGCTAAAATTAGCATGTTTAAAGTGATTTCCATGCTTCCAGGGGCTCGGGAAGTGAAATAAATACCATTTGGAGGCATTTAATGTTCGAGCAAAAACGGCTGATTTTCGACAAAAGAGATAACACCCCCCCATTACGTCATGCTTCAGAAATGTGGAAAATGGTCCGTTTTCAAATGTTTTATTTTTGAACGTCAGTTTACATTTGTAGGTGGATCATCAGTGTTAGAGCTAAAATTAGCATGTTTAAAGTGATTTTCATGCTTCCAGGGGCCCAAAACACAAGATTTATGGAATGGTTAAAAGTGCATGAAAATGGCCAATTTACTCACTCTGAGTTCTCAAAAAGGGTTTCTTCACCCCGGGAAGTTAATTAAATACCATTTGGAGGCATTTAATGTTCCAGCAAAAACGGCTGATTTTCGACAAAAGAGATAACACCCCCCCATTACGTCATGCTTCAGAAATGTGGAAAATGGTCCGTTTTCAAATGTTTTATTTTTGAACGTCAGTTCACATTTGTAGGTGGATCATCAGTGTTAGAGCTAAAATTAGCATGTTTAAAGTGATTTTCATGCTTCCAGGGGCTCGGGAAGTGAAATAAATACCATTTGGAGGCATTTAATGTTCGAGCAAAAACGGCTGATTTTCGACAAAAGAGATAACACCCCCCCATTACGTCATGCTTCAGAAATGTGGAAAATGGTCCGTTTTCAAATGTTTTATTTTTGAACGTCAGTTCACATTTGTAGGTGGATCATCAGTGTTAGAGCTAAAATTAGCATGTTTAAAGTGATTTTCATGCTTCCAGGGGCTCGGGAAGTTAATTAAATACCATTTGGAGGCATTTAATGTTCGAGCAAAAACGGCTGAATTTCGACAAAAGAGATAACACCCCCCCATTACGTCATGCTTCAGAAATGTGGAAAATGGTCCGTTTTCAAATGTTTTATTTTTGAACGTCAGTTCACATTTGTAGGTGGATCATCAGTGTTAGAGCTAAAATTAGCATGTTTAAAGTGATGTTCATGCTTCCAGGGGCTCGGGAAGTTAATTAAATACAATTTGGAGGCATTTAATGTTCGAGCAAAAACGGCTGATTTTCGACAAAAGAGATAACACCCCCCCATTACGTCATGCTTCAGAAATGTGGAAAATGGTCCGTTTTCAAATGTTTTATTTTTGAACGTCAGTTCACATTTGTAGGTGGATCATCAGTGTTAGAGCTAAAATTAGCATGTTTAAAGTGATTTTCATGCTTCCAGGGGCTCGGGAAGTGAAATAAATACCATTTGGAGGCATTTAATGTTCGAGCAAAAACGGCTGATTTTCGACAAAAGAGATAACACCCCCCCATTACGTCATGCTTCAGAAATGTGGAAAATGGTCCGTTTTCAAATGTTTTATTTTTGAACGTCAGTTCACATTTGTAGGTGGATCATCAGTGTTAGAGCTAAAATTAGCATGTTTAAAGTGATTTTCATGCTTCCAGGGGCCCAAAACACAAGATTTATGGAATGGTTAAAAGTGCATGAAAATGGCCAATTTACTCACTCTGAGTTCTCAAAAAGGGTTTCTTCACCCCGGGAAGTTAATTAAATACCATTTGGAGGCATTTAATGTTCCAGCAAAAACGGCTGATTTTCGACAAAAGAGATAACACCCCCCCCATTACGTCATGCTTCAGAAATGTGGAAAATGGTCCGTTTTCAAATGTTTTATTTTTGAACGTCAGTTCACATTTGTAGGTGGATCATCAGTGTTAGAGCTAAAATTAGCATGTTTAAAGTGATTTTCATGCTTCCAGGGGCCCAAAACACAAGATTTATGGAATGGTTAAAAGTGCATGAAAATGGCCAATTTACTCACTCTGAGTTCTCAAAAAGGGTTTCTTCACCCCGGGAAGTTAATTAAATACCATTTGGAGGCATTTAATGTTCGAGCAAAAACGGCTGATTTTCGACAAAAGAGATAACACCCCCCCATTACGTCATGCTTCAGAAATGTGGAAAATGGTCCGTTTTCAAATGTTTTATTTTTGAACGTCAGTTCACATTTGTAGGTGGATCATCAGTGTTAGAGCTAAAATTAGCATGTTTAAAGTGATTTTCATGCTTCCAGGGGCCCAAAACACAAGATTTATGGAACGCTTAAAAGTGCATGAAAATGGCCAATTTACTCACTCTGAGTTCTCAAAAAGGGTTTCTTCACCCCGGGAAGTTAATTAAATACCATTTGGAGGCATTTAATGTTCCAGCAAAAACGGCTGATTTTCGACAAAAGAGATAACACCCCCCATTACGTCATGCTTCAGAAATGTGGAAAATGGTCCGTTTTCAAATGTTTTATTTTTGAACGTCAGTTCACATTTGTAGGTGGATCATCAGTGTTAGAGCTAAAATTAGCATGTTTAAAGTGATTTTCATGCTTCCAGGGGCTCGGGAAGTTAATTAAATACCATTTGGAGGCATTTAATGTTCGAGCAAAAACGGCTGATTTTCGACAAAAGAGATAACACCCCCCCATTACGTCATGCTTCAGAAATGTGGAAAATGGTCCGTTTTCAAATGTTTTATTTTTGAACGTCAGTTCACATTTGAAGGTGGATCATCAGTGTTAGAGCTAAAATCAGCATGTTTAAAGTGATTTTCATGCTTCCAGGGGATCGGGAAGTTAATTAAATACCATTTGGAGGCATTTAATGTTCGAGCAAAAACGGCTGATTTTCGACAAAAGAGATAACACCCCCCCATTACGTCATGCTTCAGAAATGTGGAAAATGGTCCGTTTTCAAATGTTTTATTTTTGAACGTCAGTTCACATTTGTAGGTGGATCATCAGTGTTAGAGCTAAAATTAGCATGTTAAAAGTGGTTTTCATGCTTCCAGGGGCTCGGGAAGTTAATTAAATACCATTTGGAGGCATTTAATTTTCGAGCAAAAACGGCTGATTTTCGACAAAAGAGATAACACCCCCCCATTACGTCATGCTTCAGAAATGTGGAAAATGGTCCGTTTTCAAATGTTTTATTTTTGAACGTCAGTTCACATTTGTAGGTGGATCATCAGTGATAGAGCTAAAATTAGCATGTTTAAAGTGATTTTCATGCTTCCAGGGGCCCAAAACACAAGATTTATGGAATGGTTAAAAGTGCATGAAAATGGCCAATTTACTCACTCTGAGTTCTCAAAAAGGGTTTCTTCACCCCGGGAAGTTAATTAAATACCATTTGGAGGCATTTAATGTTCCAGCAAAAACGGCTGATTTTCGACAAAAGAGATAACACCCCCCCATTACGTCATGCTTCAGAAATGTGGAAAATGGTCCGTTTTCAAATGTTTTATTTTTGAACGTCAGTTCACATTTGTAGGTGGATCATCAGTGTTAGAGCTAAAATTAGCATGTTTAAAGTGATTTTCATGCTTCCAGGGGCTCGGGAAGTGAAATAAATACCATTTGGAGGCATTTAATGTTCGAGCAAAAACGGCTGATTTTCGACAAAAGAGATAACACCCCCCCATTACGTCATGCTTCAGAAATGTGGAAAATGGTCCGTTTTCAAATGTTTTATTTTTGAACGTCAGTTCACATTTGTAGGTGGATCATCAGTGTTAGAGCTAAAATTAGCATGTTTAAAGTGATGTTCATGCTTCCAGGGGCTCGGGAAGTTAATTAAATACAATTTGGAGGCATTTAATGTTCGAGCAAAAACGGCTGATTTTCGACAAAAGAGATAACACCCCCCCATTACGTCATGCTTCAGAAATGTGGAAAATGGTCCGTTTTCAAATGTTTTATTTTTGAACGTCAGTTCACATTTGTAGGTGGATCATCAGTGTTAGAGCTAAAATTAGCATGTTTAAAGTGATTTTCATGCTTCCAGGGGCTCGGGAAGTGAAATAAATACCATTTGGAGGCATTTAATGTTCGAGCAAAAACGGCTGATTTTCGACAAAAGAGATAACACCCCCCCATTACGTCATGCTTCAGAAATGTGGAAAATGGTCCGTGTTCAAATGTTTTATTTTTGAACCTCAGTTCACATTTGTAGGTGGATCATCAGTGTTAGAGCTAAAATTAGCATGTTTAAAGTGATTTTCATGCTTCCAGGGGCCCAAAACACAAGATTTATGGAATGGTTAAAAGTGCATGAAAATGGCCAATTTACTCACTCTGAGTTCTCAAAAAGGGTTTCTTCACCCCGGGAAGTTAATTAAATACCATTTGGAGGCATTTAATGTTCCAGCAAAAACGGCTGATTTTCGACAAAAGAGATAACACCCCCCCATTACGTCATGCTTCAGAAATGTGGAAAATGGTCCGTTTTCAAATGTTTTATTTTTGAACGTCAGTTCACATTTGTAGGTGGATCATCAGTGTTAGAGCTAAAATTAGCATGTTTAAAGTGATGTTCATGCTTCCAGGGGCTCGGGAAGTGAAATAAATACCATTTGGAGGCATTTAATGTTCGAGCAAAAACGGCTGATTTTCGACAAAAGAGATAACACCCCCCCATTACGTCATGCTTCAGAAATGTGGAAAATGGTCCGTTTTCAAATGTTTTATTTTTGAACGTCAGTTCACATTTGTAGGTGGATCATCAGTGTTAGAGCTAAAATTAGCATGTTTAAAGTGATTTTCATGCTTCCAGGGGCCCAAAACACAAGATTTATGGAATGGTTAAAAGTGCATGAAAATGGCCAATTTACTCACTCTGAGTTCTCAAAAAGGGTTTCTTCACCCCGGGAAGTTAATTAAATACCATTTGGAGGCATTTAATGTTCCAGCAAAAACGGCTGATTTTCGACAAAAGAGATAACACCCCCCCCATTACGTCATGCTTCAGAAATGTGGAAAATGGTCCGTTTTCAAATGTTTTATTTTTGAACGTCAGTTCACATTTGTAGGTGGATCATCAGTGTTAGAGCTAAAATTAGCATGTTTAAAGTGATTTTCATGCTTCCAGGGGCCCAAAACACAAGATTTATGGAATGGTTAAAAGTGCATGAAAATGGCCAATTTACTCACTCTGAGTTCTCAAAAAGGGTTTCTTCACCCCGGGAAGTTAATTAAATACCATTTGGAGGCATTTAATGTTCGAGCAAAAATGGCTGATTTTCGACAAAAGAGATAACACCCCCCCATTACGTCATGCTTCAGAAATGTGGAAAATGGTCCGTTTTCAAATGTTTTATTTTTGAACGTCAGTTCACATTTGTAGGTGGATCATCAGTGTTAGAGCTAAAATTAGCATGTTTAAAGTGATTTTCATGCTTCCAGGGGCCCAAAACACAAGATTTATGGAACGCTTAAAAGTGCATGAAAATGGCCAATTTACTCACTCTGAGTTCTCAAAAAGGGTTTCTTCACCCCGGGAAGTTAATTAAATACCATTTGGAGGCATTTAATGTTCCAGCAAAAACGGCTGATTTTCGACAAAAGAGATAACACCCCCCCATTACGTCATGCTTCAGAAATGTGGAAAATGGTCCATTTTCAAATGTTTTATTTTTGAACGTCAGTTCACATTTGTAGGTGGATCATCAGTGTTAGAGCTAAAATTAGCATGTTTAAAGTGATTTTCATGCTTCCAGGGGCTCGGGAAGTTAATTAAATACCATTTGGAGGCATTTAATGTTCGAGCAAAAAAGGCTGATTTTCGACAAAAGAGATAACACCCCCCCATTACGTCATGCTTCAGAAATGTGGAAAATGGTCCGTTTTCAAATGTTTTATTTTTGAACGTCAGTTCACATTTGAAGGTGGATCATCAGTGTTAGACCTAAAATTAGCATGTTTAAAGCGATTTTCATGCTTCCAGGGGCTCGGGAAGTTAATTAAATACCATTTGGAGGCATTTAATGTTCGAGCAAAAACGGCTGATTTTCGACAAAAGAGATAACACCCCCCCATTACGTCATGCTTCAGAAATGTGGAAAATGGTCCGTTTTCAAATGTTTTATTTTTGAACGTCAGTTCACATTTGTAGGTGGATCATCAGTGTTAGAGCTAAAATTAGCATGTTAAAAGTGGTTTTCATGCTTCCAGGGGCTCGGGAAGTTAATTAAATACCATTTGGAGGCATTTAATTTTCGAGCAAAAACGGCTGATTTTCGACAAAAGAGATAACACCCCCCCATTACGTCATGCTTCAGAAATGTGGAAAATGGTCCGTTTTCAAATGTTTTATTTTTGAACGTCAGTTCACATTTGTAGGTGGATCATCAGTGATAGAGCTAAAATTAGCATGTTTAAAGTGATTTTCATGCTTCCAGGGGCCAAAAACACAAGATTTATGGAATGGTTAAAAGTGCATGAAAATGGCCAATTTACTCACTCTGAGTTCTCAAAAAGGGTTTCTTCACCCCGGGAAGTTAATTAAATACCATTTGGAGGCATTTAATGTTCCAGCAAAAACGGCTGATTTTCGACAAAAGAGATAACACCCCCCCATTACGTCATGCTTCAGAAATGTGGAAAATGGTCCGTTTTCAAATGTTTTATTTTTGAACGTCAGTTCACATTTGTAGGTGGATCATCAGTGTTAGAGCTAAAATTAGCATGTTTAAAGTGATTTTCATGCTTCCAGGGGCTCGGGAAGTTAATTAAATACCATTTGGAGGCATTTAATGTTCGAGCAAAAACGGCTGATTTTCGACAAAAGAGATAACACCCCCCCATTACGTCATGCTTCAGAAATGTGGAAAATGGTCCGTTTTCAAATGTTTTATTTTTGAACGTCAGTTCACATTTGTAGGTGGATCATCAGTGTTAGAGCTAAAATTAGCATGTTTAAAGTGATTTTCATGCTTCCAGGGGCTCGGGAAGTTAATTAAATACCATTTGGAGGCATTTAATGTTCGAGCAAAAACGGCTGATTTTCGACAAAAGAGATAACACCCCCCCATTACGTCATGCTTCAGAAATGTGGAAAATGGTCCGTTTTCAAATGTTTTATTTTTGAACGTCAGTTCACATTTGTAGGTGGATCATCAGTGTTAGAGCTAAAATTAGCATGTTTAAAGTGATGTTCATGCTTCCAGGGGCTCGGGAAGTGAAATAAATACCATTTGGAGGCATTTAATGTTCGAGCAAAAACGGCTGATTTTCGACAAACGAGATAACACCCCCCCATTACGTCATGCTTCAGAAATGTGGAAAATGGTCCGTTTTCAAATGTTTTATTTTTGAACGTCAGTTTACATTTGTAGGTGGATCATCAGTGTTAGAGCTAAAATTAGCATGTTTAAAGTGATTTTCATGCTTCCAGGGGCCCAAAACACAAGATTTATGGAATGGTTAAAAGTGCATGAAAATGGCCAATTTACTCACTCTGAGTTCTCAAAAAGGGTTTCTTCACCCCGGGAAGTTAATTAAATACCATTTGGAGGCATTTAATGTTCCAGCAAAAACGGCTGATTTTCGACAAAAGAGATAACACCCCCCCATTACGTCATGCTTCAGAAATGTGGAAAATGGTCCGTTTTCAAATGTTTTATTTTTGAACGTCAGTTCACATTTGTAGGTGGATCATCAGTGTTAGAGCTAAAATTAGCATGTTTAAAGTGATTTTCATGCTTCCAGGGGCTCGGGAAGTGAAATAAATACCATTTGGAGGCATTCAATGTTCGAGCAAAAACGGCTGATTTTCGACAAAAGAGATAACACCCCCCCATTACGTCATGCTTCAGAAATGTGGAAAATGGTCCGTTTTCAAATGTTTTATTTTTGAACGTCAGTTCACATTTGTAGGTGGATCATCAGTGTTAGAGCTAAAATTAGCATGTTTAAAGTGATTTTCATGCTTCCAGGGGCCCAAAACACAAGAATTATGGAATGGTTAAAAGTGCATGAAAATGGCCAATTTACTCACTCTGAGTTCTCAAAAAGGGTTTCTTCACCCCGGGAAGTTAATTAAATACCATTTGGAGGCATTTAATGTTCGAGCAAAAACGGCTGATTTTCGACAAAAGAGATAACACCCCCCCATTACGTCATGCTTCAGAAATGTGGAAAATTGTCCGTTTTCAAATGTTTTATTTTTGAACGTCAGTTCACATTTGTAGGTGGATCATCAGTGTTAGAGCTAATATTAGCATGTTTAAAGTGATTTTCATGCTTCCAGGGGCCCAAAACACAAGATTTATGGAACGCCTAAAAGTGCATGAAAATGGCCAATTTACTCACTCTGAGTTCTCAAAAAGGGTTTCTTCACCCCGGGAAGTTAATTAAATACCATTTGGAGGCATTTAATGTTCCAGCAAAAACGGCTGATTTTCGACAAAAGAGATAACACCCCCCCATTACGTCATGCTTCAGAAATGTGGAAAATGGTCCGTTTTCAAATGTTTTATTTTTGAACGTCAGTTCACATTTGTAGGTGGATCATCAGTGTTAGAGCTAAAATTAGCATGTTTAAAGTGATTTTCATGCTTCCAGGGGCTCGGGAAGTTCATTAAATACCATTTGGAGGCATTTAATGTTCGAGCAAAAACGGCTGATTTTCGACAAAAGAGATAACACCCCCCCATTACGTCATGCTTCAGAAATGTGGAAAATGGTCCGTTTTCAAATGTTTTATTTTTGAACGTCAGTTCACATTTGAAGGTGGATCATCAGTGTTAGAGCTAAAATTAGCATGTTTAAAGTGATTTTCATGCTTCCAGGGGCTCGGGAAGTTAATTAAATACCATTTGGAGGCATTTAATGTTCGAGCAAAAACGGCTGATTTTCGACAAAAGAGATAACACCCCCCCATTACGTCATGCTTCAGAAATGTGGAAAATGGTCCGTTTTCAAATGTTTTATTTTTGAACGTCAGTTCACATTTGTAGGTGGATCATCAGTGTTAGAGCTAAAATTACCATGTTAAAAGTGGTTTTCATGCTTCCAGGGGCTCGGGAAGTTAATTAAATACCATTTGGAGGCATTTAATTTTCGAGCAAAAACGGCTGATTTTCGACAAAAGAGATAACACCCCCCCATTACGTCATGCTTCAGAAATGTGGAAAATGGTCCGTTTTCAAATGTTTTATTTTTGAACGTCAGTTCACATTTGTAGGTGGATCATCAGTGTTAGAGCTAAAATTAGCATGTTTAAAGTGATTTTCATGCTTCCAGGGGCCCAAAACACAAGATTTATGGAACGCCTAAAAGTGCATGAAAATGGCCAATTTACTCACTCTGAGTTCTCAAAAAGGGTTTCTTCACCCCGGGAAGTTAATTAAATACCATTTGGAGGCATTTAATGTTCGAGCAAAAACGGCTGATTTTCGACAAAAGAGATAACACCCCCCCATTACGTCATGCTTCAGAAATGTGGAAAATGGTCCGTTTTCAAATGTTTTATTTTTGAACGTCAGTTCACATTTGTAGGTGGATCATCAGTGTTAGAGCTAAAATTAGCATGTTTAAAGTGATTTTCATGCTTCCAGGGGCTCGGGAAGTTAATTAAATACCATTTGGAGGCATTTAATGTTCGAGCAAAAACGGCTGATTTTCGACAAAAGAGATAACACCCCCCCATTACGTCATGCTTCAGAAATGTGGAAAATGGTCCGTTTTCAAATGTTTTATTTTTGAACGTCAGTTCACATTTGTAGGTGGATCATCAGTGTTAGAGCTAAAATTAGCATGTTTAAAGTGATTTTCATGCTTCCAGGGGCTCGGGAAGTTAATTAAACACCATTTGGAGGCATTTAATGTTCGAGCAAAAATGGCTGATTTTCGACAAAAGAGATAACACCCCCCCATTACGTCATGCTTCAGAAATGTGGAAAATGGTCCGTTTTCAAATGTTTTATTTTTGAACGTCAGTTCACATTTGTAGGTGGATCATCAGTGTTAGAGCTAAAATTAGCATGTTTAAAGTGATTTTCATGCTTCCAGGGGCTCGGGAAGTGAAATAAATACCATTTGGAGGCATTTAATGTTCGAGCAAAAACGGCTGATTTTCGACAAACGAGATAACACCCCCCCATTACGTCATGCTTCAGAAATGTGGAAAATGGTCCGTTTTCAAATGTTTTATTTTTGAACGTCAGTTTACATTTGTAGGTGGATCATCAGTGTTAGAGCTAAAATTAGCATGTTTAAAGTGATTTTCATGCTTCCAGGGGCCCAAAACACAAGATTTATGGAATGGTTAAAAGTGCATGAAAATGGCCAATTTACTCACTCTGAGTTCTCAAAAAAGGTTTCTTCACCCCGGGAAGTTAATTAAATACCATTTGGAGGCATTTAATGTTCCACCAAAAACGGCTGATTTTCTACAAAAGAGATAACACCCCCCCATTACGTCATGCTTCAGAAATGTGGAAAATGGTCCGTTTTCAAATGTTTTATTTTTGAACGTCAGTTCACATTTGTAGGTGGATCATCAGTGTTAGAGCTAAAATTAGCATGTTTAAAGTGATTTTCATGCTTCCAGGGGCTCGGGAAGTGAAATAAATACCATTTGGAGGCATTTAATGTTCGAGCAAAAACGGCTGATTTTCGACAAAAGAGATAACACCCCCCCATTACGTCATGCTTCAGAAATGTGGAAAATGGTCCGTTTTCAAATGTTTTATTTTTGAACGTCAGTTCACATTTGTAGGTGGATCATCAGTGTTAGAGCTAAAATTAGCATGTTTAAAGTGATTTTCATGCTTCCAGGGGCTCAGGAAGTTAATTAAATACCATTTGGAGGCATTTAATGTTCGAGCAAAAACGGCTGATTTTCGACAAAAGAGATAACACCCCCCCATTACGTCATGCTTCAGAAATGTGGAAAATGGTCCGTTTTCAAATGTTTTATTTTTGAACGTCAGTTCACATTTGTAGGCGGATCATCAGTGTTAGAGCTAAAATTAGCATGTTTAAAGTGATTTTCATGCTTCCAGAGGCTCGGGAAGTTAATTAAATACCATTTGGAGGCATTTAATGTTCGAGCAAAAACGGCTGATTTTCGACAAAAGAGATAACACCCCCCCATTACGTCATGCTTCAGAAATGTGGAAAATGGTCCGTTTTCAAATGTTTTATTTTTGAACGTCAGTTCACATTTGTAGGTGGATCATCAGTGTTAGAGCTAAAATTAGCATGTTTAAAGTGATTTTCATGCTTCCAGGGGCTCGGGAAGTGAAATAAATACCATTTGGAGGCATTTAATGTTCGAGCAAAAACGGCTGATTTTCGACAAAAGAGATAACACCCCCCCATTACGTCATGCTTCAGAAATGTGGAAAATGGTCAGTTTTCAAATGTTTTATTTTTGAACGTCAGTTCACATTTGTAGGTGGATCATCAGTGTTAGAGCTAAAATTAGCATGTTTAAAGTGATTTTCATGCTTTCAGGGGCCCAAAACACAAGATTTATGGAATGGTTAAAAGTGCATGAAAATGGCCAATTTACTCACTCTGAGTTCTCAAAAAGGGTTTCTTCACCCCGGGAAGTTAATTAAATACCATTTGGAGGCATTTAATGTTCCAGCAAAAACGGCTGATTTTCGACAAAAGAGATAACACCCCCCCATTACGTCATGCTTCAGAAATGTGGAAAATGGTCCGTTTTCAAATGTTTTATTTTTGAACGTCAGTTCACATTTGTAGGTGGATCATCAGTGTTAGAGCTAAAATTAGCATGTTTAAAGTGATTTTCATGCTTCCAGGGGCTCGGGAAGTGAAATAAATACCATTTGGAGGCATTCAATGTTCGAGCAAAAACGGCTGATATTCGACAAAAGAGATAACACCCCCCCATTACGTCATGCTTCAGAAATGTGGAAAATGGTCCGTTTTCAAATGTTTTATTTTTGAACGTCAGTTCACATTTGTAGGTGGATCATCAGTGTTAGAGCTAAAATTAGCATGTTTAAAGTGATTTTCATGCTTCCAGGGGCCCAAAACACAAGATTTATGGAATGGTTAAAAGTGCATGAAAATGGCCAATTTACTCACTCTGAGTTCTCAAAAAGGGTTTCTTCACCCCGGGAAGTTAATTAAATACCATTTGGAGGCATTTAATGTTCGAGCAAAAACGGCTGATTTTCGACAAAAGAGATAACACCCCCCCATTATGTCATGCTTCAGAAATGTGGAAAATGGTCCGTTTTCAAATGTTTTATTTTTGAACGTCAGTTCACATTTGTAGGTGGATCATCAGTGTTAGAGCTAAAATTAGCATGTTTAAAGTGATTTTCATGCTTCCAGGGGCTCGGGAAGTGAAATAAATACCATTTGGAGGCATTTAATGTTCGAGCAAAAACGGCTGATTTTCGACAAAAGAGATAACACCCCCCCATTACGTCATGCTTCAGAAATGTGGAAAATGGTCCGTTTTCAAATGTTTTATTTTTGAACGTCAGTTCACATTTGTAGGTGGATCATCAGTGTTAGAGCTAAAATTAGCATGTTTAAAGTGATTTTCATGCTTCCAGGGGCTCAGGAAGTTAATTAAATACCATTTGGAGGCATTTAATGTTCGAGCAAAAACGGCTGATTTTCGACAAAAGAGATAACACCCCCCCATTACGTCATGCTTCAGAAATGTGGAAAATGGTCCGTTTTCAAATGTTTTATTTTTGAACGTCAGTTCACATTTGTAGGCGGATCATCAGTGTTAGAGCTAAAATTAGCATGTTTAAAGTGATTTTCATGCTTCCAGAGGCTCGGGAAGTTAATTAAATACCATTTGGAGGCATTTAATGTTCGAGCAAAAACGGCTGATTTTCGACAAAAGAGATAACACCCCCCCATTACGTCATGCTTCAGAAATGTGGAAAATGGTCCGTTTTCAAATGTTTTATTTTTGAACGTCAGTTCACATTTGTAGGTGGATCATCAGTGTTAGAGCTAAAATTAGCATGTTTAAAGTGATGTTCATGCTTCCAGGGGCTCGGAAGTTAATTAAATACAATTTGGAGGCATTTAATGTTCGAGCAAAAACGGCTGATTTTCGACAAAAGAGATAACACCCCCCCATTACGTCATGCTTCAGAAATGTGGAAAATGGTCCGTTTTCAAATGTTTTATTTTTGAACGTCAGTTCACATTTGTAGGTGGATCATCAGTGTTAGAGCTAAAATTAGCATGTTTAAAGTGATTTTCATGCTTCCAGGGGCTCGGGAAGTGAAATAAATACCATTTGGAGGCATTTAATGTTCGAGCAAAAACGGCTGATTTTCGACAAAAGAGATAACACCCCCCCATTACGTCATGCTTCAGAAATGTGGAAAATGGTCAGTTTTCAAATGTTTTATTTTTGAACGTCAGTTCACATTTGTAGGTGGATCATCAGTGTTAGAGCTAAAATTAGCATGTTTAAAGTGATTTTCATGCTTTCAGGGGCCCAAAACACAAGATTTATGGAATGGTTAAAAGTGCATGAAAATGGCCAATTTACTCACTCTGAGTTCTCAAAAAGGGTTTCTTCACCCCGGGAAGTTAATTAAATACCATTTGGAGGCATTTAATGTTCCAGCAAAAACGGCTGATTTTCGACAAAAGAGATAACACCCCCCCATTACGTCATGCTTCAGAAATGTGGAAAATGGTCCGTTTTCAAATGTTTTATTTTTGAACGTCAGTTCACATTTGTAGGTGGATCATCAGTGTTAGAGCTAAAATTAGCATGTTTAAAGTGATTTTCATGCTTCCAGGGGCTCGGGAAGTGAAATAAATACCATTTGGAGGCATTCAATGTTCGAGCAAAAACGGCTGATTTTCGACAAAAGAGATAACACCCCCCCATTACGTCATGCTTCAGAAATGTGGAAAATGGTCCGTTTTCAAATGTTTTATTTTTGAACGTCAGTTCACATTTGTAGGTGGATCATCAGTGTTAGAGCTAAAATTAGCATGTTTAAAGTGATTTTCATGCTTCCAGGGGCCCAAAACACAAGAATTATGGAATGGTTAAAAGTGCATGAAAATGGCCAATTTACTCACTCTGAGTTCTCAAAAAGGGTTTCTTCACCCCGGGAAGTTAATTAAATACCATTTGGAGGCATTTAATGTTCGAGCAAAAACGGCTGATTTTCGACAAAAGAGATAACACCCCCCCATTACGTCATGCTTCAGAAATGTGGAAAATTGTCCGTTTTCAAATGTTTTATTTTTGAACGTCAGTTCACATTTGTAGGTGGATCATCAGTGTTAGAGCTAATATTAGCATGTTCAAAGTGATTTTCATGCTTCCAGGGGCCCAAAACACAAGATTTATGGAACGCCTAAAAGTGCATGAAAATGGCCAATTTACTCACTCTGAGTTCTCAAAAAGGGTTTCTTCACCCCGGGAAGTTAATTAAATACCATTTGGAGGCATTTAATGTTCCAGCAAAAACGGCTGATTTTCGACAAAAGAGATAACACCCCCCCATTACGTCATGCTTCAGAAATGTGGAAAATGGTCCGTTTTCAAATGTTTTATTTTTGAACGTCAGTTCACATTTGTAGGTGGATCATCAGTGTTAGAGCTAAAATTAGCATGTTTAAAGTGATTTTCATGCTTCCAGGGGCTCGGGAAGTTCATTAAATACCATTTGGAGGCATTTAATGTTCGAGCAAAAACGGCTGATTTTCGACAAAAGAGATAACACCCCCCCATTACGTCATGCTTCAGAAATGTGGAAAATGGTCCGTTTTCAAATGTTTTATTTTTGAACGTCAGTTCACATTTGAAGGTGGATCATCAGTGTTAGAGCTAAAATTAGCATGTTTAAAGTGATTTTCATGCTTCCAGGGGCTCGGGAAGTTAATTAAATACCATTTGGAGGCATTTAATGTTCGAGCAAAAACGGCTGATTTTCGACAAAAGAGATAACACCCCCCCATTACGTCATGCTTCAGAAATGTGGAAAATGGTCCGTTTTCAAATGTTTTATTTTTGAACGTCAGTTCACATTTGTAGGTGGATCATCAGTGTTAGAGCTAAAATTACCATGTTAAAAGTGGTTTTCATGCTTCCAGGGGCTCGGGAAGTTAATTAAATACCATTTGGAGGCATTTAATTTTCGAGCAAAAACGGCTGATTTTCGACAAAAGAGATAACACCCCCCCATTACGTCATGCTTCAGAAATGTGGAAAATGGTCCGTTTTCAAATGTTTTATTTTTGAACGTCAGTTCACATTTGTAGGTGGATCATCAGTGTTAGAGCTAAAATTAGCATGTTTAAAGTGATTTTCATGCTTCCAGGGGCCCAAAACACAAGATTTATGGAACGCCTAAAAGTGCATGAAAATGGCCAATTTACTCACTCTGAGTTCTCAAAAAGGGTTTCTTCACCCCGGGAAGTTAATTAAATACCATTTGGAGGCATTTAATGTTCGAGCAAAAACGGCTGATTTTCGACAAAAGAGATAACACCCCCCCATTACGTCATGCTTCAGAAATGTGGAAAATGGTCCGTTTTCAAATGTTTTATTTTTGAACGTCAGTTCACATTTGTAGGTGGATCATCAGTGTTAGAGCTAAAATTAGCATGTTTAAAGTGATTTTCATGCTTCCAGGGGCTCGGGAAGTTAATTAAATACCATTTGGAGGCATTTAATGTTCGAGCAAAAACGGCTGATTTTCGACAAAAGAGATAACACCCCCCCATTACGTCATGCTTCAGAAATGTGGAAAATGGTCCGTTTTCAAATGTTTTATTTTTGAACGTCAGTTCACATTTGTAGGTCGATCATCAGTGTTAGAGCTAAAATTAGCATGTTTAAAGTGATTTTCATGCTTCCAGGGGCTCGGGAAGTTAATTAAACACCATTTGGAGGCATTTAATGTTCGAGCAAAAATGGCTGATTTTCGACAAAAGAGATAACACCCCCCCATTACGTCATGCTTCAGAAATGTGGAAAATGGTCCGTTTTCAAATGTTTTATTTTTGAACGTCAGTTCACATTTGTAGGTGGATCATCAGTGTTAGAGCTAAAATTAGCATGTTTAAAGTGATTTTCATGCTTCCAGGGGCTCGGGAAGTGAAATAAATACCATTTGGAGGCATTTAATGTTCGAGCAAAAACGGCTGATTTTCGACAAACGAGATAACACCCCCCCATTACGTCATGCTTCAGAAATGTGGAAAATGGTCCGTTTTCAAATGTTTTATTTTTGAACGTCAGTTTACATTTGTAGGTGGATCATCAGTGTTAGAGCTAAAATTAGCATGTTTAAAGTGATTTTCATGCTTCCAGGGGCCCAAAACACAAGATTTATGGAATAGTTAAAAGTGCATGAAAATGGCCAATTTACTCACTCTGAGTTCTCAAAAAAGGTTTCTTCACCCCGGGAAGTTAATTAAATACCATTTGGAGGCATTTAATGTTCCACCAAAAACGGCTGATTTTCTACAAAAGAGATAACACCCCCCCATTACGTCATGCTTCAGAAATGTGGAAAATGGTCCGTTTTCAAATGTTTTATTTTTGAACGTCAGTTCACATTTGTAGGTGGATCATCAGTGTTAGAGCTAAAATTAGCATGTTTAAAGTGATTTTCATGCTTCCAGGGGCTCGGGAAGTGAAATAAATACCATTTGGAGGCATTTAATGTTCGAGCAAAAACGGCTGATTTTCGACAAAAGAGATAACACCCCCCCATTACGTCATGCTTCAGAAATGTGGAAAATGGTCCGTTTTCAAATGTTTTATTTTTGAACGTCAGTTCACATTTGTAGGTGGATCATCAGTGTTAGAGCTAAAATTAGCATGTTTAAAGTGATTTTCATGCTTCCAGGGGCTCAGGAAGTTAATTAAATACCATTTGGAGGCATTTAATGTTCGAGCAAAAACGGCTGATTTTCGACAAAAGAGATAACACCCCCCCATTACGTCATGCTTCAGAAATGTGGAAAATGGTCCGTTTTCAAATGTTTTATTTTTGAACGTCAGTTCACATTTGTAGGCGGATCATCAGTGTTAGAGCTAAAATTAGCATGTTTAAAGTGATTTTCATGCTTCCAGAGGCTCGGGAAGTTAATTAAATACCATTTGGAGGCATTTAATGTTCGAGCAAAAACGGCTGATTTTCGACAAAAGAGATAACACCCCCCCATTACGTCATGCTTCAGAAATGTGGAAAATGGTCCGTTTTCAAATGTTTTATTTTTGAACGTCAGTTCACATTTGTAGGTGGATCATCAGTGTTAGAGCTAAAATTAGCATGTTTAAAGTGATTTTCATGCTTCCAGGGGCTCGGGAAGTGAAATAAATACCATTTGGAGGCATTTAATGTTCGAGCAAAAACGGCTGATTTTCGACAAAAGAGATAACACCCCCCCATTACGTCATGCTTCAGAAATGTGGAAAATGGTCAGTTTTCAAATGTTTTATTTTTGAACGTCAGTTCACATTTGTAGGTGGATCATCAGTGTTAGAGCTAAAATTAGCATGTTTAAAGTGATTTTCATGCTTTCAGGGGCCCAAAACACAAGATTTATGGAATGGTTAAAAGTGCATGAAAATGGCCAATTTACTCACTCTGAGTTCTCAAAAAGGGTTTCTTCACCCCGGGAAGTTAATTAAATACCATTTGGAGGCATTTAATGTTCCAGCAAAAACGGCTGATTTTCGACAAAAGAGATAACACCCCCCCATTACGTCATGCTTCAGAAATGTGGAAAATGGTCCGTTTTCAAATGTTTTATTTTTGAACGTCAGTTCACATTTGTAGGTGGATCATCAGTGTTAGAGCTAAAATTAGCATGTTTAAAGTGATTTTCATGCTTCCAGGGGCTCGGGAAGTGAAATAAATACCATTTGGAGGCATTCAATGTTCGAGCAAAAACGGCTGATTTTCGACAAAAGAGATAACACCCCCCCATTACGTCATGCTTCAGAAATGTGGAAAATGGTCCGTTTTCAAATGTTTTATTTTTGAACGTCAGTTCACATTTGTAGGTGGATCATCAGTGTTAGAGCTAAAATTAGCATGTTTAAAGTGATTTTCATGCTTCCAGGGGCCCAAAACACAAGATTTATGGAATGGTTAAAAGTGCATGAAAATGGCCAATTTACTCACTCTGAGTTCTCAAAAAGGGTTTCTTCACCCCGGGAAGTTAATTAAATACCATTTGGAGGCATTTAATGTTCGAGCAAAAACGGCTGATTTTCGACAAAAGAGATAACACCCCCCCATTATGTCATGCTTCAGAAATGTGGAAAATGGTCCGTTTTCAAATGTTTTATTTTTGAACGTCAGTTCACATTTGTAGGTGGATCATCAGTGTTAGAGCTAAAATTAGCATGTTTAAAGTGATTTTCATGCTTCCAGGGGCTCGGGAAGTGAAATAAATACCATTTGGAGGCATTTAATGTTCGAGCAAAAACGGCTGATTTTCGACAAAAGAGATAACACCCCCCCATTACGTCATGCTTCAGAAATGTGGAAAATGGTCCGTTTTCAAATGTTTTATTTTTGAACGTCAGTTCACATTTGTAGGTGGATCATCAGTGTTAGAGCTAAAATTAGCATGTTTAAAGTGATTTTCATGCTTCCAGGGGCTCAGGAAGTTAATTAAATACCATTTGGAGGCATTTAATGTTCGAGCAAAAACGGCTGATTTTCGACAAAAGAGATAACACCCCCCCATTACGTCATGCTTCAGAAATGTGGAAAATGGTCCGTTTTCAAATGTTTTATTTTTGAACGTCAGTTCACATTTGTAGGCGGATCATCAGTGTTAGAGCTAAAATTAGCATGTTTAAAGTGATTTTCATGCTTCCAGAGGCTCGGGAAGTTAATTAAATACCATTTGGAGGCATTTAATGTTCGAGCAAAAACGGCTGATTTTCGACAAAAGAGATAACACCCCCCCATTACGTCATGCTTCAGAAATGTGGAAAATGGTCCGTTTTCAAATGTTTTATTTTTGAACGTCAGTTCACATTTGTAGGTGGATCATCAGTGTTAGAGCTAAAATTAGCATGTTTAAAGTGATGTTCATGCTTCCAGGGGCTCGGAAGTTAATTAAATACAATTTGGAGGCATTTAATGTTCGAGCAAAAACGGCTGATTTTCGACAAAAGAGATAACACCCCCCCATTACGTCATGCTTCAGAAATGTGGAAAATGGTCCGTTTTCAAATGTTTTATTTTTGAACGTCAGTTCACATTTGTAGGTGGATCATCAGTGTTAGAGCTAAAATTAGCATGTTTAAAGTGATTTTCATGCTTCCAGGGGCTCGGGAAGTGAAATAAATACCATTTGGAGGCATTTAATGTTCGAGCAAAAACGGCTGATTTTCGACAAAAGAGATAACACCCCCCCATTACGTCATGCTTCAGAAATGTGGAAAATGGTAAGTTTTCAAATGTTTTATTTTTGAACGTCAGTTCACATTTGTAGGTGGATCATCAGTGTTAGAGCTAAAATTAGCATGTTTAAAGTGATTTTCATGCTTTCAGGGGCCCAAAACACAAGATTTATGGAATGGTTAAAAGTGCATGAAAATGGCCAATTTACTCACTCTGAGTTCTCAAAAAGGGTTTCTTCACCCCGGGAAGTTAATTAAATACCATTTGGAGGCATTTAATGTTCCAGCAAAAACGGCTGATTTTCGACAAAAGAGATAACACCCCCCCATTACGTCATGCTTCAGAAATGTGGAAAATGGTCCGTTTTCAAATGTTTTATTTTTGAACGTCAGTTCACATTTGTAGGTGGATCATCAGTGTTAGAGCTAAAATTAGCATGTTTAAAGTGATTTTCATGCTTCCAGGGGCTCGGGAAGTGAAATAAATACCATTTGGAGGCATTCAATGTTCGAGCAAAAACGGCTGATTTTCGACAAAAGAGATAACACCCCCCCATTACGTCATGCTTCAGAAATGTGGAAAATGGTCCGTTTTCAAATGTTTTATTTTTGAACGTCAGTTCACATTTGTAGGTGGATCATCAGTGTTAGAGCTAAAATTAGCATGTTTAAAGTGATTTTCATGCTTCCAGGGGCCCAAAACACAAGATTTATGGAATGGTTAAAAGTGCATGAAAATGGCCAATTTACTCACTCTGAGTTCTCAAAAAGGGTTTCTTCACCCCGGGAAGTTAATTAAATACCATTTGGAGGCATTTAATGTTCGAGCAAAAACGGCTGATTTTCGACAAAAGAGATAACACCCCCCCATTATGTCATGCTTCAGAAATGTGGAAAATGGTCCGTTTTCAAATGTTTTATTTTTGAACGTCAGTTCACATTTGTAGGTGGATCATCAGTGTTAGAGCTAAAATTAGCATGTTTAAAGTGATTTTCATGCTTCCAGGGGCCCAAAACACAAGATTTATGGAACGCTTAAAAGTGCATGAAAATGGCCAATTTACTCACTCTGAGTTCTCAAAAAGGGTTTCTTCACCCCGGGAAGTTAATTAAATACCATTTGGAGGCATTTAATGTTCCAGCAAAAACGGCTGATTTTCGACAAAAGAGATAACACCCCCCCATTACGTCATGCTTCAGAAATGTGGAAAATGGTCCGTTTTCAAATGTTTTATTTTTGAACGTCAGTTCACATTTGTAGGTGGATCATCAGTGTTAGAGCTAAAATTAGCATGTTAAAAGTGGTTTTCATGCTTCCAGGGGCTCGGGAAGTTAATTAAATACCATTTGGAGGCATTTAATTTTCGAGCAAAAACGGCTGATTTTCGACAAAAGAGATAACACCCCCCCATTACGTCATGCTTCAGAAATGTGGAAAATGATCCGTTTTCAAATGTTTTATTTTTGAACGTCAGTTCACATTTGTAGGTGGATCATCAGTGATAGAGCTAAAATTAGCATGTTTAAAGTGATTTTCATGCTTCCAGGGGCCCAAAACACAAGATTTATGGAATGGTTAAAAGTGCATGAAAATGGCCAATTTACTCACTCTGAGTTCTCAAAAAGGGTTTCTTCACCCCGGGAAGTTAATTAAATACCATTTGGAGGCATTTAATGTTCGAGCAAAAACGGCTGATTTTCGACAAAAGAGATAACACCCCCCCATTACGTCATGCTTCAGAAATGTGGAAAATGGTCCGTTTTCAAATGTTTTATTTTTGAACGTCAGTTCACATTTGTAGGTGGATCATCAGTGTTAGAGCTAAAATTAGCATGTTTAAAGTGATTTTCATGCTTCCAGGGGCTCAGGAAGTTAATTAAATACCATTTGGAGGCATTTAATGTTCGAGCAAAAACGGCTGATTTTCGACAAAAGAGATAACACCCCCCCATTACGTCATGCTTCAGAAATGTGGAAAATGGTCCGTTTTCAAATGTTTTATTTTTGAACGTCAGTTCACATTTGTAGGTGGATCATCAGTGTTAGAGCTAAAATTAGCATGTTTAAAGTGATTTTCATGCTTCCAGGGGCTCGGGAAGTGAAATAAATACCATTTGGAGGCATTTAATGTTCGAGCAAAAACGGCTGATTTTCGACAAACGAGATAACACCCCCCCATTACGTCATGCTTCAGAAATGTGGAAAATGGTCCGTTTTCAAATGTTTTATTTTTGAACGTCAGTTTACATTTGTAGGTGGATCATCAGTGTTAGAGCTAAAATTAGCATGTTTAAAGTGATTTTCATGCTTCCAGGGGCCCAAAACACAAGATTTATGGAATGGTTAAAAGTGCATGAAAATGGCCAATTTACTCACTCTGAGTTCTCAAAAAGGGTTTCTTCACCCCGGGAAGTTAATTAAATACCATTTGGAGGCATTTAATGTTCCAGCAAAAACGGCTGATTTTCGACAAAAGAGATAACACCCCCCCATTACGTCATGCTTCAGAAATGTGGAAAATGGTCCGTTTTCAAATGTTTTATTTTTGAACGTCAGTTCACATTTGTAGGTGGATCATCAGTGTTAGAGCTAAAATTAGCATGTTTAAAGTGATTTTCATGCTTCCAGGGGCTCGGGAAGTGAAATAAATACCATTTGGAGGCATTTAATGTTCGAGCAAAAACGGCTGATTTTCGACAAAAGAGATAACACCCCCCCATTACGTCATGCTTCAGAAATGTGGAAAATGGTCCGTTTTCAAATGTTTTATTTTTGAACGTCAGTTCACATTTGTAGGTGGATCATCAGTGTTAGAGCTAAAATTAGCATGTTTAAAGTGATTTTCATGCTTCCAGGGGCTCAGGAAGTTAATTAAATACCATTTGGAGGCATTTAATGTTCGAGCAAAAACGGCTGATTTTCGACAAAAGAGATAACACCCCCCCATTACGTCATGCTTCAGAAATGTGGAAAATGGTCCGTTTTCAAATGTTTTATTTTTGAACGTCAGTTCACATTTGTAGGTGGATCATCAGTGTTAGAGCTAAAATTACCATGTTAAAAGTGGTTTTCATGCTTCCAGGGGCTCGGGAAGTTAATTAAATACCATTTGGAGGCATTTAATTTTCGAGCAAAAACGGCTGATTTTCGACAAAAGAGATAACACCCCCCCATTACGTCATGCTTCAGAAATGTGGAAAATGGTCCGTTTTCAAATGTTTTATTTTTGAACGTCAGTTCACATTTGTAGGTGGATCATCAGTGTTAGAGCTAAAATTAGCATGTTTAAAGTGATTTTCATGCTTCCAGGGGCCCAAAACACAAGATTTATGGAACGCCTAAAAGTGCATGAAAATGGCCAATTTACTCACTCTGAGTTCTCAAAAAGGGTTTCTTCACCCCGGGAAGTTAATTAAATACCATTTGGAGGCATTTAATGTTCCAGCAAAAACGGCTGATTTTCGACAAAAGAGATAACACCCCCCCATTACGTCATGCTTCAGAAATGTGGAAAATGGTCCGTTTTCAAATGTTTTATTTTTGAACGTCAGTTCACATTTGTAGGTGGATCATCAGTGTTAGAGCTAAAATTAGCATGTTTAAAGTGATTTTCATGCTTCCAGGGGCTCGGGAAGTGAAATAAATACCATTTGGAGGCATTCAATGTTCGAGCAAAAACGGCTGATTTTCGACAAAAGAGATAACACCCCCCCATTACGTCATGCTTCAGAAATGTGGAAAATGGTCCGTTTTCAAATGTTTTATTTTTGAACGTCAGTTCACATTTGTAGGTGGATCATCAGTGTTAGAGCTAAAATTAGCATGTTTAAAGTGATTTTCATGCTTCCAGGGGCCCAAAACACAAGATTTATGGAATGGTTAAAAGTGCATGAAAATGGCCAATTTACTCACTCTGAGTTCTCAAAAAGGGTTTCTTCACCCCGGGAAGTTAATTAAATACCATTTGGAGGCATTTAATGTTCGAGCAAAAACGGCTGATTTTCGACAAAAGAGATAACACCCCCCCATTATGTCATGCTTCAGAAATGTGGAAAATGGTCCGTTTTCAAATGTTTTATTTTTGAACGTCAGTTCACATTTGTAGGTGGATCATCAGTGTTAGAGCTAAAATTAGCATGTTTAAAGTGATTTTCATGCTTCCAGGGGCCCAAAACACAAGATTTATGGAACGCTTAAAAGTGCATGAAAATGGCCAATTTACTCACTCTGAGTTCTCAAAAAGGGTTTCTTCACCCCGGGAAGTTAATTAAATACCATTTGGAGGCATTTAATGTTCCAGCAAAAACGGCTGATTTTCGACAAAAGAGATAACACCCCCCCATTACGTCATGCTTCAGAAATGTGGAAAATGGTCCGTTTTCAAATGTTTTATTTTTGAACGTCAGTTCACATTTGTAGGTGGATCATCAGTGTTAGAGCTAAAATTAGCATGTTAAAAGTGGTTTTCATGCTTCCAGGGGCTCGGGAAGTTAATTAAATACCATTTGGAGGCATTTAATTTTCGAGCAAAAACGGCTGATTTTCGACAAAAGAGATAACACCCCCCCATTACGTCATGCTTCAGAAATGTGGAAAATGATCCGTTTTCAAATGTTTTATTTTTGAACGTCAGTTTACATTTGTAGGTGGATCATCAGTGTTAGAGCTAAAATTAGCATGTTTAAAGTGATTTTCATGCTTCCAGGGGCTCGGGAAGTGAAATAAATACCATTTGGAGGCATTTAATGTTCGAGCAAAAACGGCTGATTTTCGACAAACGAGATAACACCCCCCCATTACGTCATGCTTCAGAAATGTGGAAAATGGTCCGTTTTCAAATGTTTTATTTTTGAACGTCAGTTTACATTTGTAGGTGGATCATCAGTGTTAGAGCTAAAATTAGCATGTTTAAAGTGATTTTCATGCTTCCAGGGGCCCAAAACACAAGATTTATGGAATGGTTAAAAGTGCATGAAAATGGCCAATTTACTCACTCTGAGTTCTCAAAAAGGGTTTCTTCACCCCGGGAAGTTAATTAAATACCATTTGGAGGCATTTAATGTTCCAGCAAAAACGGCTGATTTTCGACAAAAGAGATAACACCCCCCCATTACGTCATGCTTCAGAAATGTGGAAAATGGTCCGTTTTCAAATGTTTTATTTTTGAACGTCAGTTCACATTTGTAGGTGGATCATCAGTGTTAGAGCTAAAATTAGCATGTTTAAAGTGATTTTCATGCTTCCAGGGGCTCGGGAAGTGAAATAAATACCATTTGGAGGCATTTAATGTTCGAGCAAAAACGGCTGATTTTCGACAAAAGAGATAACACCCCCCCATTACGTCATGCTTCAGAAATGTGGAAAATGGTCCGTTTTCAAATGTTTTATTTTTGAACGTCAGTTCACATTTGTAGGTGGATCATCAGTGTTAGAGCTAAAATTAGCATGTTTAAAGTGATTTTCATGCTTCCAGGGGCTCAGGAAGTTAATTAAATACCATTTGGAGGCATTTAATGTTCGAGCAAAAACGGCTGATTTTCGACAAAAGAGATAACACCCCCCCATTACGTCATGCTTCAGAAATGTGGAAAATGGTCCGTTTTCAAATGTTTTATTTTTGAACGTCAGTTCACATTTGTAGGTGGATCATCAGTGTTAGAGCTAAAATTACCATGTTAAAAGTGGTTTTCATGCTTCCAGGGGCTCGGGAAGTTAATTAAATACCATTTGGAGGCATTTAATTTTCGAGCAAAAACGGCTGATTTTCGACAAAAGAGATAACACCCCCCCATTACGTCATGCTTCAGAAATGTGGAAAATGGTCCGTTTTCAAATGTTTTATTTTTGAACGTCAGTTCACATTTGTAGGTGGATCATCAGTGTTAGAGCTAAAATTAGCATGTTTAAAGTGATTTTCATGCTTCCAGGGGCCCAAAACACAAGATTTATGGAACGCCTAAAAGTGCATGAAAATGGCCAATTTACTCACTCTGAGTTCTCAAAAAGGGTTTCTTCACCCCGGGAAGTTAATTAAATACCATTTGGAGGCATTTAATGTTCCAGCAAAAACGGCTGATTTTCGACAAAAGAGATAACACCCCCCCATTACGTCATGCTTCAGAAATGTGGAAAATGGTCCGTTTTCAAATGTTTTATTTTTGAACGTCAGTTCACATTTGTAGGTGGATCATCAGTGTTAGAGCTAAAATTAGCATGTTTAAAGTGATTTTCATGCTTCCAGGGGCTCGGGAAGTGAAATAAATACCATTTGGAGGCATTCAATGTTCGAGCAAAAACGGCTGATTTTCGACAAAAGAGATAACACCCCCCCATTACGTCATGCTTCAGAAATGTGGAAAATGGTCCGTTTTCAAATGTTTTATTTTTGAACGTCAGTTCACATTTGTAGGTGGATCATCAGTGTTAGAGCTAAAATTAGCATGTTTAAAGTGATTTTCATGCTTCCAGGGGCCCAAAACACAAGATTTATGGAATGGTTAAAAGTGCATGAAAATGGCCAATTTACTCACTCTGAGTTCTCAAAAAGGGTTTCTTCACCCCGGGAAGTTAATTAAATACCATTTGGAGGCATTTAATGTTCGAGCAAAAACGGCTGATTTTCGACAAAAGAGATAACACCCCCCCATTATGTCATGCTTCAGAAATGTGGAAAATGGTCCGTTTTCAAATGTTTTATTTTTGAACGTCAGTTCACATTTGTAGGTGGATCATCAGTGTTAGAGCTAAAATTAGCATGTTTAAAGTGATTTTCATGCTTCCAGGGGCCCAAAACACAAGATTTATGGAACGCTTAAAAGTGCATGAAAATGGCCAATTTACTCACTCTGAGTTCTCAAAAAGGGTTTCTTCACCCCGGGAAGTTAATTAAATACCATTTGGAGGCATTTAATGTTCCAGCAAAAACGGCTGATTTTCGACAAAAGAGATAACACCCCCCCATTACGTCATGCTTCAGAAATGTGGAAAATGGTCCGTTTTCAAATGTTTTATTTTTGAACGTCAGTTCACATTTGTAGGTGGATCATCAGTGTTAGAGCTAAAATTAGCATGTTAAAAGTGGTTTTCATGCTTCCAGGGGCTCGGGAAGTTAATTAAATACCATTTGGAGGCA
This sequence comes from Lissotriton vulgaris, assembly GCF_964263255.1. Classification (NCBI taxonomy): domain Eukaryota; kingdom Metazoa; phylum Chordata; class Amphibia; order Caudata; family Salamandridae; genus Lissotriton; species Lissotriton vulgaris. The sequence goes on along the minus strand of NW_028241039.1, from coordinate 53,557 downwards.
TTTAATTTTCGAGCAAAAACGGCTGATTTTCGACAAAAGAGATAACACCCCCCCATTACGTCATGCTTCAGAAATGTGGAAAATGATCCGTTTTCAAATGTTTTATTTTTGAACGTCAGTTTACATTTGTAGGTGGATCATCAGTGTTAGAGCTAAAATTAGCATGTTTAAAGTGATTTTCATGCTTCCAGGGGCTCGGGAAGTGAAATAAATACCATTTGGAGGCATTTAATGTTCGAGCAAAAACGGCTGATTTTCGACAAACGAGATAACACCCCCCCATTACGTCATGCTTCAGAAATGTGGAAAATGGTCCGTTTTCAAATGTTTTATTTTTGAACGTCAGTTTACATTTGTAGGTGGATCATCAGTGTTAGAGCTAAAATTAGCATGTTTAAAGTGATTTTCATGCTTCCAGGGGCCCAAAACACAAGATTTATGGAATGGTTAAAAGTGCATGAAAATGGCCAATTTACTCACTCTGAGTTCTCAAAAAGGGTTTCTTCACCCCGGGAAGTTAATTAAATACCATTTGGAGGCATTTAATGTTCCAGCAAAAACGGCTGATTTTCGACAAAAGAGATAACACCCCCCCATTACGTCATGCTTCAGAAATGTGGAAAATGGTCCGTTTTCAAATGTTTTATTTTTGAACGTCAGTTCACATTTGTAGGTGGATCATCAGTGTTAGAGCTAAAATTAGCATGTTTAAAGTGATTTTCATGCTTCCAGGGGCTCGGGAAGTGAAATAAATACCATTTGGAGGCATTTAATGTTCGAGCAAAAACGGCTGATTTTCGACAAAAGAGATAACACCCCCCCATTACGTCATGCTTCAGAAATGTGGAAAATGGTCCGTTTTCAAATGTTTTATTTTTGAACGTCAGTTCACATTTGTAGGTGGATCATCAGTGTTAGAGCTAAAATTAGCATGTTTAAAGTGATTTTCATGCTTCCAGGGGCTCAGGAAGTTAATTAAATACCATTTGGAGGCATTTAATGTTCGAGCAAAAACGGCTGATTTTCGACAAAAGAGATAACACCCCCCCATTACGTCATGCTTCAGAAATGTGGAAAATGGTCCGTTTTCAAATGTTTTATTTTTGAACGTCAGTTCACATTTGTAGGTGGATCATCAGTGTTAGAGCTAAAATTACCATGTTAAAAGTGGTTTTCATGCTTCCAGGGGCTCGGGAAGTTAATTAAATACCATTTGGAGGCATTTAATTTTCGAGCAAAAACGGCTGATTTTCGACAAAAGAGATAACACCCCCCCATTACGTCATGCTTCAGAAATGTGGAAAATGGTCCGTTTTCAAATGTTTTATTTTTGAACGTCAGTTCACATTTGTAGGTGGATCATCAGTGTTAGAGCTAAAATTAGCATGTTTAAAGTGATTTTCATGCTTCCAGGGGCCCAAAACACAAGATTTATGGAACGCTTAAAAGTGCATGAAAATGGCCAATTTACTCACTCTGAGTTCTCAAAAAGGGTTTCTTCACCCCGGGAAGTTAATTAAATACCATTTGGAGGCATTTAATGTTCGAGCAAAAACGGCTGATTTTCGACAAAAGAGATAACACCCCCCCATTACGTCATGCTTCAGAAATGTGGAAAATGGTCCGTTTTCAAATGTTTTATTTTTGAACGTCAGTTCACATTTGTAGGTGGATCATCAGTGTTAGAGCTAAAATTAGCATGTTTAAAGTGATTTTCATGCTTCCAGGGGCTCGGGAAGTTAATTAAATACCATTTGGAGGCATTTAATGTTCGAGCAAAAACGGCTGATTTTCGACAAAAGAGATAACACCCCCCCATTACGTCATGCTTCAGAAATGTGGAAAATGGTCCGTTTTCAAATGTTTTATTTTTGAACGTCAGTTCACATTTGTAGGTGGATCATCAGTGTTAGAGCTAAAATTAGCATGTTTAAAGTGATTTTCATGCTTCCAGGGGCTCGGGAAGTTAATTAAACACCATTTGGAGGCATTTAATGTTCGAGCAAAAACGGCTGATTTTCGACAAAAGAGATAACACCCCCCCATTACGTCATGCTTCAGAAATGTGGAAAATGGTCCGTTTTCAAATGTTTTATTTTTGAACGTCAGTTCACATTTGTAGGTGGATCATCAGTGTTAGAGCTAAAATTAGCATGTTTAAAGTGATTTTCATGCTTCCAGGGGCTCGGGAAGTGAAATAAATACCATTTGGAGGCATTTAATGTTCGAGCAAAAACGGCTGATTTTCGACAAACGAGATAACACCCCCCCATTACGTCATGCTTCAGAAATGTGGAAAATGGTCCGTTTTCAAATGTTTTATTTTTGAACGTCAGTTTACATTTGTAGGTGGATCATCAGTGTTAGAGCTAAAATTAGCATGTTTAAAGTGATTTTCATGCTTCCAGGGGCCCAAAACACAAGATTTATGGAATGGTTAAAAGTGCATGAAAATGGCCAATTTACTCACTCTGAGTTCTCAAAAAAGGTTTCTTCACCCCGGGAAGTTAATTAAATACCATTTGGAGGCATTTAATGTTCCACCAAAAACGGCTGATTTTCTACAAAAGAGATAACACCCCCCCATTACGTCATGCTTCAGAAATGTGGAAAATGGTCCGTTTTCAAATGTTTTATTTTTGAACGTCAGTTCACATTTGTAGGTGGATCATCAGTGTTAGAGCTAAAATTAGCATGTTTAAAGTGATTTTCATGCTTCCAGGGGCTCGGGAAGTGAAATAAATACCATTTGGAGGCATTTAATGTTCGAGCAAAAACGGCTGATTTTCGACAAAAGAGATAACACCCCCCCATTACGTCATGCTTCAGAAATGTGGAAAATGGTCCGTTTTCAAATGTTTTATTTTTGAACGTCAGTTCACATTTGTAGGTGGATCATCAGTGTTAGAGCTAAAATTAGCATGTTTAAAGTGATTTTCATGCTTCCAGGGGCTCAGGAAGTTAATTAAATACCATTTGGAGGCATTTAATGTTCGAGCAAAAACGGCTGATTTTCGACAAAAGAGATAACACCCCCCCATTACGTCATGCTTCAGAAATGTGGAAAATGGTCCGTTTTCAAATGTTTTATTTTTGAACGTCAGTTCACATTTGTAGGCGGATCATCAGTGTTAGAGCTAAAATTAGCATGTTTAAAGTGATTTTCATGCTTCCAGAGGCTCGGGAAGTTAATTAAATACCATTTGGAGGCATTTAATGTTCGAGCAAAAACGGCTGATTTTCGACAAAAGAGATAACACCCCCCCATTACGTCATGCTTCAGAAATGTGGAAAATGGTCCGTTTTCAAATGTTTTATTTTTGAACGTCAGTTCACATTTGTAGGTGGATCATCAGTGTTAGAGCTAAAATTAGCATGTTTAAAGTGATTTTCATGCTTCCAGGGGCTCGGGAAGTGAAATAAATACCATTTGGAGGCATTTAATGTTCGAGCAAAAACGGCTGATTTTCGACAAAAGAGATAACACCCCCCCATTACGTCATGCTTCAGAAATGTGGAAAATGGTCAGTTTTCAAATGTTTTATTTTTGAACGTCAGTTCACATTTGTAGGTGGATCATCAGTGTTAGAGCTAAAATTAGCATGTTTAAAGTGATTTTCATGCTTTCAGGGGCCCAAAACACAAGATTTATGGAATGGTTAAAAGTGCATGAAAATGGCCAATTTACTCACTCTGAGTTCTCAAAAAGGGTTTCTTCACCCCGGGAAGTTAATTAAATACCATTTGGAGGCATTTAATGTTCCAGCAAAAACGGCTGATTTTCGACAAAAGAGATAACACCCCCCCATTACGTCATGCTTCAGAAATGTGGAAAATGGTCCGTTTTCAAATGTTTTATTTTTGAACGTCAGTTCACATTTGTAGGTGGATCATCAGTGTTAGAGCTAAAATTAGCATGTTTAAAGTGATTTTCATGCTTCCAGGGGCTCGGGAAGTGAAATAAATACCATTTGGAGGCATTCAATGTTCGAGCAAAAACGGCTGATTTTCGACAAAAGAGATAACACCCCCCCATTACGTCATGCTTCAGAAATGTGGAAAATGGTCCGTTTTCAAATGTTTTATTTTTGAACGTCAGTTCACATTTGTAGGTGGATCATCAGTGTTAGAGCTAAAATTAGCATGTTTAAAGTGATTTTCATGCTTCCAGGGGCCCAAAACACAAGATTTATGGAATGGTTAAAAGTGCATGAAAATGGCCAATTTACTCACTCTGAGTTCTCAAAAAGGGTTTCTTCACCCCGGGAAGTTAATTAAATACCATTTGGAGGCATTTAATGTTCGAGCAAAAACGGCTGATTTTCGACAAAAGAGATAACACCCCCCCATTATGTCATGCTTCAGAAATGTGGAAAATGGTCAGTTTTCAAATGTTTTATTTTTGAACGTCAGTTCACATTTGTAGGTGGATCATCAGTGTTAGAGCTAAAATTAGCATGTTTAAAGTGATTTTCATGCTTCCAGGGGCTCGGGAAGTGAAATAAATACCATTTGGAGGCATTTAATGTTCGAGCAAAAACGGCTGATTTTCGACAAAAGAGATAACACCCCCCCATTACGTCATGCTTCAGAAATGTGGAAAATGGTCCGTTTTCAAATGTTTTATTTTTGAACGTCAGTTCACATTTGTAGGTGGATCATCAGTGTTAGAGCTAAAATTAGCATGTTTAAAGTGATTTTCATGCTTCCAGGGGCTCAGGAAGTTAATTAAATACCATTTGGAGGCATTTAATGTTCGAGCAAAAACGGCTGATTTTCGACAAAAGAGATAACACCCCCCCATTACGTCATGCTTCAGAAATGTGGAAAATGGTCCGTTTTCAAATGTTTTATTTTTGAACGTCAGTTCACATTTGTAGGCGGATCATCAGTGTTAGAGCTAAAATTAGCATGTTTAAAGTGATTTTCATGCTTCCAGAGGCTCGGGAAGTTAATTAAATACCATTTGGAGGCATTTAATGTTCGAGCAAAAACGGCTGATTTTCGACAAAAGAGATAACACCCCCCCATTACGTCATGCTTCAGAAATGTGGAAAATGGTCCGTTTTCAAATGTTTTATTTTTGAACGTCAGTTCACATTTGTAGGTGGATCATCAGTGTTAGAGCTAAAATTAGCATGTTTAAAGTGATGTTCATGCTTCCAGGGGCTCGGAAGTTAATTAAATACAATTTGGAGGCATTTAATGTTCGAGCAAAAACGGCTGATTTTCGACAAAAGAGATAACACCCCCCCATTACGTCATGCTTCAGAAATGTGGAAAATGGTCCGTTTTCAAATGTTTTATTTTTGAACGTCAGTTCACATTTGTAGGTGGATCATCAGTGTTAGAGCTAAAATTAGCATGTTTAAAGTGATTTTCATGCTTCCAGGGGCTCGGGAAGTGAAATAAATACCATTTGGAGGCATTTAATGTTCGAGCAAAAACGGCTGATTTTCGACAAAAGAGATAACACCCCCCCATTACGTCATGCTTCAGAAATGTGGAAAATGGTCAGTTTTCAAATGTTTTATTTTTGAACGTCAGTTCACATTTGTAGGTGGATCATCAGTGTTAGAGCTAAAATTAGCATGTTTAAAGTGATTTTCATGCTTTCAGGGGCCCAAAACACAAGATTTATGGAATGGTTAAAAGTGCATGAAAATGGCCAATTTACTCACTCTGAGTTCTCAAAAAGGGTTTCTTCACCCCGGGAAGTTAATTAAATACCATTTGGAGGCATTTAATGTTCCAGCAAAAACGGCTGATTTTCGACAAAAGAGATAACACCCCCCCATTACGTCATGCTTCAGAAATGTGGAAAATGGTCCGTTTTCAAATGTTTTATTTTTGAACGTCAGTTCACATTTGTAGGTGGATCATCAGTGTTAGAGCTAAAATTAGCATGTTTAAAGTGATTTTCATGCTTCCAGGGGCTCGGGAAGTGAAATAAATACCATTTGGAGGCATTCAATGTTCGAGCAAAAACGGCTGATTTTCGACAAAAGAGATAACACCCCCCCATTACGTCATGCTTCAGAAATGTGGAAAATGGTCCGTTTTCAAATGTTTTATTTTTGAACGTCAGTTCACATTTGTAGGTGGATCATCAGTGTTAGAGCTAAAATTAGCATGTTTAAAGTGATTTTCATGCTTCCAGGGGCCCAAAACACAAGATTTATGGAATGGTTAAAAGTGCATGAAAATGGCCAATTTACTCACTCTGAGTTCTCAAAAAGGGTTTCTTCACCCCGGGAAGTTAATTAAATACCATTTGGAGGCATTTAATGTTCCAGCAAAAACGGCTGATTTTCGACAAAAGAGATAACACCCCCCCATTACGTCATGCTTCAGAAATGTGGAAAATGGTCCGTTTTCAAATGTTTTATTTTTGAACGTCAGTTCACATTTGTAGGTGGATCATCAGTGTTAGAGCTAAAATTAGCATGTTAAAAGTGGTTTTCATGCTTCCAGGGGCTCGGGAAGTTAATTAAATACCATTTGGAGGCATTTAATTTTCGAGCAAAAACGGCTGATTTTCGACAAAAGAGATAACACCCCCCCATTACGTCATGCTTCAGAAATGTGGAAAATGATCCGTTTTCAAATGTTTTATTTTTGAACGTCAGTTCACATTTGTAGGTGGATCATCAGTGATAGAGCTAAAATTAGCATGTTTAAAGTGATTTTCATGCTTCCAGGGGCCCAAAACACAAGATTTATGGAATGGTTAAAAGTGCATGAAAATGGCCAATTTACTCACTCTGAGTTCTCAAAAAGGGTTTCTTCACCCCGGGAAGTTAATTAAATACCATTTGGAGGCATTTAATGTTCGAGCAAAAACGGCTGATTTTCGACAAAAGAGATAACACCCCCCCATTACGTCATGCTTCAGAAATGTGGAAAATGGTCCGTTTTCAAATGTTTTATTTTTGAACGTCAGTTCACATTTGTAGGTGGATCATCAGTGTTAGAGCTAAAATTAGCATGTTTAAAGTGATTTTCATGCTTCCAGGGGCTCAGGAAGTTAATTAAATACCATTTGGAGGCATTTAATGTTCGAGCAAAAACGGCTGATTTTCGACAAAAGAGATAACACCCCCCCCATTACGTCATGCTTCAGAAATGTGGAAAATGGTCCGTTTTCAAATGTTTTATTTTTGAACGTCAGTTCACATTTGTAGGTGGATCATCAGTGTTAGAGCTAAAATTAGCAAGTTTAAAGTGATTTTCATGCTTCCAGGGGCCCGGGAAGTTAATTAAACACCATTTGGAGGCATTTAATGTTCGAGCAAAAACGGCTGATTTTCGACAAAAGAGATAACACCCCCCCATTACGTCATGCTTCAGAAATGTGGAAAATGGTCCGTTTTCAAATGTTTTATTTTTGAACGTCAGTTCACATTTGTAGGTGGATCATCAGTGTTAGAGCTAAAATTAGCATGTTTAAAGTGATTTTCATGCTTCCAGGGGCTCGGGAAGTGAAATAAATACCATTTGGAGGCATTTAATGTTCGAGCAAAAACGGCTGATTTTCGACAAACGAGATAACACCCCCCCATTACGTCATGCTTCAGAAATGTGGAAAATGGTCCGTTTTCAAATGTTTTATTTTTGAACGTCAGTTTACATTTGTAGGTGGATCATCAGTGTTAGAGCTAAAATTAGCATGTTTAAAGTGATTTTCATGCTTCCAGGGGCCCAAAACACAAGATTTATGGAATGGTTAAAAGTGCATGAAAATGGCCAATTTACTCACTCTGAGTTCTCAAAAAGGGTTTCTTCACCCCGGGAAGTTAATTAAATACCATTTGGAGGCATTTAATGTTCCAGCAAAAACGGCTGATTTTCGACAAAAGAGATAACACCCCCCCATTACGTCATGCTTCAGAAATGTGGAAAATGGTCCGTTTTCAAATGTTTTATTTTTGAACGTCAGTTCACATTTGTAGGTGGATCATCAGTGTTAGAGCTAAAATTAGCATGTTTAAAGTGATTTTCATGCTTCCAGGGGCTCAGGAAGTTAATTAAATACCATTTGGAGGCATTTAATGTTCGAGCAAAAACGGCTGATTTTCGACAAAAGAGATAACACCCCCCCATTACGTCATGCTTCAGAAATGTGGAAAATGGTCCGTTTTCAAATGTTTTATTTTTGAACGTCAGTTCACATTTGTAGGTGGATCATCAGTGTTAGAGCTAAAATTAGCAAGTTTAAAGTGATTTTCATGCTTCCAGGGGCTCGGGAAGTTAATTAAACACCATTTGGAGGCATTTAATGTTCGAGCAAAAACAGCTGATTTTCGACAAAAGAGATAACACCCCCCCATTACGTCATGCTTCAGAAATGTGGAAAATGGTCCGTTTTCAAATGTTTTATTTTTGAACGTCAGTTCACATTTGTAGGTGGATCATCAGTGTTAGAGCTAAAATTAGCATGTTTAAAGTGATTTTCATGCTTCCAGGGGCTCGGGAAGTGAAATAAATACCATTTGGAGGCATTTAATGTTCGAGCAAAAACGGCTGATTTTCGACAAACGAGATAACACCCCCCCATTACGTCATGCTTCAGAAATGTGGAAAATGGTCCGTTTTCAAATGTTTTATTTTTGAACGTCAGTTTACATTTGTAGGTGGATCATCAGTGTTAGAGCTAAAATTAGCATGTTTAAAGTGATTTTCATGCTTCCAGGGGCCCAAAACACAAGATTTATGGAATGGTTAAAAGTGCATGAAAATGGCCAATTTACTCACTCTGAGTTCTCAAAAAGGGTTTCTTCACCCCGGGAAGTTAATTAAATACCATTTGGAGGCATTTAATGTTCCAGCAAAAACGGCTGATTTTCGACAAAAGAGATAACACCCCCCCATTACGTCATGCTTCAGAAATGTGGAAAATGGTCCGTTTTCAAATGTTTTATTTTTGAACGTCAGTTCACATTTGTAGGTGGATCATCAGTGTTAGAGCTAAAATTAGCATGTTTAAAGTGATTTTCATGCTTCCAGGGGCTCGGGAAGTGAAATAAATACCATTTGGAGGCATTTAATGTTCGAGCAAAAACGGCTGATTTTCGACAAAAGAGATAACACCCCCCCATTACGTCATGCTTCAGAAATATGGAAAATGGTCCGTTTTCAAATGTTTTTTTTTTGAACGTCAGTTCACATTTGTAGGTGGATCATCAGTGTTAGAGCTAAAATTAGCATGTTTAAAGTGATTTTCATGCTTCCAGGGGCTCAGGAAGTTAATTAAATACCATTTGGAGGCATTTAATGTTCGAGCAAAAACGGCTGATTTTCGACAAAAGAGATAACACCCCCCCAATACGTCATGCTTCAGAAATGTGGAAAATGGTCCGTTTTCAAATGTTTTATTTTTGAACGTCAGTTCACATTTGTAGGCGGATCATCAGTGTTAGAGCTAAAATTAGCATGTTGAAAGTGATTTTCATGCTTCCAGAGGCTCGGGAAGTTAATTAAATACCATTTGGAGGCATTTAATGTTCGAGCAAAAACGGCTGATTTTCGACAAAAGAGATAACACCCCCCCATTACGTCATGCTTCAGAAATGTGGAAAATGGTCCGTTTTCAAATGTTTTATTTTTGAACGTCAGTTCACATTTGTAGGTGGATCATCAGTGTTAGAGCTAAAATTAGCATGTTTAAAGTGATTTTCATGCTTCCAGGGGCTCGGGAAGTTAATTAAATACCATTTGGAGGCATTTAATGTTCGAGCAAAAACGGCTGATTTTCGACAAAAGAGATAACACCCCCCCATTACGTCATGCTTCAGAAATGTGGAAAATGGTCCGTTTTCAAATGTTTTATTTTTGAACGTCAGTTCACATTTGTAGGTGGATCATCAGTGTTAGAGCTAAAATTAGCATGTTTAAAGTGATTTTCATGCTTCCAGGGGCCCAAAACACAAGATTTATGGAATGGTTAAAAGTGCATGAAAATGGCCAATTTACTCACTCTGAGTTCTCAAAAAGGGTTTCTTCACCCCGGGAAGTTAATTAAATACCATTTGGAGGCATTTAATGTTCCAGCAAAAACGGCTGATTTTCGACAAAAGAGATAACACCCCCCCATTACGTCATGCTTCAGAAATGTGGAAAATGGTCCGTTTTCAAATGTTTTATTTTTGAACGTCAGTTCACATTTGTAGGTGGATCATCAGTGTTAGAGCTAAAATTAGCATGTTTAAAGTGATTTTCATGCTTCCAGGGGCTCGGGAAGTGAAATAAATACCATTTGGAGGCATTCAATGTTCGAGCAAAAACGGCTGATTTTCGACAAAAGAGATAACACCCCCCCATTACGTCATGCTTCAGAAATGTGGAAAATGGTCCGTTTTCAAATGTTTTATTTTTGAACGTCAGTTCACATTTGTAGGTGGATCATCAGTGTTAGAGCTAAAATTAGCATGTTTAAAGTGATTTTCATGCTTCCAGGGGCCCAAAACACAAGATTTATGGAATGGTTAAAAGTGCATGAAAATGGCCAATTTACTCACTCTGAGTTCTCAAAAAGGGTTTCTTCACCCCGGGAAGTTAATTAAATACCATTTGGAGGCATTTAATGTTCGAGCAAAAACGGCTGATTTTCGACAAAAGAGATAACACCCCCCCATTACGTCATGCTTCAGAAATGTGGAAAATGGTCCGTTTTCAAATGTTTTATTTTTGAACGTCAGTTCACATTTGTAGGTGGATCATCAGTGTTAGAGCTAAAATTAGCATGTTTAAAGTGATTTTCATGCTTCCAGGGGCTCGGGAAGTTAATTAAATACCATTTGGAGGCATTTAATGTTCGAGCAAAAACGGCTGATTTTCGACAAAAGAGATAACACCCCCCCATTACGTCATGCTTCAGAAATGTGGAAAATGGTCCGTTTTCAAATGTTTTATTTTTGAACGTCAGTTCACATTTGAAGGTGGATCATCAGTGTTAGAGCTAAAATTAGCATGTTTAAAGTGATTTTCATGCTTCCAGGGGCTCGGGAAGTTAATTAAATACCATTTGGAGGCATTTAATTTTCGAGCAAAAACGGCTGATTTTCGACAAAAGAGATAACACCCCCCCATTACGTCATGCTTCAGAAATGTGGAAAATGGTCCGTTTTCAAATGTTTTATTTTTGAACGTCAGTTCACATTTGTAGGTGGATCATCAGTGATAGAGCTAAAATTAGCATGTTTAAAGTGATTTTCAAGCTTCCAGGGGCCCAAAACACAAGATTTATGGAATGGTTAAAAGTGCATGAAAATGGCCAATTTACTCACTCTGAGTTCTCAAAAAGGGTTTCTTCACCCCGGGAAGTTAATTAAATACCATTTGGAGGCATTTAATGTTCGAGCAAAAACGGCTGATTTTCGACAAAAGAGATAACACCCCCCCATTACGTCATGCTTCAGAAATGTGGAAAATGGTCCGTTTTCAAATGTTTTATTTTTGAACGTCAGTTCACATTTGTAGGTGGATCATCAGTGTTAGAGCTAAAATTAGCATGTTTAAAGTGATTTTCATGCTTTCAGGGGCTCGGGAAGTTAATTAAATACCATTTGGAGGCATTTAATGTTCGAGCAAAAACGGCTGATTTTCGACAAAAGAGATAACACCCCCCCATTACGTTATGCTTCAGAAATGTGGAAAATGGTCCGTTTTCAAATGTTTTATTTTTGAACGTCAGTTCACATTTGTAGGTGGATCATCAGTGTTAGAGCTAAAATTAGCATGTTTAAAGTGATTTTCATGCTTCCAGGGGCTCGGGAAGTTAATTAAACACCATTTGGAGGCATTTAATGTTCGAGCAAAAACGGCTGATTTTCGACAAAAGAGATAACACCCCCCCATTACGTCATGCTTCAGAAATGTGGAAAATGGTCCGTTTTCAAATGTTTTATTTTTGAACGTCAGTTCACATTTGTAGGTGGATCATCAGTGTTAGAGCTAAAATTAGCATGTTAAAAGTGGTTTTCATGCTTCCAGGGGCTCGGGAAGTTAATTAAATACCATTTGGAGGCATTTAATTTTCGAGCAAAAACGGCTGATTTTCGACAAAAGAGATAACACCCCCCCATTACGTCATGCTTCAGAAATGTGGAAAATGGTCCGTTTTCAAATGTTTTATTTTTGAACGTCAGTTCACATTTGTAGGTGGATCATCAGTGATAGAGCTAAAATTAGCATGTTTAAAGTGATTTTCATGCTTCCAGGGGCCCAAAACACAAGATTTATGGAATGGTTAAAAGTGCATGAAAATGGCCAATTTACTCACTCTGAGTTCTCAAAAAGGGTTTCTTCACCCCGGGAAGTTAATTAAATACCATTTGGAGGCATTTAATGTTCGAGCAAAAACGGCTGATTTTCGACAAAAGAGATAACACCCCCCCATTACGTCATGCTTCAGAAATGTGGAAAATGGTCCGTTTTCAAATGTTTTATTTTTGAACGTCAGTTCACATTTGTAGGTGGATCATCAGTGTTAGAGCTAAAATTAGCATGTTTAAAGTGATTTTCATGCTTCCAGGGGCTCGGGAAGTTAATTAAATACCATTTGGAGGCATTTAATGTTCGAGCAAAAACGGCTGATTTTCGACAAAAGAGATAACACCCCCCCATTACGTCATGCTTCAGAAATGTGGAAAATGGTCCGTTTTCAAATGTTTTATTTTTGAACGTCAGTTCACATTTGTAGGTGGATCATCAGTGTTAGAGCTAAAATTAGCAAGTTTAAAGTGATTTTCATGCTTCCAGGGGCTCGGGAAGTTAATTAAACACCATTTGGAGGCATTTAATGTTCGAGCAAAAACGGCTGATTTTCGACAAAAGAGATAACACCCCCCCATTACGTCATGCTTCAGAAATGTGGAAAATGGGCCGTTTTCAAATGTTTTATTTTTGAACGTCAGTTTACATTTGTAGGTGGATCATCAGTGTTAGAGCTAAAATTAGCATGTTTAAAGTGATTTTCATGCTTCCAGGGGCCCAAAACACAAGATTTATGGAATGGTTAAAAGTGCATGAAAATGGCCAATTTACTCACTCTGAGTTCTCAAAAAGGGTTTCTCCACCCCGGGAAGTTAATTAAATACCATTTGGAGGCATTTAATGTTCCAGCAAAAACGGCTGATTTTCGACAAAAGAGATAACACCCCCCCATTACGTCATGCTTCAGAAATGTGGAAAATGGTCCGTTTTCAAATGTTTTATTTTTGAACGTCAGTTCACATTTGTAGGTGGATCATCAGTGTTAGAGCTAAAATTAGCATGTTTAAAGTGATTTTCATGCTTCCAGGGGCTCGGGAAGTGAAATAAATACCATTTGGAGGCATTTAATGTTCGAGCAAAAACGGCTGATTTTCGACAAAAGAGATAACACCCCCCCATTACGTCATGCTTCAGAAATGTGGAAAATGGTCCGTTTTCAAATGTTTTATTTTTGAACGTCAGTTCACATTTGTAGGTGGATCATCAGTGTTAGAGCTAAAATTAGCATGTTTAAAGTGATTTTCATGCTTCCAGGGGCTCAGGAAGTTAATTAAATACCATTTGGAGGCATTTAATGTTCGAGCAAAAACGGCTGATTTTCGACAAAAGAGATAACACCCCCCCATTACGTCATGCTTCAGAAATGTGGAAAATGGTCCGTTTTCAAATGTTTTATTTTTGAACGTCAGTTCACATTTGTAGGCGGATCATCAGTGTTAGAGCTAAAATTAGCATGTATAAAGTGATTTTCATGCTTCCAGAGGCTCGGGAAGTTAATTAAATACCATTTGGAGGCATTTAATGTTCGAGCAAAAACGGCTGATTTTCGACAAAAGAGATAACACCCCCCCATTACGTCATGCTTCAGAAATGTGGAAAATGGTCCGTTTTCAAATGTTTTATTTTTGAACGTCAGTTCACATTTGTAGGTGGATCATCAGTGTTAGAGCTAAAATTAGCATGTTTAAAGTGATGTTCATGCTTCCAGGGGCTCGGGAAGTTAATTAAATACAATTTGGAGGCATTTAATGTTCGAGCAAAAACGGCTGATTTTCGACAAAAGAGATAACACCCCCCCATTACGTCATGCTTCAGAAATGTGGAAAATGGTCCGTTTTCAAATGTTTTATTTTTGAACGTCAGTTCACATTTGTAGGTGGATCATCAGTGTTAGAGCTAAAATTAGCATGTTTAAAGTGATTTTCATGCTTCCAGGGGCTCGGGAAGTGAAATAAATACCATTTGGAGGCATTTAATGTTCGAGCAAAAACGGCTGATTTTCGACAAAAGAGATAACACCCCCCCATTACGTCATGCTTCAGAAATGTGGAAAATGGTCCGTTTTCAAATGTTTTATTTTTGAACGTCAGTTCACATTTGTAGGTGGATCATCAGTGTTAGAGCTAAAATTAGCATGTTAAAAGTGGTTTTCATGCTTCCAGGGGCTCGGGAAGTTAATTAAATACCATTTGGAGGCATTTAATGTTCCAGCAAAAATGGCTGATTTTCGACAAAAGAGATAACACCCCCCCATTACGTCATGCTTCAGAAATGTGGAAAATGGTCCGTTTTCAAATGTTTTATTTTTGAACGTCAGTTCACATTTGTAGGTGGATCATCAGTGTTAGAGCTAAAATTAGCATGTTTAAAGTGATTTTCATGCTTCCAGGGGCCCAAAACACAAGATTTATGGAATGGTTAAAAGTGCATGAAAATGGCCAATTTACTCACTCTGAGTTCTCAAAAAGGGTTTCTTCACCCCGGGAAGTTAATTAAATACCATTAGGAGGCATTTAATGTTCGAGCAAAAACGGCTGATTTTCGACAAAAGAGATAACACCCCCCCATTACGTCATGCTTCAGAAATGTGGAAAATGGTCCGTTTTCAAATGTTTTATTTTTGAACGTCAGTTCACATTTGTAGGTGGATCATCAGTGTTAGAGCTAAAATTAGCATGTTTAAAGTGATTTTCATGCTTCCAGGGGCCCAAAACACAAGATTTATGGAACGCTTAAAAGTGCATGAAAATGGCCAATTTACTCACTCTGAGTTCTCAAAAAGGGTTTCTTCACCCCGGGAAGTTAATTAAATACCATTTGGAGGCATTTAATGTTCCAGCAAAAACGGCTGATTTTCGACAAAAGAGATAACACCCCCCCATTACGTCATGCTTCAGAAATGTGGAAAATGGTCCGTTTTCAAATGTTTTATTTTTGAACGTCAGTTCACATTTGTAGGTGGATCATCAGTGTTAGAGCTAAAATTAGCATGTTTAAAGTGATTTTCATGCTTCCAGGGGCTCGGGAAGTTAATTAAATACCATTTGGAGGCATTTAATGTTCGAGCAAAAACGGCTGATTTTCGACAAAAGAGATAACACCCCCCCATTACGTCATGCTTCAGAAATGTGGAAAATGGTCCGTTTTCAAATGTTTTATTTTTGAACGTCAGTTCACATTTGAAGGTGGATCATCAGTGTTAGAGCTAAAATTAGCATGTTTAAAGTGATTTTCATGCTTCCAGGGGATCGGGAAGTTAATTAAATACCATTTGGAGGCATTTAATGTTCGAGCAAAAACGGCTGATTTTCGACAAAAGAGATAACACCCCCCCATTACGTCATGCTTCAGAAATGTGGAAAATGGTCCGTTTTCAAATGTTTTATTTTTGAACGTCAGTTCACATTTGTAGGTGGATCATCAGTGTTAGAGCTAAAATTAGCATGTTAAAAGTGGTTTTCATGCTTCCAGGGGCTCGGGAAGTTAATTAAATACCATTTGGAGGCATTTAATTTTCGAGCAAAAACAGCTGATTTTCGACAAAAGAGATAACACCCCCCCATTACGTCATGCTTCAGAAATGTGGAAAATGGTCCGTTTTCAAATGTTTTATTTTTGAACGTCAGTTCACATTTGTAGGTGGATCATCAGTGATAGAGCTAAAATTAGCATGTTTAAAGTGATTTTCATGCTTCCAGGGGCCCAAAACACAAGATTTATGGAATGGTTAAAAGTGCATGAAAATGGCCAATTTACTCACTCTGAGTTCTCAAAAAAGGTTTCTTCACCCCGGGAAGTTAATTAAATACCATTTGGAGGCATTTAATGTTCCACCAAAAACGGCTGATTTTCTACAAAAGAGATAACACCCCCCCATTACGTCATGCTTCAGAAATGTGGAAAATGGTCCGTTTTCAAATGTTTTATTTTTGAACGTCAGTTCACATTTGTAGGTGGATCATCAGTGTTAGAGCTAAAATTAGCATGTTTAAAGTGATTTTCATGCTTCCAGGGGCTCGGGAAGTGAAATAAATACCATTTGGAGGCATTTAATGTTCGAGCAAAAACGGCTGATTTTCGACAAAAGAGATAACACCCCCCCATTACGTCATGCTTCAGAAATGTGGAAAATGGTCCGTTTTCAAATGTTTTATTTTTGAACGTCAGTTCACATTTGTAGGTGGATCATCAGTGTTAGAGCTAAAATTAGCATGTTTAAAGTGATTTTCATGCTTCCAGGGGCTCAGGAAGTTAATTAAATACCATTTGGAGGCATTTAATGTTCGAGCAAAAACGGCTGATTTTCGACAAAAGAGATAACACCCCCCCATTACGTCATGCTTCAGAAATGTGGAAAATGGTCCGTTTTCAAATGTTTTATTTTTGAACGTCAGTTCACATTTGTAGGCGGATCATCAGTGTTAGAGCTAAAATTAGCATGTTTAAAGTGATTTTCATGCTTCCAGAGGCTCGGGAAGTTAATTAAATACCATTTGGAGGCATTTAATGTTCGAGCAAAAACGGCTGATTTTCGACAAAAGAGATAACACCCCCCCATTACGTCATGCTTCAGAAATGTGGAAAATGGTCCGTTTTCAAATGTTTTATTTTTGAACGTCAGTTCACATTTGTAGGTGGATCATCAGTGTTAGAGCTAAAATTAGCATGTTTAAAGTGATTTTCATGCTTCCAGGGGCTCGGGAAGTGAAATAAATACCATTTGGAGGCATTTAATGTTCGAGCAAAAACGGCTGATTTTCGACAAAAGAGATAACACCCCCCCATTACGTCATGCTTCAGAAATGTGGAAAATGGTCAGTTTTCAAATGTTTTATTTTTGAACGTCAGTTCACATTTGTAGGTGGATCATCAGTGTTAGAGCTAAAATTAGCATGTTTAAAGTGATTTTCATGCTTTCAGGGGCCCAAAACACAAGATTTATGGAATGGTTAAAAGTGCATGAAAATGGCCAATTTACTCACTCTGAGTTCTCAAAAAGGGTTTCTTCACCCCGGGAAGTTAATTAAATACCATTTGGAGGCATTTAATGTTCCAGCAAAAACGGCTGATTTTCGACAAAAGAGATAACACCCCCCCATTACGTCATGCTTCAGAAATGTGGAAAATGGTCCGTTTTCAAATGTTTTATTTTTGAACGTCAGTTCACATTTGTAGGTGGATCATCAGTGTTAGAGCTAAAATTAGCATGTTTAAAGTGATTTTCATGCTTCCAGGGGCTCGGGAAGTGAAATAAATACCATTTGGAGGCATTCAATGTTCGAGCAAAAACGGCTGATTTTCGACAAAAGAGATAACACCCCCCCATTACGTCATGCTTCAGAAATGTGGAAAATGGTCCGTTTTCAAATGTTTTATTTTTGAACGTCAGTTCACATTTGTAGGTGGATCATCAGTGTTAGAGCTAAAATTAGCATGTTTAAAGTGATTTTCATGCTTCCAGGGGCCCAAAACACAAGATTTATGGAATGGTTAAAAGTGCATGAAAATGGCCAATTTACTCACTCTGAGTTCTCAAAAAGGGTTTCTTCACCCCGGGAAGTTAATTAAATACCATTTGGAGGCATTTAATGTTCGAGCAAAAACGGCTGATTTTCGACAAAAGAGATAACACCCCCCCATTATGTCATGCTTCAGAAATGTGGAAAATGGTCAGTTTTCAAATGTTTTATTTTTGAACGTCAGTTCACATTTGTAGGTGGATCATCAGTGTTAGAGCTAAAATTAGCATGTTTAAAGTGATTTTCATGCTTCCAGGGGCTCGGGAAGTGAAATAAATACCATTTGGAGGCATTTAATGTTCGAGCAAAAACGGCTGATTTTCGACAAAAGAGATAACACCCCCCCATTACGTCATGCTTCAGAAATGTGGAAAATGGTCCGTTTTCAAATGTTTTATTTTTGAACGTCAGTTCACATTTGTAGGTGGATCATCAGTGTTAGAGCTAAAATTAGCATGTTTAAAGTGATTTTCATGCTTCCAGGGGCTCAGGAAGTTAATTAAATACCATTTGGAGGCATTTAATGTTCGAGCAAAAACGGCTGATTTTCGACAAAAGAGATAACACCCCCCCATTACGTCATGCTTCAGAAATGTGGAAAATGGTCCGTTTTCAAATGTTTTATTTTTGAACGTCAGTTCACATTTGTAGGCGGATCATCAGTGTTAGAGCTAAAATTAGCATGTTTAAAGTGATTTTCATGCTTCCAGAGGCTCGGGAAGTTAATTAAATACCATTTGGAGGCATTTAATGTTCGAGCAAAAACGGCTGATTTTCGACAAAAGAGATAACACCCCCCCATTACGTCATGCTTCAGAAATGTGGAAAATGGTCCGTTTTCAAATGTTTTATTTTTGAACGTCAGTTCACATTTGTAGGTGGATCATCAGTGTTAGAGCTAAAATTAGCATGTTTAAAGTGATGTTCATGCTTCCAGGGGCTCGGAAGTTAATTAAATACAATTTGGAGGCATTTAATGTTCGAGCAAAAACGGCTGATTTTCGACAAAAGAGATAACACCCCCCCATTACGTCATGCTTCAGAAATGTGGAAAATGGTCCGTTTTCAAATGTTTTATTTTTGAACGTCAGTTCACATTTGTAGGTGGATCATCAGTGTTAGAGCTAAAATTAGCATGTTTAAAGTGATTTTCATGCTTCCAGGGGCTCGGGAAGTGAAATAAATACCATTTGGAGGCATTTAATGTTCGAGCAAAAACGGCTGATTTTCGACAAAAGAGATAACACCCCCCCATTACGTCATGCTTCAGAAATGTGGAAAATGGTCAGTTTTCAAATGTTTTATTTTTGAACGTCAGTTCACATTTGTAGGTGGATCATCAGTGTTAGAGCTAAAATTAGCATGTTTAAAGTGATTTTCATGCTTTCAGGGGCCCAAAACACAAGATTTATGGAATGGTTAAAAGTGCATGAAAATGGCCAATTTACTCACTCTGAGTTCTCAAAAAGGGTTTCTTCACCCCGGGAAGTTAATTAAATACCATTTGGAGGCATTTAATGTTCCAGCAAAAACGGCTGATTTTCGACAAAAGAGATAACACCCCCCCATTACGTCATGCTTCAGAAATGTGGAAAATGGTCCGTTTTCAAATGTTTTATTTTTGAACGTCAGTTCACATTTGTAGGTGGATCATCAGTGTTAGAGCTAAAATTAGCATGTTTAAAGTGATTTTCATGCTTCCAGGGGCTCGGGAAGTGAAATAAATACCATTTGGAGGCATTCAATGTTCGAGCAAAAACGGCTGATTTTCGACAAAAGAGATAACACCCCCCCATTACGTCATGCTTCAGAAATGTGGAAAATGGTCCGTTTTCAAATGTTTTATTTTTGAACGTCAGTTCACATTTGTAGGTGGATCATCAGTGTTAGAGCTAAAATTAGCATGTTTAAAGTGATTTTCATGCTTCCAGGGGCCCAAAACACAAGATTTATGGAATGGTTAAAAGTGCATGAAAATGGCCAATTTACTCACTCTGAGTTCTCAAAAAGGGTTTCTTCACCCCGGGAAGTTAAATAAATACCATTTGGAGGCATTTAATGTTCCAGCAAAAACGGCTGATTTTCGACAAAAGAGATAACACCCCCCCATTACGTCATGCTTCAGAAATGTGGAAAATGGTCCGTTTTCAAATGTTTTATTTTTGAACGTCAGTTCACATTTGTAGGTGGATCATCAGTGTTAGAGCTAAAATTAGCATGTTAAAAGTGGTTTTCATGCTTCCAGGGGCTCGGGAAGTTAATTAAATACCATTTGGAGGCATTTAATTTTCGAGCAAAAACGGCTGATTTTCGACAAAAGAGATAACACCCCCCCATTACGTCATGCTTCAGAAATGTGGAAAATGATCCGTTTTCAAATGTTTTATTTTTGAACGTCAGTTCACATTTGTAGGTGGATCATCAGTGATAGAGCTAAAATTAGCATGTTTAAAGTGATTTTCATGCTTCCAGGGGCCCAAAACACAAGATTTATGGAATGGTTAAAAGTGCATGAAAATGGCCAATTTACTCACTCTGAGTTCTCAAAAAGGGTTTCTTCACCCCGGGAAGTTAATTAAATACCATTTGGAGGCATTTAATGTTCGAGCAAAAACGGCTGATTTTCGACAAAAGAGATAACACCCCCCCATTACGTCATGCTTCAGAAATGTGGAAAATGGTCCGTTTTCAAATGTTTTATTTTTGAACGTCAGTTCACATTTGTAGGTGGATCATCAGTGTTAGAGCTAAAATTAGCATGTTTAAAGTGATTTTCATGCTTCCAGGGGCTCAGGAAGTTAATTAAATACCATTTGGAGGCATTTAATGTTCGAGCAAAAACGGCTGATTTTCGACAAAAGAGATAACACCCCCCCCATTACGTCATGCTTCAGAAATGTGGAAAATGGTCCGTTTTCAAATGTTTTATTTTTGAACGTCAGTTCACATTTGTAGGTGGATCATCAGTGTTAGAGCTAAAATTAGCAAGTTTAAAGTGATTTTCATGCTTCCAGGGGCCCGGGAAGTTAATTAAACACCATTTGGAGGCATTTAATGTTCGAGCAAAAACGGCTGATTTTCGACAAAAGAGATAACACCCCCCCATTACGTCATGCTTCAGAAATGTGGAAAATGGTCCGTTTTCAAATGTTTTATTTTTGAACGTCAGTTCACATTTGTAGGTGGATCATCAGTGTTAGAGCTAAAATTAGCATGTTTAAAGTGATTTTCATGCTTCCAGGGGCTCGGGAAGTGAAATAAATACCATTTGGAGGCATTTAATGTTCGAGCAAAAACGGCTGATTTTCGACAAACGAGATAACACCCCCCCATTACGTCATGCTTCAGAAATGTGGAAAATGGTCCGTTTTCAAATGTTTTATTTTTGAACGTCAGTTTACATTTGTAGGTGGATCATCAGTGTTAGAGCTAAAATTAGCATGTTTAAAGTGATTTTCATGCTTCCAGGGGCCCAAAACACAAGATTTATGGAATGGTTAAAAGTGCATGAAAATGGCCAATTTACTCACTCTGAGTTCTCAAAAAGGGTTTCTTCACCCCGGGAAGTTAATTAAATACCATTTGGAGGCATTTAATGTTCCAGCAAAAACGGCTGATTTTCGACAAAAGAGATAACACCCCCCCATTACGTCATGCTTCAGAAATGTGGAAAATGGTCCGTTTTCAAATGTTTTATTTTTGAACGTCAGTTCACATTTGTAGGTGGATCATCAGTGTTAGAGCTAAAATTAGCATGTTTAAAGTGATTTTCATGCTTCCAGGGGCTCAGGAAGTTAATTAAATACCATTTGGAGGCATTTAATGTTCGAGCAAAAACGGCTGATTTTCGACAAAAGAGATAACACCCCCCCATTACGTCATGCTTCAGAAATGTGGAAAATGGTCCGTTTTCAAATGTTTTATTTTTGAACGTCAGTTCACATTTGTAGGTGGATCATCAGTGTTAGAGCTAAAATTAGCAAGTTTAAAGTGATTTTCATGCTTCCAGGGGCTCGGGAAGTTAATTAAACACCATTTGGAGGCATTTAATGTTCGAGCAAAAACAGCTGATTTTCGACAAAAGAGATAACACCCCCCCATTACGTCATGCTTCAGAAATGTGGAAAATGGTCCGTTTTCAAATGTTTTATTTTTGAACGTCAGTTCACATTTGTAGGTGGATCATCAGTGTTAGAGCTAAAATTAGCATGTTTAAAGTGATTTTCATGCTTCCAGGGGCTCGGGAAGTGAAATAAATACCATTTGGAGGCATTTAATGTTCGAGCAAAAACGGCTGATTTTCGACAAACGAGATAACACCCCCCCATTACGTCATGCTTCAGAAATGTGGAAAATGGTCCGTTTTCAAATGTTTTATTTTTGAACGTCAGTTTACATTTGTAGGTGGATCATCAGTGTTAGAGCTAAAATTAGCATGTTTAAAGTGATTTTCATGCTTCCAGGGGCCCAAAACACAAGATTTATGGAATGGTTAAAAGTGCATGAAAATGGCCAATTTACTCACTCTGAGTTCTCAAAAAGGGTTTCTTCACCCCGGGAAGTTAATTAAATACCATTTGGAGGCATTTAATGTTCCAGCAAAAACGGCTGATTTTCGACAAAAGAGATAACACCCCCCCATTACGTCATGCTTCAGAAATGTGGAAAATGGTCCGTTTTCAAATGTTTTATTTTTGAACGTCAGTTCACATTTGTAGGTGGATCATCAGTGTTAGAGCTAAAATTAGCATGTTTAAAGTGATTTTCATGCTTCCAGGGGCTCGGGAAGTGAAATAAATACCATTTGGAGGCATTTAATGTTCGAGCAAAAACGGCTGATTTTCGACAAAAGAGATAACACCCCCCCATTACGTCATGCTTCAGAAATATGGAAAATGGTCCGTTTTCAAATGTTTTTTTTTTGAACGTCAGTTCACATTTGTAGGTGGATCATCAGTGTTAGAGCTAAAATTAGCATGTTTAAAGTGATTTTCATGCTTCCAGGGGCTCAGGAAGTTAATTAAATACCATTTGGAGGCATTTAATGTTCGAGCAAAAACGGCTGATTTTCGACAAAAGAGATAACACCCCCCCAATACGTCATGCTTCAGAAATGTGGAAAATGGTCCGTTTTCAAATGTTTTATTTTTGAACGTCAGTTCACATTTGTAGGCGGATCATCAGTGTTAGAGCTAAAATTAGCATGTTGAAAGTGATTTTCATGCTTCCAGAGGCTCGGGAAGTTAATTAAATACCATTTGGAGGCATTTAATGTTCGAGCAAAAACGGCTGATTTTCGACAAAAGAGATAACACCCCCCCATTACGTCATGCTTCAGAAATGTGGAAAATGGTCCGTTTTCAAATGTTTTATTTTTGAACGTCAGTTCACATTTGTAGGTGGATCATCAGTGTTAGAGCTAAAATTAGCATGTTTAAAGTGATTTTCATGCTTCCAGGGGCTCGGGAAGTTAATTAAATACCATTTGGAGGCATTTAATGTTCGAGCAAAAACGGCTGATTTTCGACAAAAGAGATAACACCCCCCCATTACGTCATGCTTCAGAAATGTGGAAAATGGTCCGTTTTCAAATGTTTTATTTTTGAACGTCAGTTCACATTTGTAGGTGGATCATCAGTGTTAGAGCTAAAATTAGCATGTTTAAAGTGATTTTCATGCTTCCAGGGGCCCAAAACACAAGATTTATGGAATGGTTAAAAGTGCATGAAAATGGCCAATTTACTCACTCTGAGTTCTCAAAAAGGGTTTCTTCACCCCGGGAAGTTAATTAAATACCATTTGGAGGCATTTAATGTTCCAGCAAAAACGGCTGATTTTCGACAAAAGAGATAACACCCCCCCATTACGTCATGCTTCAGAAATGTGGAAAATGGTCCGTTTTCAAATGTTTTATTTTTGAACGTCAGTTCACATTTGTAGGTGGATCATCAGTGTTAGAGCTAAAATTAGCATGTTTAAAGTGATTTTCATGCTTCCAGGGGCTCGGGAAGTGAAATAAATACCATTTGGAGGCATTCAATGTTCGAGCAAAAACGGCTGATTTTCGACAAAAGAGATAACACCCCCCCATTACGTCATGCTTCAGAAATGTGGAAAATGGTCCGTTTTCAAATGTTTTATTTTTGAACGTCAGTTCACATTTGTAGGTGGATCATCAGTGTTAGAGCTAAAATTAGCATGTTTAAAGTGATTTTCATGCTTCCAGGGGCCCAAAACACAAGATTTATGGAATGGTTAAAAGTGCATGAAAATGGCCAATTTACTCACTCTGAGTTCTCAAAAAGGGTTTCTTCACCCCGGGAAGTTAATTAAATACCATTTGGAGGCATTTAATGTTCGAGCAAAAACGGCTGATTTTCGACAAAAGAGATAACACCCCCCCATTACGTCATGCTTCAGAAATGTGGAAAATGGTCCGTTTTCAAATGTTTTATTTTTGAACGTCAGTTCACATTTGTAGGTGGATCATCAGTGTTAGAGCTAAAATTAGCATGTTTAAAGTGATTTTCATGCTTCCAGGGGCTCGGGAAGTTAATTAAATACCATTTGGAGGCATTTAATGTTCGAGCAAAAACGGCTGATTTTCGACAAAAGAGATAACACCCCCCCATTACGTCATGCTTCAGAAATGTGGAAAATGGTCCGTTTTCAAATGTTTTATTTTTGAACGTCAGTTCACATTTGAAGGTGGATCATCAGTGTTAGAGCTAAAATTAGCATGTTTAAAGTGATTTTCATGCTTCCAGGGGCTCGGGAAGTTAATTAAATACCATTTGGAGGCATTTAATTTTCGAGCAAAAACGGCTGATTTTCGACAAAAGAGATAACACCCCCCCATTACGTCATGCTTCAGAAATGTGGAAAATGGTCCGTTTTCAAATGTTTTATTTTTGAACGTCAGTTCACATTTGTAGGTGGATCATCAGTGATAGAGCTAAAATTAGCATGTTTAAAGTGATTTTCAAGCTTCCAGGGGCCCAAAACACAAGATTTATGGAATGGTTAAAAGTGCATGAAAATGGCCAATTTACTCACTCTGAGTTCTCAAAAAGGGTTTCTTCACCCCGGGAAGTTAATTAAATACCATTTGGAGGCATTTAATGTTCGAGCAAAAACGGCTGATTTTCGACAAAAGAGATAACACCCCCCCATTACGTCATGCTTCAGAAATGTGGAAAATGGTCCGTTTTCAAATGTTTTATTTTTGAACGTCAGTTCACATTTGTAGGTGGATCATCAGTGTTAGAGCTAAAATTAGCATGTTTAAAGTGATTTTCATGCTTTCAGGGGCTCGGGAAGTTAATTAAATACCATTTGGAGGCATTTAATGTTCGAGCAAAAACGGCTGATTTTCGACAAAAGAGATAACACCCCCCCATTACGTTATGCTTCAGAAATGTGGAAAATGGTCCGTTTTCAAATGTTTTATTTTTGAACGTCAGTTCACATTTGTAGGTGGATCATCAGTGTTAGAGCTAAAATTAGCATGTTTAAAGTGATTTTCATGCTTCCAGGGGCTCGGGAAGTTAATTAAACACCATTTGGAGGCATTTAATGTTCGAGCAAAAACGGCTGATTTTCGACAAAAGAGATAACACCCCCCCATTACGTCATGCTTCAGAAATGTGGAAAATGGTCCGTTTTCAAATGTTTTATTTTTGAACGTCAGTTCACATTTGTAGGTGGATCATCAGTGTTAGAGCTAAAATTAGCATGTTAAAAGTGGTTTTCATGCTTCCAGGGGCTCGGGAAGTTAATTAAATACCATTTGGAGGCATTTAATTTTCGAGCAAAAACGGCTGATTTTCGACAAAAGAGATAACACCCCCCCATTACGTCATGCTTCAGAAATGTGGAAAATGGTCCGTTTTCAAATGTTTTATTTTTGAACGTCAGTTCACATTTGTAGGTGGATCATCAGTGATAGAGCTAAAATTAGCATGTTTAAAGTGATTTTCATGCTTCCAGGGGCCCAAAACACAAGATTTATGGAATGGTTAAAAGTGCATGAAAATGGCCAATTTACTCACTCTGAGTTCTCAAAAAGGGTTTCTTCACCCCGGGAAGTTAATTAAATACCATTTGGAGGCATTTAATGTTCGAGCAAAAACGGCTGATTTTCGACAAAAGAGATAACACCCCCCCATTACGTCATGCTTCAGAAATGTGGAAAATGGTCCGTTTTCAAATGTTTTATTTTTGAACGTCAGTTCACATTTGTAGGTGGATCATCAGTGTTAGAGCTAAAATTAGCATGTTTAAAGTGATTTTCATGCTTCCAGGGGCTCGGGAAGTTAATTAAATACCATTTGGAGGCATTTAATGTTCGAGCAAAAACGGCTGATTTTCGACAAAAGAGATAACACCCCCCCATTACGTCATGCTTCAGAAATGTGGAAAATGGTCCGTTTTCAAATGTTTTATTTTTGAACGTCAGTTCACATTTGTAGGTGGATCATCAGTGTTAGAGCTAAAATTAGCAAGTTTAAAGTGATTTTCATGCTTCCAGGGGCTCGGGAAGTTAATTAAACACCATTTGGAGGCATTTAATGTTCGAGCAAAAACGGCTGATTTTCGACAAAAGAGATAACACCCCCCCATTACGTCATGCTTCAGAAATGTGGAAAATGGGCCGTTTTCAAATGTTTTATTTTTGAACGTCAGTTTACATTTGTAGGTGGATCATCAGTGTTAGAGCTAAAATTAGCATGTTTAAAGTGATTTTCATGCTTCCAGGGGCCCAAAACACAAGATTTATGGAATGGTTAAAAGTGCATGAAAATGGCCAATTTACTCACTCTGAGTTCTCAAAAAGGGTTTCTCCACCCCGGGAAGTTAATTAAATACCATTTGGAGGCATTTAATGTTCCAGCAAAAACGGCTGATTTTCGACAAAAGAGATAACACCCCCCCATTACGTCATGCTTCAGAAATGTGGAAAATGGTCCGTTTTCAAATGTTTTATTTTTGAACGTCAGTTCACATTTGTAGGTGGATCATCAGTGTTAGAGCTAAAATTAGCATGTTTAAAGTGATTTTCATGCTTCCAGGGGCTCGGGAAGTGAAATAAATACCATTTGGAGGCATTTAATGTTCGAGCAAAAACGGCTGATTTTCGACAAAAGAGATAACACCCCCCCATTACGTCATGCTTCAGAAATGTGGAAAATGGTCCGTTTTCAAATGTTTTATTTTTGAACGTCAGTTCACATTTGTAGGTGGATCATCAGTGTTAGAGCTAAAATTAGCATGTTTAAAGTGATTTTCATGCTTCCAGGGGCTCAGGAAGTTAATTAAATACCATTTGGAGGCATTTAATGTTCGAGCAAAAACGGCTGATTTTCGACAAAAGAGATAACACCCCCCCATTACGTCATGCTTCAGAAATGTGGAAAATGGTCCGTTTTCAAATGTTTTATTTTTGAACGTCAGTTCACATTTGTAGGCGGATCATCAGTGTTAGAGCTAAAATTAGCATGTATAAAGTGATTTTCATGCTTCCAGAGGCTCGGGAAGTTAATTAAATACCATTTGGAGGCATTTAATGTTCGAGCAAAAACGGCTGATTTTCGACAAAAGAGATAACACCCCCCCATTACGTCATGCTTCAGAAATGTGGAAAATGGTCCGTTTTCAAATGTTTTATTTTTGAACGTCAGTTCACATTTGTAGGTGGATCATCAGTGTTAGAGCTAAAATTAGCATGTTTAAAGTGATTTTCATGCTTCCAGGGGCTCGGGAAGTGAAATAAATACCATTTGGAGGCATTTAATGTTCGAGCAAAAACGGCTGATTTTCGACAAAAGAGATAACACCCCCCCATTACGTCATGCTTCAGAAATGTGGAAAATGGTCCGTTTTCAAATGTTTTATTTTTGAACGTCAGTTCACATTTGTAGGTGGATCATCAGTGTTAGAGCTAAAATTAGCATGTTAAAAGTGGTTTTCATGCTTCCAGGGGCTCGGGAAGTTAATTAAATACCATTTGGAGGCATTTAATGTTCCAGCAAAAATGGCTGATTTTCGACAAAAGAGATAACACCCCCCCATTACGTCATGCTTCAGAAATGTGGAAAATGGTCCGTTTTCAAATGTTTTATTTTTGAACGTCAGTTCACATTTGTAGGTGGATCATCAGTGTTAGAGCTAAAATTAGCATGTTTAAAGTGATTTTCATGCTTCCAGGGGCCCAAAACACAAGATTTATGGAATGGTTAAAAGTGCATGAAAATGGCCAATTTACTCACTCTGAGTTCTCAAAAAGGGTTTCTTCACCCCGGGAAGTTAATTAAATACCATTAGGAGGCATTTAATGTTCGAGCAAAAACGGCTGATTTTCGACAAAAGAGATAACACCCCCCCATTACGTCATGCTTCAGAAATGTGGAAAATGGTCCGTTTTCAAATGTTTTATTTTTGAACGTCAGTTCACATTTGTAGGTGGATCATCAGTGTTAGAGCTAAAATTAGCATGTTTAAAGTGATTTTCATGCTTCCAGGGGCCCAAAACACAAGATTTATGGAACGCTTAAAAGTGCATGAAAATGGCCAATTTACTCACTCTGAGTTCTCAAAAAGGGTTTCTTCACCCCGGGAAGTTAATTAAATACCATTTGGAGGCATTTAATGTTCCAGCAAAAACGGCTGATTTTCGACAAAAGAGATAACACCCCCCCATTACGTCATGCTTCAGAAATGTGGAAAATGGTCCGTTTTCAAATGTTTTATTTTTGAACGTCAGTTCACATTTGTAGGTGGATCATCAGTGTTAGAGCTAAAATTAGCATGTTTAAAGTGATTTTCATGCTTCCAGGGGCTCGGGAAGTTAATTAAATACCATTTGGAGGCATTTAATGTTCGAGCAAAAACGGCTGATTTTCGACAAAAGAGATAACACCCCCCCATTACGTCATGCTTCAGAAATGTGGAAAATGGTCCGTTTTCAAATGTTTTATTTTTGAACGTCAGTTCACATTTGAAGGTGGATCATCAGTGTTAGAGCTAAAATTAGCATGTTTAAAGTGATTTTCATGCTTCCAGGGGATCGGGAAGTTAATTAAATACCATTTGGAGGCATTTAATGTTCGAGCAAAAACGGCTGATTTTCGACAAAAGAGATAACACCCCCCCATTACGTCATGCTTCAGAAATGTGGAAAATGGTCCGTTTTCAAATGTTTTATTTTTGAACGTCAGTTCACATTTGTAGGTGGATCATCAGTGTTAGAGCTAAAATTAGCATGTTAAAAGTGGTTTTCATGCTTCCAGGGGCTCGGGAAGTTAATTAAATACCATTTGGAGGCATTTAATTTTCGAGCAAAAACAGCTGATTTTCGACAAAAGAGATAACACCCCCCCATTACGTCATGCTTCAGAAATGTGGAAAATGGTCCGTTTTCAAATGTTTTATTTTTGAACGTCAGTTCACATTTGTAGGTGGATCATCAGTGATAGAGCTAAAATTAGCATGTTTAAAGTGATTTTCATGCTTCCAGGGGCCCAAAACACAAGATTTATGGAATGGTTAAAAGTGCATGAAAATGGCCAATTTACTCACTCTGAGTTCTCAAAAAGGGTTTCTTCACCCCGGGAAGTTAATTAAATACCATTTGGAGGCATTTAATGTTCCAGCAAAAACGGCTGATTTTCGACAAAAGAGATAACACCCCCCCATTACGTCATGCTTCAGAAATGTGGAAAATGGTCCGTTTTCAAATGTTTTATTTTTGAACGTCAGTTAACATTTGTAGGTGGATCATCAGTGTTAGAGCTAAAATTAGCATGTTTAAAGTGATTTTCATGCTTCCAGGGGCTCGGGAAGTGAAATAAATACCATTTGGAGGCATTTAATGTTCGAGCAAAAACGGCTGATTTTCGACAAAAGAGATAACACCCCCCCATTACGTCATGCTTCAGAAATGTGGAAAATGGTCCGTTTTCAAATGTTTTATTTTTGAACGTCAGTTCACATTTGTAGGTGGATCATCAGTGTTAGAGCTAAAATTAGCATGTTTAAAGTGATTTTCATGCTTCCAGGGGCTCAGGAAGTTAATTAAATACCATTTGGAGGCATTTAATGTTCGAGCAAAAACGGCTGATTTTCGACAAAAGAGATAACACCCCCCCATTACGTCATGCTTCAGAAATGTGGAAAATGGTCCGTTTTCAAATGTTTTATTTTTGAACGTCAGTTCACATTTGTAGGTGGATCATCAGTGTTAGAGCTAAAATTAGCATGTTTAAAGTGATTTTCATGCTTCCAGGGGCTCGGGAAGTTAATTAAATACCATTTGGAGGCATTTAATGTTCGAGCAAAAACGGCTGATTTTCGACAAAAGAGATAACACCCCCCCATTACGTCATGCTTCAGAAATGTGGAAAATGGTCCGTTTTCAAATGTTTTATTTTTGAACGTCAGTTCACATTTGTAGGTGGATCATCAGTGTTAGAGCTAAAATTAGCATGTTTAAAGTGATGTTCATGCTTCCAGGGGCTCGGGAAGTTAATTAAATACAATTTGGAGGCATTTAATGTTCGAGCAAAAACGGCTGATTTTCGACAAAAGAGATAACACCCCCCCATTACGTCATGCTTCAGAAATGTGGAAAATGGTCCGTTTTCAAATGTTTTATTTTTGAACGTCAGTTCACATTTGTAGGTGGATCATCAGTGTTAGAGCTAAAATTAGCATGTTTAAAGTGATTTTCATGCTTCCAGGGGCTCGGGAAGTGAAATAAATACCATTTGGAGGCATTTAATGTTCGAGCAAAAACGGCTGATTTTCGACAAAAGAGATAACACCCCCCCATTACGTCATGCTTCAGAAATGTGGAAAATGGTCCGTGTTCAAATGTTTTATTTTTGAACGTCAGTTCACATTTGTAGGTGGATCATCAGTGTTAGAGCTAAAATTAGCATGTTTAAAGTGATTTTCATGCTTCCAGGGGCCCAAAACACAAGATTTATGGAATGGTTAAAAGTGCATGAAAATGGCCAATTTACTCACTCTGAGTTCTCAAAAAGGGTTTCTTCACCCCGGGAAGTTAATTAAATACCATTTGGAGGCATTTAATGTTCCAGCAAAAACGGCTGATTTTCGACAAAAGAGATAACACCCCCCCATTACGTCATGCTTCAGAAATGTGGAAAATGGTCCGTTTTCAAATGTTTTATTTTTGAACGTCAGTTCACATTTGTAGGTGGATCATCAGTGTTAGAGCTAAAATTAGCATGTTTAAAGTGATGTTCATGCTTCCAGGGGCTCGGGAAGTTAATTAAATACAATTTGGAGGCATTTAATGTTCGAGCAAAAACGGCTGATTTTCGACAAAAGAGATAACACCCCCCCATTACGTCATGCTTCAGAAATGTGGAAAATGGTCCGTTTTCAAATGTTTTATTTTTGAACGTCAGTTCACATTTGTAGGTGGATCATCAGTGTTAGAGCTAAAATTAGCATGTTTAAAGTGATTTTCATGCTTCCAGGGGCTCGGGAAGTGAAATAAATACCATTTGGAGGCATTTAATGTTCGAGCAAAAACGGCTGATTTTCGACAAAAGAGATAACACCCCCCCATTACGTCATGCTTCAGAAATGTGGAAAATGGTCCGTTTTCAAATGTTTTATTTTTGAACGTCAGTTCACATTTGTAGGTGGATCATCAGTGTTAGAGCTAAAATTAGCATGTTTAAAGTGATTTTCATGCTTCCAGGGGCCCAAAACACAAGATTTATGGAATGGTTAAAAGTGCATGAAAATGGCCAATTTACTCACTCTGAGTTCTCAAAAAGGGTTTCTTCACCCCGGGAAGTTAATTAAATACCATTTGGAGGCATTTAATGTTCCAGCAAAAACGGCTGATTTTCGACAAAAGAGATAACACCCCCCCATTACGTCATGCTTCAGAAATGTGGAAAATGGTCCGTTTTCAAATGTTTTATTTTTGAACGTCAGTTCACATTTGTAGGTGGATCATCAGTGTTAGAGCTAAAATTAGCATGTTTAAAGTGATTTTCATGCTTCCAGGGGCCCAAAACACAAGATTTATGGAATGGTTAAAAGTGCATGAAAATGGCCAATTTACTCAATCTGAGTTCTCAAAAAGGGTTTCTTCACCCCGGGAAGTTAATTAAATACCATTTGGAGGCATTTAATGTTCGAGCAAAAACGGCTGATTTTTGACAAAAGAGATAACACCCCCCCATTACGTCATGCTTCAGAAATGTGGAAAATGGTCCGTTTTCAAATGTTTTATTTTTGAACGTCAGTTCACATTTGTAGGTGGATCATCAGTGTTAGAGCTAAAATTAGCATGTTTAAAGTGATTTTCATGCTTCCAGGGGCCCAAAACACAAGATTTATGGAACGCTTAAAAGTGCATGAAAATGGCCAATTTACTCACTCTGAGTTCTCAAAAAGGGTTTCTTCACCCCGGGAAGTTAATTAAATACCATTTGGAGGCATTTAATGTTCCAGCAAAAACGGCTGATTTTCGACAAAAGAGATAACACCCCCCCATTACGTCATGCTTCAGAAATGTGGAAAATGGTCCGTTTTCAAATGTTTTATTTTTGAACGTCAGTTCACATTTGTAGGTGGATCATCAGTGTTAGAGCTAAAATTAGCATGTTTAAAGTGATTTTCATGCTTCCAGGGGCCCAAAACACAAGATTTATGGAATGGTTAAAAGTGCATGAAAATGGCCAATTTACTCACTCTGAGTTCTCAAAAAGGGTTTCTTCACCCCGGGAAGTTAATTAAATACCATTTGGAGGCATTTAATGTTCGAGCAAAAACGGCTGATTTTTGACAAAAGAGATAACACCCCCCCATTACGTCATGCTTCAGAAATGTGGAAAATGGTCCGTTTTCAAATGTTTTATTTTTGAACGTCAGTTCACATTTGTAGGTGGATCATCAGTGTTAGAGCTAAAATTAGCATGTTTAAAGTGATTTTCATGCTTCCAGGGGCCCAAAACACAAGATTTATGGAACGCTTAAAAGTGCATGAAAATGGCCAATTTACTCACTCTGAGTTCTCAAAAAGGGTTTCTTCACCCCGGGAAGTTAATTAAATACCATTTGGAGGCATTTAATGTTCCAGCAAAAACGGCTGATTTTCGACAAAAGAGATAACACCCCCCCATTACGTCATGCTTCAGAAATGTGGAAAATGGTCCGTTTTCAAATGTTTTATTTTTGAACGTCAGTTCACATTTGTAGGTGGATCATCAGTGTTAGAGCTAAAATTAGCATGTTTAAAGTGATTTTCATGCTTCCAGGGGCTCGGGAAGTTAATTAAATACCATTTGGAGGCATTTAATGTTCGAGCAAAAAAGGCTGATTTTCGACAAAAGAGATAACACCCCCCCCATTACGTCATGCTTCAGAAATGTGGAAAATGGTCCGTTTTCAAATGTTTTATTTTTGAACGTCAGTTCACATTTGTAGGTGGATCATCAGTGTTAGAGCTAAAATTAGCATGTTTAAAGTGATTTTCATGCTTCCAGGGGCCCAAAACACAAGATTTATGGAATGGTTAAAAGTGCATGAAAATGGCCAATTTACTCACTCTGAGTTCTCAAAAAGGGTTTCTTCACCCCGGGAAGTTAATTAAATACCATTTGGAGGCATTTAATGTTCGAGCAAAAACGGCTGATTTTTGACAAAAGAGATAACACCCCCCCATTACGTCATGCTTCAGAAATGTGGAAAATGGTCCGTTTTCAAATGTTTTATTTTTGAACGTCAGTTCACATTTGTAGGTGGATCATCAGTGTTAGAGCTAAAATTAGCATGTTTAAAGTGATTTTCATGCTTCCAGGGGCCCAAAACACAAGATTTATGGAACGCTTAAAAGTGCATGAAAATGGCCAATTTACTCACTCTGAGTTCTCAAAAAGGGTTTCTTCACCCCGGGAAGTTAATTAAATACCATTTGGAGGCATTTAATGTTCCAGCAAAAACGGCTGATTTTCGACAAAAGAGATAACACCCCCCCATTACGTCATGCTTCAGAAATGTGGAAAATGGTCCGTTTTCAAATGTTTTATTTTTGAACGTCAGTTCACATTTGTAGGTGGATCATCAGTGTTAGAGCTAAAATTAGCATGTTTAAAGTGATTTTCATGCTTCCAGGGGCTCGGGAAGTTAATTAAATACCATTTGGAGGCATTTAATGTTCGAGCAAAAACGGCTGATTTTCGACAAAAGAGATAACACCCCCCCATTACGTCATGCTTCAGAAATGTGGAAAATGGTCCGTTTTCAAATGTTTTATTTTTGAACGTCAGTTCACATTTGTAGGTGGATCATCAGTGTTAGAGCTAAAATTAGCATGTTTAAAGTGATTTTCATGCTTCCAGGGGCCCAAAACACAAGATTTATGGAATGGTTAAAAGTGCATGAAAATGGCCAATTTACTCACTCTGAGTTCTCAAAAAGGGTTTCTTCACCCCGGGAAGTTAATTAAATACCATTTGGAGGCATTTAATGTTCGAGCAAAAACGGCTGATTTTTGACAAAAGAGATAACACCCCCCCATTACGTCATGCTTCAGAAATGTGGAAAATGGTCCGTTTTCAAATGTTTTATTTTTGAACGTCAGTTCACATTTGTAGGTGGATCATCAGTGTTAGAGCTAAAATTAGCATGTTTAAAGTGATTTTCATGCTTCCAGGGGCCCAAAACACAAGATTTATGGAACGCTTAAAAGTGCATGAAAATGGCCAATTTACTCACTCTGAGTTCTCAAAAAGGGTTTCTTCACCCCGGGAAGTTAATTAAATACCATTTGGAGGCATTTAATGTTCCAGCAAAAACGGCTGATTTTCGACAAAAGAGATAACACCCCCCCATTACGTCATGCTTCAGAAATGTGGAAAATGGTCCGTTTTCAAATGTTTTATTTTTGAACGTCAGTTCACATTTGTAGGTGGATCATCAGTGTTAGAGCTAAAATTAGCATGTTTAAAGTGATTTTCATGCTTCCAGGGGCTCGGGAAGTTAATTAAATACCATTTGGAGGCATTTAATGTTCGAGCAAAAAAGGCTGATTTTCGACAAAAGAGATAACACCCCCCCATTACGTCATGCTTCAGAAATGTGGAAAATGGTCCGTTTTCAAATGTTTTATTTTTGAACGTCAGTTCACATTTGAAGGTGGATCATCAGTGTTAGACCTAAAATTAGCATGTTTAAAGTGATTTTCATGCTTCCAGGGGCTCGGGAAGTTAATTAAATACCATTTGGAGGCATTTAATGTTCGAGCAAAAACGGCTGATTTTCGACAAAAGAGATAACACCCCCCCATTACGTCATGCTTCAGAAATGTGGAAAATGGTCCGTTTTCAAATGTTTTATTTTTGAACGTCAGTTCACATTTGTAGGTGGATCATCAGTGTTAGAGCTAAAATTAGCATGTTTAAAGTGATTTTCATGCTTCCAGGGGCCCAAAACACAAGATTTATGGAATGGTTAAAAGTGCATGAAAATGGCCAATTTACTCACTCTGAGTTCTCAAAAAGGGTTTCTTCACCCCGGGAAGTTAATTAAATACCATTTGGAGGCATTTAATGTTCGAGCAAAAACGGCTGATTTTCGACAAAAGAGATAACACCCCCCCATTACGTCATGCTTCAGAAATGTGGAAAATGGTCCGTTTTCAAATGTTTTATTTTTGAACGTCAGTTCACATTTGTAGGTGGATCATCAGTGTTAGAGCTAAAATTAGCATGTTTAAAGTGATTTTCATGCTTCCAGGGGCCCAAAACACAAGATTTATGGAACGCTTAAAAGTGCATGAAAATGGCCAATTTACTCACTCTGAGTTCTCAAAAAGGGTTTCTTCACCCCGGGAAGTTAATTAAATACCATTTGGAGGCATTTAATGTTCCAGCAAAAACGGCTGATTTTCGACAAAAGAGATAACACCCCCCCATTACGTCATGCTTCAGAAATGTGGAAAATGGTCCGTTTTCAAATGTTTTATTTTTGAACGTCAGTTCACATTTGAAGGTGGATCATCAGTGTTAGAGCTAAAATTAGCATGTTTAAAGTGATTTTCATGCTTCCAGGGGATCGGGAAGTTAATTAAATACCATTTGGAGGCATTTAATGTTCGAGCAAAAACGGCTGATTTTCGACAAAAGAGATAACACCCCCCCATTACGTCATGCTTCAGAAATGTGGAAAATGGTCCGTTTTCAAATGTTTTATTTTTGAACGTCAGTTCACATTTGTAGGTGGATCATCAGTGTTAGAGCTAAAATTAGCATGTTAAAAGTGGTTTTCATGCTTCCAGGGGCTCGGGAAGTTAATTAAATACCATTTGGAGGCATTTAATTTTCGAGCAAAAACGGCTGATTTTCGACAAAAGAGATAACACCCCCCCATTACGTCATGCTTCAGAAATGTGGAAAATGGTCCGTTTTCAAATGTTTTATTTTTGAACGTCAGTTCACATTTGTAGGTGGATCATCAGTGATAGAGCTAAAATTAGCATGTTTAAAGTGATTTTCATGCTTCCAGGGGCCCAAAACACAAGATTTATGGAATGGTTAAAAGTGCATGAAAATGGCCAATTTACTCACTCTGAGTTCTCAAAAAGGGTTTCTTCACCCCGGGAAGTTAATTAAATACCATTTGGAGGCATTTAATGTTCCAGCAAAAACGGCTGATTTTCGACAAAAGAGATAACACCCCCCCATTACGTCATGCTTCAGAAATGTGGAAAATGGTCCGTTTTCAAATGTTTTATTTTTGAACGTCAGTTCACATTTGTAGGTGGATCATCAGTGTTAGAGCTAAAATTAGCATGTTTAAAGTGATTTTCATGCTTCCAGGGGCTCGGGAAGTGAAATAAATACCATTTGGAGGCATTTAATGTTCGAGCAAAAACGGCTGATTTTCGAGAAAAGAGATAACACCCCCCCATTACGTCATGCTTCAGAAATGTGGAAAATGGTCCGTTTTCAAATGTTTTATTTTTGAACGTCAGTTCACATTTGTAGGTGGATCATCAGTGTTAGAGCTAAAATTAGCATGTTTAAAGTGATTTTCATGCTTCCAGGGGCTCAGGAAGTTAATTAAATACCATTTGGAGGCATTTAATGTTCGAGCAAAAACGGCTGATTTTCGACAAAAGAGATAACACCCCCCCATTACGTCATGCTTCAGAAATGTGGAAAATGGTCCGTTTTCAAATGTTTTATTTTTGAACGTCAGTTCACATTTGTAGGTGGATCATCAGTGTTAGAGCTAAAATTAGCATGTTTAAAGTGATTTTCATGCTTCCAGGGGCTCGGGAAGTTAATTAAATACCATTTGGAGGCATTTAATGTTCGAGCAAAAACGGCTGATTTTCGACAAAAGAGATAACACCCCCCCATTACGTCATGCTTCAGAAATGTGGAAAATGGTCCGTTTTCAAATGTTTTATTTTTGAACGTCAGTTCACATTTGTAGGTGGATCATCAGTGTTAGAGCTAAAATTAGCATGTTTAAAGTGATGTTCATGCTTCCAGGGGCTCGGGAAGTTAATTAAATACAATTTGGAGGCATTTAATGTTCGAGCAAAAACGGCTGATTTTCGACAAAAGAGATAACACCCCCCCATTACGTCATGCTTCAGAAATGTGGAAAATGGTCCGTTTTCAAATGTTTTATTTTTGAACGTCAGTTCACATTTGTAGGTGGATCATCAGTGTTAGAGCTAAAATTAGCATGTTTAAAGTGATTTTCATGCTTCCAGGGGCTCGGGAAGTGAAATAAATACCATTTGGAGGCATTTAATGTTCGAGCAAAAACGGCTGATTTTCGACAAAAGAGATAACACCCCCCCATTACGTCATGCTTCAGAAATGTGGAAAATGGTCCGTGTTCAAATGTTTTATTTTTGAACGTCAGTTCACATTTGTAGGTGGATCATCAGTGTTAGAGCTAAAATTAGCATGTTTAAAGTGATTTTCATGCTTCCAGGGGCCCAAAACACAAGATTTATGGAATGGTTAAAAGTGCATGAAAATGGCCAATTTACTCACTCTGAGTTCTCAAAAAGGGTTTCTTCACCCCGGGAAGTTAATTAAATACCATTTGGAGGCATTTAATGTTCCAGCAAAAACGGCTGATTTTCGACAAAAGAGATAACACCCCCCCATTACGTCATGCTTCAGAAATGTGGAAAATGGTCCGTTTTCAAATGTTTTATTTTTGAACGTCAGTTCACATTTGTAGGTGGATCATCAGTGTTAGAGCTAAAATTAGCATGTTTAAAGTGATTTTCATGCTTCCAGGGGCTCGGGAAGTGAAATAAATACCATTTGGAGGCATTTAATGTTCGAGCAAAAACGGCTGATTTTCGACAAAAGAGATAACACCCCCCCATTACGTCATGCTTCAGAAATGTGGAAAATGGTCCGTTTTCAAATGTTTTATTTTTGAACGTCAGTTCACATTTGTAGGTGGATCATCAGTGTTAGAGCTAAAATTAGCATGTTTAAAGTGATTTTCATGCTTCCAGGGGCTCAGGAAGTTAATTAAATACCATTTGGAGGCATTTAATGTTCGAGCAAAAACGGCTGATTTTCGACAAAAGAGATAACACCCCCCCATTACGTCATGCTTCAGAAATGTGGAAAATGGTCCGTTTTCAAATGTTTTATTTTTGAACGTCAGTTCACATTTGTAGGTGGATCATCAGTGTTAGAGCTAAAATTAGCATGTTTAAAGTGATTTTCATGCTTCCAGGGGCTCGGGAAGTTAATTAAATACCATTTGGAGGCATTTAATGTTCGAGCAAAAACGGCTGATTTTCGACAAAAGAGATAACACCCCCCCATTACGTCATGCTTCAGAAATGTGGAAAATGGTCCGTTTTCAAATGTTTTATTTTTGAACGTCAGTTCACATTTGTAGGTGGATCATCAGTGTTAGAGCTAAAATTAGCATGTTTAAAGTGATGTTCATGCTTCCAGGGGCTCGGGAAGTTAATTAAATACAATTTGGAGGCATTTAATGTTCGAGCAAAAACGGCTGATTTTCGACAAAAGAGATAACACCCCCCCATTACGTCATGCTTCAGAAATGTGGAAAATGGTCCGTTTTCAAATGTTTTATTTTTGAACGTCAGTTCACATTTGTAGGTGGATCATCAGTGTTAGAGCTAAAATTAGCATGTTTAAAGTGATTTTCATGCTTCCAGGGGCTCGGGAAGTGAAATAAATACCATTTGGAGGCATTTAATGTTCGAGCAAAAACGGCTGATTTTCGACAAAAGAGATAACACCCCCCCATTACGTCATGCTTCAGAAATGTGGAAAATGGTCCGTGTTCAAATGTTTTATTTTTGAACGTCAGTTCACATTTGTAGGTGGATCATCAGTGTTAGAGCTAAAATTAGCATGTTTAAAGTGATTTTCATGCTTCCAGGGGCCCAAAACACAAGATTTATGGAATGGTTAAAAGTGCATGAAAATGGCCAATTTACTCACTCTGAGTTCTCAAAAAGGGTTTCTTCACCCCGGGAAGTTAATTAAATACCATTTGGAGGCATTTAATGTTCCAGCAAAAACGGCTGATTTTCGACAAAAGAGATAACACCCCCCCATTACGTCATGCTTCAGAAATGTGGAAAATGGTCCGTTTTCAAATGTTTTATTTTTGAACGTCAGTTCACATTTGTAGGTGGATCATCAGTGTTAGAGCTAAAATTAGCATGTTTAAAGTGATGTTCATGCTTCCAGGGGCTCGGGAAGTTAATTAAATACAATTTGGAGGCATTTAATGTTCCAGCAAAAACGGCTGATTTTCGACAAAAGAGATAACACCCCCCCATTACGTCATGCTTCAGAAATGTGGAAAATGGTCCGTTTTCAAATGTTTTATTTTTGAACGTCAGTTCACATTTGTAGGTGGATCATCAGTGTTAGAGCTAAAATTAGCATGTTTAAAGTGATTTTCATGCTTCCAGGGGCTCGGGAAGTGAAATAAATACCATTTGGAGGCATTTAATGTTCGAGCAAAAACGGCTGATTTTCGACAAAAGAGATAACACCCCCCCATTACGTCATGCTTCAGAAATGTGGAAAATGGTCCGTTTTCAAATGTTTTATTTTTGAACGTCAGTTCACATTTGTAGGTGGATCATCAGTGTTAGAGCTAAAATTAGCATGTTTAAAGTGATTTTCATGCTTCCAGGGGCCCAAAACACAAGATTTATGGAATGGTTAAAAGTGCATGAAAATGGCCAATTTACTCACTCTGAGTTCTCAAAAAGGGTTTCTTCACCCCGGGAAGTTAATTAAATACCATTTGGAGGCATTTAATGTTCCAGCAAAAACGGCTGATTTTCGACAAAAGAGATAACACCCCCCCCATTACGTCATGCTTCAGAAATGTGGAAAATGGTCCGTTTTCAAATGTTTTATTTTTGAACGTCAGTTCACATTTGTAGGTGGATCATCAGTGTTAGAGCTAAAATTAGCATGTTTAAAGTGATTTTC
The DNA here is from genome assembly GCF_964263255.1 of Lissotriton vulgaris. Taxonomy (NCBI): domain Eukaryota; kingdom Metazoa; phylum Chordata; class Amphibia; order Caudata; family Salamandridae; genus Lissotriton; species Lissotriton vulgaris. Next base: position 13,245 of record NW_028241039.1, on the reverse strand, counting down.
ATGCTTCCAGGGGCCCAAAACACAAGATTTATGGAATGGTTAAAAGTGCATGAAAATGGCCAATTTACTCACTCTGAGTTCTCAAAAAGGGTTTCTTCACCCCGGGAAGTTAATTAAATACCATTTGGAGGCATTTAATGTTCGAGCAAAAATGGCTGATTTTCGACAAAAGAGATAACACCCCCCCATTACGTCATGCTTCAGAAATGTGGAAAATGGTCCGTTTTCAAATGTTTTATTTTTGAACGTCAGTTCACATTTGAAGGTGGATCATCAGTGTTAGAGCTAAAATTAGCATGTTTAAAGTGATTTTCATGCTTCCAGGGGATCGGGAAGTTAATTAAATACCATTTGGAGGCATTTAATGTTCGAGCAAAAACGGCTGATTTTCGACAAAAGAGATAACACCCCCCCATTACGTCATGCTTCAGAAATGTGGAAAATGGTCCGTTTTCAAATGTTTTATTTTTGAACGTCAGTTCACATTTGTAGGTGGATCATCAGTGTTAGAGCTAAAATTAGCATGTTAAAAGTGGTTTTCATGCTTCCAGGGGCTCGGGAAGTTAATTAAATACCATTTGGAGGCATTTAATTTTCGAGCAAAAACGGCTGATTTTCGACAAAAGAGATAACACCCCCCCATTACGTCATGCTTCAGAAATGTGGAAAATGGTCCGTTTTCAAATGTTTTATTTTTGAACGTCAGTTCACATTTGTAGGTGGATCATCAGTGATAGAGCTAAAATTAGCATGTTTAAAGTGATTTTCATGCTTCCAGGGGCCCAAAACACAAGATTTATGGAATGGTTAAAAGTGCATGAAAATGGCCAATTTACTCACTCTGAGTTCTCAAAAAGGGTTTCTTCACCCCGGGAAGTTAATTAAATACCATTTGGAGGCATTTAATGTTCCAGCAAAAACGGCTGATTTTCGACAAAAGAGATAACACCCCCCCATTACGTCATGCTTCAGAAATGTGGAAAATGGTCCGTTTTCAAATGTTTTATTTTTGAACGTCAGTTCACATTTGTAGGTGGATCATCAGTGTTAGAGCTAAAATTAGCATGTTTAAAGTGATTTTCATGCTTCCAGGGGCTCGGGAAGTGAAATAAATACCATTTGGAGGCATTTAATGTTCGAGCAAAAACGGCTGATTTTCGAGAAAAGAGATAACACCCCCCCATTACGTCATGCTTCAGAAATGTGGAAAATGGTCCGTTTTCAAATGTTTTATTTTTGAACGTCAGTTCACATTTGTAGGTGGATCATCAGTGTTAGAGCTAAAATTAGCATGTTTAAAGTGATTTTCATGCTTCCAGGGGCTCAGGAAGTTAATTAAATACCATTTGGAGGCATTTAATGTTCGAGCAAAAACGGCTGATTTTCGACAAAAGAGATAACACCCCCCCATTACGTCATGCTTCAGAAATGTGGAAAATGGTCCGTTTTCAAATGTTTTATTTTTGAACGTCAGTTCACATTTGTAGGTGGATCATCAGTGTTAGAGCTAAAATTAGCATGTTTAAAGTGATTTTCATGCTTCCAGGGGCTCGGGAAGTTAATTAAATACCATTTGGAGGCATTTAATGTTCGAGCAAAAACGGCTGATTTTCGACAAAAGAGATAACACCCCCCCATTACGTCATGCTTCAGAAATGTGGAAAATGGTCCGTTTTCAAATGTTTTATTTTTGAACGTCAGTTCACATTTGTAGGTGGATCATCAGTGTTAGAGCTAAAATTAGCATGTTTAAAGTGATGTTCATGCTTCCAGGGGCTCGGGAAGTTAATTAAATACAATTTGGAGGCATTTAATGTTCGAGCAAAAACGGCTGATTTTCGACAAAAGAGATAACACCCCCCCATTACGTCATGCTTCAGAAATGTGGAAAATGGTCCGTTTTCAAATGTTTTATTTTTGAACGTCAGTTCACATTTGTAGGTGGATCATCAGTGTTAGAGCTAAAATTAGCATGTTTAAAGTGATTTTCATGCTTCCAGGGGCTCGGGAAGTGAAATAAATACCATTTGGAGGCATTTAATGTTCGAGCAAAAACGGCTGATTTTCGACAAAAGAGATAACACCCCCCCATTACGTCATGCTTCAGAAATGTGGAAAATGGTCCGTGTTCAAATGTTTTATTTTTGAACGTCAGTTCACATTTGTAGGTGGATCATCAGTGTTAGAGCTAAAATTAGCATGTTTAAAGTGATTTTCATGCTTCCAGGGGCCCAAAACACAAGATTTATGGAATGGTTAAAAGTGCATGAAAATGGCCAATTTACTCACTCTGAGTTCTCAAAAAGGGTTTCTTCACCCCGGGAAGTTAATTAAATACCATTTGGAGGCATTTAATGTTCCAGCAAAAACGGCTGATTTTCGACAAAAGAGATAACACCCCCCCATTACGTCATGCTTCAGAAATGTGGAAAATGGTCCGTTTTCAAATGTTTTATTTTTGAACGTCAGTTCACATTTGTAGGTGGATCATCAGTGTTAGAGCTAAAATTAGCATGTTTAAAGTGATTTTCATGCTTCCAGGGGCTCGGGAAGTGAAATAAATACCATTTGGAGGCATTTAATGTTCGAGCAAAAACGGCTGAATTTCGACAAAAGAGATAACACCCCCCCATTACGTCATGCTTCAGAAATGTGGAAAATGGTCCGTTTTCAAATGTTTTATTTTTGAACGTCAGTTCACATTTGTAGGTGGATCATCAGTGTTAGAGCTAAAATTAGCATGTTTAAAGTGATTTTCATGCTTCCAGGGGCTCAGGAAGTTAATTAAATACCATTTGGAGGCATTTAATGTTCGAGCAAAAACGGCTGATTTTCGACAAAAGAGATAACACCCCCCCATTACGTCATGCTTCAGAAATGTGGAAAATGGTCCGTTTTCAAATGTTTTATTTTTGAACGTCAGTTCACATTTGTAGGTGGATCATCAGTGTTAGAGCTAAAATTAGCATGTTTAAAGTGATTTTCATGCTTCCAGGGGCTCGGGAAGTTAATTAAATACCATTTGGAGGCATTTAATGTTCGAGCAAAAACGGCTGATTTTCGACAAAAGAGATAACACCCCCCCATTACGTCATGCTTCAGAAATGTGGAAAATGGTCCGTTTTCAAATGTTTTATTTTTGAACGTCAGTTCACATTTGTAGGTGGATCATCAGTGTTAGAGCTAAAATTAGCATGTTTAAAGTGATGTTCATGCTTCCAGGGGCTCGGGAAGTTAATTAAATACAATTTGGAGGCATTTAATGTTCGAGCAAAAACGGCTGATTTTCGACAAAAGAGATAACACCCCCCCATTACGTCATGCTTCAGAAATGTGGAAAATGGTCCGTTTTCAAATGTTTTATTTTTGAACGTCAGTTCACATTTGTAGGTGGATCATCAGTGTTAGAGCTAAAATTAGCATGTTTAAAGTGATTTTCATGCTTCCAGGGGCTCGGGAAGTGAAATAAATACCATTTGGAGGCATTTAATGTTCGAGCAAAAACGGCTGATTTTCGACAAAAGAGATAACACCCCCCCATTACGTCATGCTTCAGAAATGTGGAAAATGGTCCGTGTTCAAATGTTTTATTTTTGAACGTCAGTTCACATTTGTAGGTGGATCATCAGTGTTAGAGCTAAAATTAGCATGTTTAAAGTGATTTTCATGCTTCCAGGGGCCCAAAACACAAGATTTATGGAATGGTTAAAAGTGCATGAAAATGGCCAATTTACTCACTCTGAGTTCTCAAAAAGGGTTTCTTCACCCCGGGAAGTTAATTAAATACCATTTGGAGGCATTTAATGTTCCAGCAAAAACGGCTGATTTTCGACAAAAGAGATAACACCCCCCCATTACGTCATGCTTCAGAAATGTGGAAAATGGTCCGTTTTCAAATGTTTTATTTTTGAACGTCAGTTCACATTTGTAGGTGGATCATCAGTGTTAGAGCTAAAATTAGCATGTTTAAAGTGATGTTCATGCTTCCAGGGGCTCGGGAAGTTAATTAAATACAATTTGGAGGCATTTAATGTTCGAGCAAAAACGGCTGATTTTCGACAAAAGAGATAACACCCCCCCATTACGTCATGCTTCAGAAATGTGGAAAATGGTCCGTTTTCAAATGTTTTATTTTTGAACGTCAGTTCACATTTGTAGGTGGATCATCAGTGTTAGAGCTAAAATTAGCATGTTTAAAGTGATTTTCATGCTTCCAGGGGCTCGGGAAGTGAAATAAATACCATTTGGAGGCATTTAATGTTCGAGCAAAAACGGCTGATTTTCGACAAAAGAGATAACACCCCCCCATTACGTCATGCTTCAGAAATGTGGAAAATGGTCCGTTTTCAAATGTTTTATTTTTGAACGTCAGTTCACATTTGTAGGTGGATCATCAGTGTTAGAGCTAAAATTAGCATGTTTAAAGTGATTTTCATGCTTCCAGGGGCCCAAAACACAAGATTTATGGAACGCTTAAAAGTGCATGAAAATGGCCAATTTACTCACTCTGAGTTCTCAAAAAGGGTTTCTTCACCCCGGGAAGTTAATTAAATACCATTTGGAGGCATTTAATGTTCCAGCAAAAACGGCTGATTTTCGACAAAAGAGATAACACCCCCCCATTACGTCATGCTTCAGAAATGTGGAAAATGGTCCGTTTTCAAATGTTTTATTTTTGAACGTCAGTTCACATTTGTAGGTGGATCATCAGTGTTAGAGCTAAAATTAGCATGTTTAAAGTGATTTTCATGCTTCCAGGGGCTCGGGAAGTTAATTAAATACCATTTGGAGGCATTTAATGTTCGAGCAAAAAAGGCTGATTTTCGACAAAAGAGATAACACCCCCCCATTACGTCATGCTTCAGAAATGTGGAAAATGGTCCGTTTTCAAATGTTTTATTTTTGAACGTCAGTTCACATTTGAAGGTGGATCATCAGTGTTAGACCTAAAATTAGCATGTTTAAAGTGATTTTCATGCTTCCAGGGGCTCGGGAAGTTAATTAAATACCATTTGGAGGCATTTAATGTTCGAGCAAAAACGGCTGATTTTCGACAAAAGAGATAACACCCCCCCATTACGTCATGCTTCAGAAATGTGGAAAATGGTCCGTTTTCAAATGTTTTATTTTTGAACGTCAGTTCACATTTGTAGGTGGATCATCAGTGTTAGAGCTAAAATTATCATGTTAAAAGTGGTTTTCATGCTTCCAGGGGCTCGGGAAGTTAATTAAATACCATTTGGAGGCATTTAATTTTCGAGCAAAAATGGCTGATTTTCGACAAAAGAGATAACACCCCCCCATTACGTCATGCTTCAGAAATGTGGAAAATGGTCCGTTTTCAAATGTTTTATTTTTGAACGTCAGTTCACATTTGTAGGTGGATCATCAGTGATAGAGCTAAAATTAGCATGTTTAAAGTGATTTTCATGCTTCCAGGGGCCAAAAACACAAGATTTATGGAATGGTTAAAAGTGCATGAAAATGGCCAATTTACTCACTCTGAGTTCTCAAAAAGGGTTTCTTCACCCCGGGAAGTTAATTAAATACCATTTGGAGGCATTTAATGTTCCAGCAAAAACGGCTGATTTTCGACAAAAGAGATAACACCCCCCCATTACGTCATGCTTCAGAAATGTGGAAAATGGTCCGTTTTCAAATGTTTTATTTTTGAACGTCAGTTCACATTTGTAGGTGGATCATCAGTGTTAGAGCTAAAATTAGCATGTTTAAAGTGATTTTCATGCTTCCAGGGGCTCGGGAAGTGAAATAAATACCATTTGGAGGCATTTAATGTTCGAGCAAAAACGGCTGATTTTCGACAAAAGAGATAACACCCCCCCATTACGTCATGCTTCAGAAATGTGGAAAATGGTCCGTTTTCAAATGTTTTATTTTTGAACGTCAGTTCACATTTGTAGGTGGATCATCAGTGTTAGAGCTAAAATTAGCATGTTTAAAGTGATTTTCATGCTTCCAGGGGCTCAGGAAGTTAATTAAATACCATTTGGAGGCATTTAATGTTCGAGCAAAAACGGCTGATTTTCGACAAAAGAGATAACACCCCCCCATTACGTCATGCTTCAGAAATGTGGAAAATGGTCCGTTTTCAAATGTTTTTTTTTTGAACGTCAGTTCACATTTGTAGGTGGATCATCAGTGTTAGAGCTAAAATTAGCATGTTTAAAGTGATTTTCATGCTTCCAGGGGCTCGGGAAGTTAATTAAATACCATTTGGAGGCATTTAATGTTCGAGCAAAAACGGCTGATTTTCGACAAAAGAGATAACACCCCCCCATTACGTCATGCTTCAGAAATGTGGAAAATGGTCCGTTTTCAAATGTTTTATTTTTGAACGTCAGTTCACATTTGTAGGTGGATCATCAGTGTTAGAGCTAAAATTAGCATGTTTAAAGTGATTTTCATGCTTCCAGGGGCTCAGGAAGTTAATTAAATACCATTTGGAGGCATTTAATGTTCGAGCAAAAACGGCTGATTTTCGACAAAAGAGATAACACCCCCCCATTACGTCATGCTTCAGAAATGTGGAAAATGGTCCGTTTTCAAATGTTTTATTTTTGAACGTCAGTTCACATTTGTAGGTGGATCATCAGTGTTAGAGCTAAAATTAGCATGTTTAAAGTGATTTTCATGCTTCCAGGGGCTCGGGAAGTTAATTAAATACCATTTGGAGGCATTTAATGTTCGAGCAAAAACGGCTGATTTTCGACAAAAGAGATAACACCCCCCCATTACGTCATGCTTCAGAAATGTGGAAAATGGTCCGTTTTCAAATGTTTTATTTTTGAACGTCAGTTCACATTTGTAGGTGGATCATCAGTGTTAGAGCTAAAATTAGCATGTTTAAAGTGATGTTCATGCTTCCAGGGGCTCGGGAAGTTAATTAAATACAATTTGGAGGCATTTAATGTTTGAGCAAAAACGGCTGATTTTCGACAAAAGAGATAACACCCCCCCATTACGTCATGCTTCAGAAATGTGGAAAATGGTCCGTTTTCAAATGTTTTATTTTTGAACGTCAGTTCACATTTGTAGGTGGATCATCAGTGTTAGAGCTAAAATTAGCATGTTTAAAGTGATTTTCATGCTTCCAGGGGCTCGGGAAGTGAAATAAATACCATTTGGAGGCATTTAATGTTCGAGCAAAAACGGCTGATTTTCGACAAAAGAGATAACACCCCCCCATTACGTCATGCTTCAGAAATGTGGAAAATGGTCCGTTTTCAAATGTTTTATTTTTGAACGTCAGTTCACATTTGTAGGTGGATCATCAGTGTTAGAGCTAAAATTAGCATGTTTAAAGTGATTTTCATGCTTCCAGGGGCCCAAAACACAAGATTTATGGAATGGTTAAAAGTGCATGAAAATGGCCAATTTACTCACTCTGAGTTCTCAAAAAGGGTTTCTTCACCCCGGGAAGTTAATTAAATACCATTTGGAGGCATTTAATGTTCCAGCAAAAACGGCTGATTTTCGACAAAAGAGATAACACCCCCCCATTACGTCATGCTTCAGAAATGTGGAAAATGGTCCGTTTTCAAATGTTTTATTTTTGAACGTCAGTTCACATTTGTAGGTGGATCATCAGTGTTAGAGCTAAAATTAGCATGTTTAAAGTGATTTTCATGCTTCCAGGGGCTCGGGAAGTGAAATAAATACCATTTGGAGGCATTCAATGTTCGAGCAAAAATGGCTGATTTTCGACAAAAGAGATAACACCCCCCCATTACGTCATGCTTCAGAAATGTGGAAAATGGTCCGTTTTCAAATGTTTTATTTTTGAACGTCAGTTCACATTTGTAGGTGGATCATCAGTGTTAGAGCTAAAATTAGCATGTTTAAAGTGATTTTCATGCTTCCAGGGGCCCAAAACACAAGATTTATGGAATGGTTAAAAGTGCATGAAAATGGCCAATTTACTCACTCTGAGTTCTCAAAAAGGGTTTCTTCACCCCGGGAAGTTAATTAAATACCATTTGGAGGCATTTAATGTTCGAGCAAAAACGGCTGATTTTCGACAAAAGAGATAACACCCCCCCATTACGTCATGCTTCAGAAATGTGGAAAATTGTCCGTTTTCAAATGTTTTATTTTTGAACGTCAGTTCACATTTGTAGGTGGATCATCAGTGTTAGAGCTAAAATTAGCATGTTTAAAGTGATTTTCATGCTTCCAGGGGCCCAAAACACAAGATTTATGGAACGCCTAAAAGTGCATGAAAATGGCCAATTTACTCACTCTGAGTTCTCAAAAAGGGTTTCTTCACCCCGGGAAGTTAATTAAATACCATTTGGAGGCATTTAATGTTCCAGCAAAAACGGCTGATTTTCGACAAAAGAGATAACACCCCCCCATTACGTCATGCTTCAGAAATGTGGAAAATGGTCCGTTTTCAAATGTTTTATTTTTGAACGTCAGTTCACATTTGTAGGTGGATCATCAGTGTTAGAGCTAAAATTAGCATGTTTAAAGTGATTTTCATGCTTCCAGGGGCTCGGGAAGTTCATTAAATACCATTTGGAGGCATTTAATGTTCGAGCAAAAACGGCTGATTTTCGACAAAAGAGATAACACCCCCCCATTACGTCATGCTTCAGAAATGTGGAAAATGGTCCGTTTTCAAATGTTTTATTTTTGAACGTCAGTTCACATTTGAAGGTGGATCATCAGTGTTAGAGCTAAAATTAGCATGTTTAAAGTGATTTTCATGCTTCCAGGGGCTCAGGAAGTTAATTAAATACCATTTGGAGGCATTTAATGTTCGAGCAAAAATGGCTGATTTTCGACAAAAGAGATAACACCCCCCCATTACGTCATGCTTCAGAAATGTGGAAAATGGTCCGTTTTCAAATGTTTTATTTTTGAACGTCAGTTCACATTTGTAGGTGGATCATCAGTGTTAGAGCTAAAATTAGCATGTTAAAAGTGGTTTTCATGCTTCCAGGGGCTCGGGAAGTTAATTAAATACCATTTGGAGGCATTTAATTTTCGAGCAAAAACGGCTGATTTTCGACAAAAGAGATAACACCCCCCCATTACGTCATGCTTCAGAAATGTGGAAAATGGTCCGTTTTCAAATGTTTTATTTTTGAACGTCAGTTCACATTTGTAGGTGGATCATCAGTGATAGAGCTAAAATTAGCATGTTTAAAGTGATTTTCATGCTTCCAGGGGCCCAAAACACAAGATTTATGGAATGGTTAAAAGTGCATGAAAATGGCCAATTTACTCACTCTGAGTTCTCAAAAAGGGTTTCTTCACCCCGGGAAGTTAATTAAATACCATTTGGAGGCATTTAATGTTCGAGCAAAAACGGCTGATTTTCGACAAAAGAGATAACACCCCCCCATTACGTCATGCTTCAGAAATGTGGAAAATGGTCCGTTTTCAAATGTTTTATTTTTGAACGTCAGTTCACATTTGTAGGTGGATCATCAGTGTTAGAGCTAAAATTAGCATGTTTAAAGTGATTTTCATGCTTCCAGGGGCTCGGGAAGTTAATTAAATACCATTTGGAGGCATTTAATGTTCGAGCAAAAACGGCTGATTTTCGACAAAAGAGATAACACCCCCCCATTACGTCATGCTTCAGAAATGTGGAAAATGGTCCGTTTTCAAATGTTTTATTTTTGAACGTCAGTTCACATTTGTAGGTGGATCATCAGTGTTAGAGCTAAAATTAGCATATTTAAAGTGATTTTCATGCTTCCAGGGGCTCGGGAAGTTAATTAAACACAATTTGGAGGCATTTAATGTTCGAGCAAAAACGGCTGATTTTCGACAAAAGAGATAACACCCCCCCATTACGTCATGCTTCAGAAATGTGGAAAATGGTCCGTTTTCAAATGTTTTATTTTTGAACGTCAGTTCACATTTGTAGGTGGATCATCAGTGTTAGAGCTAAAATTAGCATGTTTAAAGTGATTTTCATGCTTCCAGGGGCTCGGGAAGTGAAATAAATACCATTTGGAGGCATTTAATGTTCCAGCAAAAATGGCTGATTTTCGACAAAAGAGATAACACCCCCCCATTACGTCATGCTTCAGAAATGTGGAAAATGGTCCGTTTTCAAATGTTTTATTTTTGAACGTCAGTTCACATTTGTAGGTGGATCATCAGTGTTAGAGCTAAAATTAGCATGTTTAAAGTGATTTTCATGCTTCCAGGGGCCCAAAACACAAGATTTATGGAATGGTTAAAAGTGCATGAAAATGGCCAATTTACTCACTCTGAGTTCTCAAAAAGGGTTTCTTCACCCCGGGAAGTTAATTAAATACCATTTGGAGGCATTTAATGTTCGAGCAAAAACGGCTGATTTTCGACAAAAGAGATAACACCCCCCCATTACGTCATGCTTCAGAAATGTGGAAAATGGTCCGTTTTCAAATGTTTTATTTTTGAACGTCAGTTCACATTTGTAGGTGGATCATCAGTGTTAGAGCTAAAATTAGCATGTTTAAAGTGATTTTCATGCTTCCAGGGGCTCGGGAAGTGAAATAAATACCATTTGGAGGCATTTAATGTTCGAGCAAAAACGGCTGATTTTCGACAAAAGAGATAACACCCCCCCATTACGTCATGCTTCAGAAATGTGGAAAATGGTCCGTTTTCAAATGTTTTATTTTTGAACGTCAGTTCACATTTGTAGGTGGATCATCAGTGTTAGAGCTAAAATTAGCATGTTTAAAGTGATTTTCATGCTTCCAGGGGCTCAGGAAGTTAATTAAATACCATTTGGAGGCATTTAATGTTCGAGCAAAAACGGCTGATTTTCGACAAAAGAGATAACACCCCCCCATTACGTCATGCTTCAGAAATGTGGAAAATGGTCCGTTTTCAAATGTTTTATTTTTGAACGTCAGTTCACATTTGTAGGTGGATCATCAGTGTTAGAGCTAAAATTAGCATGTTTAAAGTGATTTTCATGCTTCCAGGGGCTCGGGAAGTTAATTAAATACCATTTGGAGGCATTTAATGTTCGAGCAAAAACGGCTGATTTTCGACAAAAGAGATAACACCCCCCCATTACGTCATGCTTCAGAAATGTGGAAAATGGTCCGTTTTCAAATGTTTTATTTTTGAACGTCAGTTCACATTTGTAGGTGGATCATCAGTGTTAGAGCTAAAATTAGCATGTTTAAAGTGATGTTCATGCTTCCAGGGGCTCGGGAAGTTAATTAAATACAATTTGGAGGCATTTAATGTTCGAGCAAAAACGGCTGATTTTCGACAAAAGAGATAACACCCCCCCATTACGTCATGCTTCAGAAATGTGGAAAATGGTCCGTTTTCAAATGTTTTATTTTTGAACGTCAGTTCACATTTGTAGGTGGATCATCAGTGTTAGAGCTAAAATTAGCATGTTTAAAGTGATTTTCATGCTTCCAGGGGCTCGGGAAGTGAAATAAATACCATTTGGAGGCATTTAATGTTCGAGCAAAAACGGCTGATTTTCGACAAAAGAGATAACACCCCCCCATTACGTCATGCTTCAGAAATGTGGAAAATGGTCCGTGTTCAAATGTTTTATTTTTGAACGTCAGTTCACATTTGTAGGTGGATCATCAGTGTTAGAGCTAAAATTAGCATGTTTAAAGTGATTTTCATGCTTCCAGGGGCCCAAAACACAAGATTTATGGAATGGTTAAAAGTGCATGAAAATGGCCAATTTACTCACTCTGAGTTCTCAAAAAGGGTTTCTTCACCCCGGGAAGTTAATTAAATACCATTTGGAGGCATTTAATGTTCCAGCAAAAACGGCTGATTTTCGACAAAAGAGATAACACCCCCCCATTACGTCATGCTTCAGAAATGTGGAAAATGGTCCGTTTTCAAATGTTTTATTTTTGAACGTCAGTTCACATTTGTAGGTGGATCATCAGTGTTAGAGCTAAAATTAGCATGTTTAAAGTGATGTTCATGCTTCCAGGGGCTCGGGAAGTTAATTAAATACAATTTGGAGGCATTTAATGTTCGAGCAAAAACGGCTGATTTTCGACAAAAGAGATAACACCCCCCCATTACGTCATGCTTCAGAAATGTGGAAAATGGTCCGTTTTCAAATGTTTTATTTTTGAACGTCAGTTCACATTTGTAGGTGGATCATCAGTGTTAGAGCTAAAATTAGCATGTTTAAAGTGATTTTCATGCTTCCAGGGGCTCGGGAAGTGAAATAAATACCATTTGGAGGCATTTAATGTTCGAGCAAAAACGGCTGATTTTCGACAAAAGAGATAACACCCCCCCATTACGTCATGCTTCAGAAATGTGGAAAATGGTCCGTTTTCAAATGTTTTATTTTTGAACGTCAGTTCACATTTGTAGGTGGATCATCAGTGTTAGAGCTAAAATTAGCATGTTTAAAGTGATTTTCATGCTTCCAGGGGCCAAAACACAAGATTTATGGAATGGTTAAAAGTGCATGAAAATGGCCAATTTACTCACTCTGAGTTCTCAAAAAGGGTTTCTTCACCCCGGGAAGTTAATTAAATACCATTTGGAGGCATTTAATGTTCCAGCAAAAACGGCTGATTTTCGACAAAAGAGATAACACCCCCCCATTACGTCATGCTTCAGAAATGTGGAAAATGGTCCGTTTTCAAATGTTTTATTTTTGAACGTCAGTTCACATTTGTAGGTGGATCATCAGTGTTAGAGCTAAAATTAGCATGTTTAAAGTGATTTTCATGCTTCCAGGGGCCCAAAACACAAGATTTATGGAATGGTTAAAAGTGCATGAAAATGGCCAATTTACTCACTCTGAGTTCTCAAAAAGGGTTTCTTCACCCCGGGAAGTTAATTAAATACCATTTGGAGGCATTTAATGTTCGAGCAAAAATGGCTGATTTTCGACAAAAGAGATAACACCCCCCCATTACGTCATGCTTCAGAAATGTGGAAAATGGTCCGTTTTCAAATGTTTTATTTTTGAACGTCAGTTCACATTTGTAGGTGGATCATCAGTGTTAGAGCTAAAATTAGCATGTTTAAAGTGATTTTCATGCTTCCAGGGGCCCAAAACACAAGATTTATGGAACGCTTAAAAGTGCATGAAAATGGCCAATTTACTCACTCTGAGTTCTCAAAAAGGGTTTCTTCACCCCGGGAAGTTAATTAAATACCATTTGGAGGCATTTAATGTTCCAGCAAAAACGGCTGATTTTCGACAAAAGAGATAACACCCCCCCATTACGTCATGCTTCAGAAATGTGGAAAATGGTCCGT